>NC_133584.1:41865141-42177086 GCF_964106895.1 Numenius arquata
TTGGAAAAAATCCATAGGTACGGCATTGGACAGCTATGACAGAATTTCAGCAAATTTAACCTCCCAGATAAAGCATTTCAATAAGCTCATAGTCCAGTAACCACAAAAATCTATTGCATGTCGAGATTTATTGAGAAGCATTTAGACTGCACTGTCCCTGAAGCAGCCAAACTTCCTTACGGCTTCAGCCTACCTGGGGGACCCACAAGTCTGTGCCAGAATCAGAAGTCCTCTAATCTGGTGGGTGTGCTCCCTTCCTTCTGGATTCATATGGCTCTGTGTGGCCAAGGACTCCTAGACATAGAAGGCAACTCAAGAGTAGAAGTCATCTTTTTCTTCCTTGCAGCTATTTCCTAAGCAGCTTGTGTCTGTGCTGCGATGGAGCCTATTACCCACCAAGTCTTTGTGCTTCCAACCATGTCATAGGCCAGTGACTACACACGAAATGGTCCCCCTCTCTTTGTTGCCCAGGCTTTGTCTTTCATTGTACAGATATTCGAGGTATGTTTATGCCCTCCTCTCAGAGTGAAAATAAGAAAGTCCCTCCTGTAGTCTTTCCCATGTATTCATTCTCCAGTTTTAGTATTTACTCAGCTCTTGACTTTGGTACCTAACACCCATGAACAAAGTTTAAAGCCCTTCTTGTTAGATTAGGAGATCTGTTCACAAACACATTCCCTCCTTCTCAGGGAATCATCGTAACTAATGATCATAAAAGCTGGTTTTGAAATTAATTGGCCTATCATTGAGCATATTTGTAAAGTCTCTTCTCATTGTTAGACAGAATCCTGTATCGGTCTTTGTTTTAGGGTATTGAAGCAAGCTGTCCCTTGTCCTCTCCCTCTTGTAAAAACTGATGGAAGATAAACATGAAAGAAACCTTTCTGTTTTTTCCACTAAGAGGTAATTGACCCAAGCCTTCAATACTAATTACCTTTTGCGGATTCCAAGATGTGTGTTTAGTCATGGAAGATACTAACTGATGTGGACTGCAACAAGAAAAAAATAAGTACCAAGTTCACCAAGCCTCGTAGTATTAGTTAACTTTAGGATCATGCCGAGATGGAAGTATCAAGAGTTTTGTAGATGGGACTGAAAGACAAAGTACTGACCAGCTGATGTGACCTTGTAAGAGGGCTGAAATCTTGCCCTAGGGTAAATGTAGGGACCTAATTTCAGTCTGAAACGTGCAGTAAAAGGGTACTTACACACTCTCACTGACATCTCCTGCTCCTAGATGCAGGCGCTCTTTTCCCATCATTTAGCCCTACCCAGCCTTCTTACTCCCCTCCAGGAGCCTCAATCCCTGCAGTTCGTGCACAGCTTTCAGCTTTGTATCAGCAATTTGCTGAGGAGAGGCTCAAATTTCATTAGCAAGAAGGAAAAGCTGTGGCCTGCTTTTAACCTTCCCCTTCTGCTTTTGGAGCAGAGAGGCTTGCTCACTCTCACGTGAGATACTCTGGTGAAGAGGACCCAGTGGGGAGGCACGGACGCGATAGGCAGAGAGTATGTGTGCTCGGGACTGCTCAAGACTGCTATTGCCAGTATGTGAAATAGTGCTAATTAGTGCATAATGATATTAATATTGTGTGATACCGCCTACATTTACAGTGTAGTGCTAGCATGATAGTGTCATGCTGGCCACCACAAGTCTGCCCAAAGAAGTAGCTAGAACACCCATTGATCATACAGAATAGCTCCAATGGAACCTGCCATCAGGAGAGCAGGAGCTCCTGCTAAACGAGGAGGACAGATCAAAGGAATTATTTCTGGGAAATCTCTATGTCTATGGGAAAGACAGTGAGTCTATATGTGTAGTTATTGTAACTATTAAACCCTTTCAAGATCTGGGAGGACACATACCAGTGTCAAAGACAGATCAGTGCCATGCTTGTGATAAGAACAGGAGGTCTAAGAGATTCCTTTTATGAATGAGTCAGAAACACTGTTCTTCCCCTATTTGGGCAATCATATTTTCAACTCGGAATCATATAATCATTTAGGTTGGAAAAGACCTTTAAGATCATTGAGTCCAACTGTTAACCTAGCACTGCCAACCACTAAACCATGTGCCTAAGCACTATGTCTACCCATCTTTTAAATACCTCCAGGGATGGTGCCTCAACCACTTCCCTGGGCAGCCTGTTCCAATGCTTGACAACTCCTTCAGTGAAGAAATTTTTAGTAATATCTAATCTAACCTCCCCTGGCACAACTTGAGACCATTTCCTCTTGTCCTTGGGAGAAGAGACTGACTTCCACCTCTCTACAACCTCCTTTCAGGTAGTTGTAGAGAGTGATAAGGTCTCCCCTCAGCCTCCTTTTCTCCAGGCTGAACAACCCCAGCTCCCTCAGCCGCTTCTCATGAGACTTCTGCTCTAGACCCTTTTTACTTATATTCAATTTAATGATCTTTTCATGAGTTAAAGGCATATGCATTGAGATACTGATACCTGAACAATTACATAGATAACAGTTTTGTAATTGTCTTTTATTACAAATAATTATTGTACAGATCATTCCACCATTACTTGGAAAACATTACATAATTGATCTAGGATGTATACTACAATTTTCAAAGTGATTGCAGTTCAGGTATGAGGCCTTCCTTTTAACAGCTAAAGTCTTTATACTTTGACTCCTCAGGCTTAAACTTCCAGTCTACGTCCCCATAATGTTCAGAATCACCAAGGTTAGAACTGGAAAAACTTTTACATCTTGTCTGGAGCAGTGCAAACCAAAGAGGGTCATTATACCACATTTGCTACCAATTTGAATTTTCATAGGTATATGAGCTATATAAATTCATGTGGCTATTAGGGTATAGCCATATGATGGGAAAATATTTTAATACATATCTTAAGGTTGATAACCTTGTAGATTCTCATCTACCTCTAATTACAATCCTCAAGAGTTTTGTGATAAGCTAGTAGTAGACCTAAGCCCAGAAAAATCTCATTTCCAATCAGTAAGGAAGATTTTTTAACCTATTGAGGGTACGGAATGCTTATTCCAAAGGCAAGAACAAAAAGGGACAGTGTTCTGTACTAGTGTTAGAGTGGAGATGGGGGTCCTTATCACAGAGCTGTCTGAGAACTTGTTCAAAGTCATTAAGCAAATGCCATAGGCAGGCTTTTAAATTTATATAGCGAAACCTAAACCAATTCTGTTGTAAAGAAAAAGCCGTTAGTGTTTTTTAAGTATAAACTTTATATATCTATTTGTAAGGGTTTTCACAGTGAAAATGCAGCATATTCTGTTTGTCTCTGGTATTTGTCTGCAAATAATTTCCAAATCAGTTCAGATATTTGCAAATACTGAATATTTGTAAGGTACTCCAGGCTAATTATTTATGAAAAGTTCATTTTAGTATTTGCCATTTGTGGCTGAGTAATTAGATGCTTACCCATTGGGGGAATCTAATTTAATATGTCTTAAAAATTGCTTTGCTGAGTCAGAGCTCAGCTAGTGTAACCTTTTTAATTGGAAAATAATGGAGAATAAGTTATGACTGGTGCTTAATGCCACCTTATAATTACTGAATAAAATGTAGGGATATTTAAATGTCCTTCTAATTGAATATCAATCACTGAAATAATTTTAAATGCCAAATAATATGATATTTGAAAACCAATGAGCAAAATAATTTATTCAGAAATAATATACATCTCTGTCATTGTTGAGCTGATTCTAATACTAATCTGTACTAATAAATTAATTCCCAACCCTTTCAAAACCCTTTATAAAATGCCATATCTGTAACTCAGAAATGCTTATTTTAGTATAACTAAATATTTTTGTTAATAGTGGAATGAGGAGACCTTTATAATTACTAAATACAGAGCTTTTATAGTATACTAAAAATCTTTAAAAAACAATTAAAAGGACAGTTTTCAACTTAAGCAAGTTTATTAATGCTTTCAATCTCCTCTAGGCCATTCTTGTGTTAAAACAATTTTTGGGAATTTAAAGAAACTATCCAGATACAGAAAAAATTCATGTAAACAAACGTCTAAGCATGAGGCAACGCTGCAGTTTATGAAATATCAATGAGAGCAAAGTAATGCTTCCTTGGCAGAAAAAAAATAATCAAAGATTTCATAAAGCACGAGGGTATCATTTTCTAAATGGCTGTGAAGGTGAGTTGAGGAAAGGCTGGAGACAGGGTCTGCTCTCTACTCATACTGAAGGCAATGGCCTTTTGCCATTAACTGTGAGTGGTGATTGTCATCAGTCTGTTTCATATTAAATCATCAGCAGAAGCTTTTTCATGTGCCTTCAGCATCCATCATATACCCAAGTTAGCTAGCCTTAAAAACACACGTAAAGAAGAATAATAACTGACTTTTTACTGAAAAGCTTATTCAGAAGTTTGAACAGAACTTCTACATTTTGGTAATAAAACAGAATATTTTTTTTCTAACCTGAAAGGTGATCAAAGAATTGATGTATATGTAGCACTGTCTAGCAAGTATCAGTGCTAACTAGTAAGTGATAGTTATTAGTTCTTCTCATTTCATTACATTAACTAACATTGCACTGCACTGGCATGTCATCCAAGTTTACAAATGAAAAAATGTTGCCAAATAAAAAAGTCTGTCTACCAAGCTTAAATCAGACAGAGAGGTCAAGTAGACAGATAACTTTTTTATAATTGGATTGCAATCACTAAACATTTACGCACTGTTACCAGCACATTTGCTGGAAATGAAGTCAAAAGTCATTAATAGGTAAGGTCTAAGAAGTTTTCCAAAAGCTTTGAAATTTGGCTTGCTTTGTTCCGTGTTGCATTTTGTAAGGGATGGTTTCCAAGAATATGGTCTTTATTTTCTGGAAGAGTGACTCAAAATATAGAGGACCTCCAGTTAATGTCTGGCTGACAGATCTGATACTGACCTGCATTTGGAATTTTTTGACAATTTTAAAAGGTAATAATGTAAAGCAGTACCAGTGTTGCCAGCTGAATGTCTTGCCACACAGAAAAATGCATATTATTTTTATATGATAAATGACAATAATGATTGTTCTCTGAAAAATCAAACTTTTTTTATTCCAGTCTAAAACATATATGTGCAGTTGGCAAGGGGATACCCTGTGTTTCACAGTTGACTTTGCTCTGGGATTTACCTGTTTTGACAGTAAAACAAAGGTAAGAGAAAAAGAAAAGAAAACATAACTCTGTTTTGTTTTACTATTATTGATGATATCATTAACCGTATTTTTTTATGTTGATCAGTAAAGGTAATTTTTTATGTTGATGTGGATTATTTCTTCCTCAAACGTACTGTACTTTTTATTTATACAGCACTACTGAAATGTAGTCAGTTTGGGACTAGAAAGGGACAATTATACTCGTGCCTTAGCATGTAAAGATAAATTTTGGAGAAAGATATAAAAAAGTAATTTCCTTTTCAAGTAATAAAAGCAAAGGAAGGTTATATTTAGCAGTGAACTCGGTTTCTTAGTAATGAAGAAACGTCAAGATTTTTAAAAGATCATCAGTCATGAAAAAAATTGTGTCACCTGATTCTATTTGTTTTGAAGCTATGGATATAAAATAGGATTAATTATTCTTCCATCATAAGAAATTTAGACCATGTCTAAAATAAACAGAACAAGGGGAAATGCATTTCAAAGTCATAATCTATAAGATTAAATTCACTTATCTTGCAAAACAGAGTGGCTATATATAAAGTGCCTACAGGGAATGGTTTATGATACATGCCAACTTCCAAGCTCTCCTTATAATTCTACCATTTTATATATAATTTAAAGTGATACTTTAAATTATTCTAAATGGATTTATACATTTGTTTGCCAGTAGAAGTAAACATACATACAAAAATATTTCTTCCTTAATAGAGCTGTCTTCTGAAATACAGTCTTCAACTCTGAACTGAAAGGATTATTTTAATATATGTCAAAGAACTTCAGTCAGTCATTCTGAGTTAAGAGGGAATGCACTGCATTTTGAAATACTGACTCGGGATCTAGTTTTTGTGTATTGGTATTTTGAGGGTTTTGGGCGAACATGCACAAATCTTTCTGCAGAGATGCAATGACCAAGATCATCGTTATTTGAAAATTTAGGCTAATTGCATTAAGTGTGCTATTCTATGAGGTGGCATAAAAGTTCAGAAAATACGTTCGCATAACTTTGCCTCCGGTGATACTGTATTCTGAAATTGTGCTTTTTGCACAATTGTATGTGTTTTGTGTGTAGCTACAAATTAACTATAGAAAGTAATCTCATTAGTTTAGGCTATGTAAAATGTTTCTTTTAAATGTGAAGATCGATTGAGTGTACTCCCACCTTTAAAGTTATAAGCTTCTCTATTGATACTGCTTTTTACAAGACCAGAAAATGAGCCATAATTAAAACTCTGTTCCTACTGCATTCATTATTACCCTATAGAAAGGACTTTGAGCCACGGTACCTACCTTCGATATTGAGGAGGAGGAGGATTTAGATCAACCTTTCTCGCTTACCTAAGGAGAAATACAGAATAACATCAGATTGATTCTGTTGTTAAATTGTAAGAATTTTGGAGAGCTCATGACATTTATTGTTCATTCGTGTGAGAGATGTCAATGTCCTCTGCATCCGCAAGCCTGAGTAAGGCAGTAACAGGTGCCTTCCGCAGTTCATCTTACTTCCCATAATTGTCAGCTGGAGTCAACTGTCTTGCCCAACAGTCAGGGATTTTTCAGTATATTTGCTACCAACACTGAATAGATTGTTGAAGTGGTCAAGCAATAAACAGTTCATTAGGGACACAGTAATTTTGCTGAAAAACTTATTTTTTCTTGGAGATAATGAATTTCAAGTTAAAGTCACCTATTGATGCAAAGAATGGTCTTACACCACAGCAGGTGTTCATACAGGCTTATTAAAATGAAGGCCAGTCGCCCATCTGCCCTACAAACTTAAATCTAGATCTCAAATTTTGGGCAACCAGCTCATATACTCATTAAAAAATGTTCTATATTAAAGTCTGTAAAATAATATTCAAAGGGCCATCTTACTACAAATGACAAAGTAAGAAGGGCAATAACTTTTGCTTAGGAGTTTAAGTGTCTTTTAGAAAGTTCTCTAGAACAGTTTTGGGGGGTTCTTAAACTTATTTGAAAGAATTACTTCACTTCATACATCTTCTGTTCCATGGTCATCATGGGCTTAACTCGTTCAGCTTTTACCATTTTGGGCCCATCAAAGATATACTCTTGTGGCCTGCTGCTGCTTTATGTATGGTTGTAGAGATTTCTTTTTACTACTTGGCTTGGTTGGGTCATCTTCCCTCTCCTGTGTCTCCAGCTGCTCATCGAAGATGAAGGGATCCCAAAGTGTGCGTTTTATGCCACCTTCCAGAGCCATCCACTTATTTTCTTTTCCACTAGTCTCAGCTGTTGAGATGATGACTCCAGCAATGCCAATTATTGCTAAATTGTTCGTAAAGTTTTGTGTTATGTCCACCCTGACAGTTGTATTATATAGCGAACATTCATCCTAACCTATTAGGTCCAAACTCATTTAAGCTTTGAATACTTTTCAGATGGTCTAATTAGGCCCTCTGGAACCAGTTAAAAATCTGTTCATGAATGTAAAGTTTAAGCACCATCACGATGTTGTAGCATAGTTGGGTTTTTCTTCATCTGTTATATTTGTCTAAGTCAATGACATTTATGTCTGCAGGGAACTAGGAGATGGAATCAGGCTTTTTATGCCTTCTGCAAATATTACTTTTATTTATAGGACATTCCCTTTCAAACTATGAGTAGGGTTCTGAAGACCACTGGTCTACACGGAAGAAAATATTTTGCAATGAGGTATACTGGAAAATGGAATATAGCAAACTTTTTTCTTTGTGTGCTTATGAAGTAGCCTTCAAAGTATTTAAATTGTGTTTCCCCAGCGGTGTCCAGGGACTGAATCACATTTCAACATGTGCATAGAATTTTTGTTAAGATTATAGGCATTAAGGAAATATCAGTAGGAAGTCTGGATGCAAGTTGTTACCCTGTGGTTTTTTTAAAATTGTACGTTTTCAGGTGATCAATAGAAATCCTTCAAATAAATATGGACAATTACATTGGTTTCAAATATAATCTCCCAATATTTGTTTTTAAAAAGTATATCCATAACTATTAAAACATACCTGCCCATCCTAGGATTTGCTAACAGTAGTAAGATGCCATGCATAAATCTGTAGGAGACCAAGAAGCCTAGAATTCTTATATATTTTACAAACTACTGTGTAACGAAGAGCATTTTTCTTTGTGGTTTGTGAGACTACATTCAATAATAACATTTTTGCATTTCTGTAGTTTTTTTATCTGAGGATTTCAAACCATGTTACACGCATTAGTAAAATTCAGCTTTGTGATGTCTCTGTAGGACATTATTAGCTACATCATACAGATGAGCCAGCTGAAATATGAAAGATCAGTGTGGAATAGTGTTCATAGTGAAGCTGATACAAACTTCCTCATGGATCTTTCCAGAATCAAGATTTTGCCGTGGATTTTGATATTATGTAGGCAACTGAAACATTTACATTTCAGACAATTTCTAAATAATTGTTTAATCAGTGAATATTAATGCCGTATCTTTTGCTTTGATACAGAGCTGTTAATTTTATTTGCAACCAGCCTGTTATGTGCTATGTTTACTGCCCTAATGCTTTATCTTGATATGTATACATTGATCATCAATCTATAGTTCTAGGTAAGAGTGTGTAACAGAGTCCTTAATCAAATTTCTTTCTCTTCAGAACGTGCTGTGGAGGTTTAAGTTTTCTCAGCTCAAAGGCTCTTCAGACGATGGCAAAACAAGAGTAAAGCTGCTTTTTCAGAATCTAGACACCAAACAAATTGAGACAAAGGTAAGCAACATCCTCTTTCTCAGTTTAGTAAAAAATTAAATGGAATTACTATCAAGGCATCAAAAATTCCATTTACTTCTGCACATGCATGTAGTGAACTCCACATGACATTTTTTTCCTATAATAAATAATTTTTCAGTCGTGCACTTTTAAAAAGAATGAGGAGAACTTTGGTGTGATATGACAAAGAGGAAGGTAAGAGTGAGATTCAACTGTGATTTGGTGGACAAAAGCCAATGAAAACAAAAAAGAAAATAACTGAAGATTTATGAAAATTTTCAAATACTCTTACATGGGGTTCTATAGGTTAAAGTCACCTATAGAGGGATACTTTTCTATAGTGATCATACACAAGGGTTATATATTACCTACCCTTCTAATGTTTAAAAAAAGTTGTAAGAAGAAAGTCTCTAAGCTTCCTTGTTCGTCGTAGTTACAACAAATGCAATATGTCTGTCTTTGTACATCTATATTAGTAAATTAGTCACTATTTAATCAGTAAACTTAACCTGAGTTTTCTATTGGCTCTACCGTAAAAGATATTATAATATCTGTTACAAAAGTTACAGTACTATAATAACGTGACTATAGTAGCAAATCATTTCCACTTAATTTCTCACAGTACTCCTTGGAGTCAGAAAAAGACAACTATCATCATTTTATACATGATCATCTGTTGCAGAGAGCTCACATAACTTGTTCCAGGTCAGACAGGAGGATTGTACTGGTGTAAAAAACATAATCTGAATCTCTGAATCTGTGTATTAAATTATTAGATAATACATGTGTGTGATTGGCCAAGGGCCCCGATTCCATTGCTTGCAATGGAATTCCATGGCTTCAATACTGGATCATTCCTATTTCTGTTGTGGTAAACCATCTCATTTCTTAAATTTTTTTTTTTTTTCATTCTTGTGCTCACATCAATTGTTTTTAATTGGTTTTACCTGTATTTACTCTTTAGATAAAAAAACATAAATTTTAGCATTTTAATGAAAATTTTATTATCTGTAAAATAATGATAAAAGTGAGTCCTAATGATAATTTTGTAGTAAGTTGTGTCCAGGAGACTGATCTGTTAAAACATTAAAAATTATTCGTTTGCATAGCTCTATTGAAAACACCTTGTAATTGGCAAAGTTTTTGTCAATATTTATGAGGTACCTTGCAATTACCAGATAGAAGATGATATGTGATCGGTCCATGCAGAATTATAAGTATGGATGTACCTAAATTTACATACGTGTTGTAACTGTTAGAAGAGCCCAGGAAAGGCTCGTTAAAGGCCAGAGGGAAGGCTGATACTAAGTAGCTGAGGTTTTATCAGGATTTCGGTGACTGTACCTTTTACCACTGCCTCTGCACAGTGCAGTGGACCCACTAGGATTTCACATCAAATGGGACTGGGATACAGCTGTGCAGCCTCTCCACTTCAGATAAGTGGTGTATATATTCAGCTATATGCCCGCTACCTGAATGGTATTATTTCTTAGAGTTCAGAGTTACAGACTAGTTGGGAAATAACCAACACAAATACCTGTAGTGTAGCACAGGTTCTGCCTCAGCTTATTGTACTGAAAGAGATTCCATTAAGCCAGATGGTGCTTTACGGTGAAATGCAGCCAATAATGAGAAACAGAAAATGTCATCAAATAATAGAAGTTTCATTTTTCCTGAGTAAATGAGCCACTACATGTGAAATAAAGCTTGATACAGATGACTTATGTTCACTTGGCAGTAAACAGTACAGTTAAGGTCGCAAAAGAATTTTCCAGATTATCTCTAATTTTATATGCTTATAAATTCTTGGGCAAAAAAATCACATTTGGGAATTCTAGTTTTGCATCTTGGTTACTAGCTAGAGATTATATTTTTTTCTCCTATAAATTGTAAGCCAAGTGCTTCTGAGCACTTCAGTTGCAGGTGAAGAACCTAGAATTTTTCCATTTTAAAACCTTTTTTGGTGCTAAGGAGCTAATAATGCTTAGATTCCTGTCAGTTATTTCTCCTTCAGAACTTTCATATTCCCTAAAGCTTCTCTTCGTAGTTTCCCAGTTCAGTGATTCCCTGAACTTACCCTGCCTTTACTACTTCCAGTAATAACTCCACTTTGACTCCTTGAAACCCCCCAAAAAGTCATTGCAATGCATTCATATTACTGCCAAATCCCAGCATATTTTGATCCAGCCTGACAATGGGGAAAAAATTGTTGCAGCTGGTTTGTACGTATATGTGTATTACCTGGTTGGATAACCCAGGTATAATGGGTGGCCAAGGGACCTCTGCCCCAGCTGCTGGTCCAGGCAGGAAAGGACGGTGCTCTCCCTGCCTTCGCTTCTCTGCAAGGTGGTAGCAGGACCTCCCAGTCCCTGCCAACAACTTGTGCCACGCTTCTAGAAATTCAGCTCCTTTGAGGTGTCCACCTTTCAACAAATAAGGCAGAAATTACACACACGCACAAATATGTGATTTCACCACTTCATTTCTGTAGGAAATCAGACTTACTTTTTTAGACAAGAGGAATTACAACATGGTCAATCGCAGCATGCAAATTGATCTGTATGAAGGAGTAGCTCTGCAACTAGTCTGAAAGAGAGAGGAGAGTGGTTGACTGTGAAGTATTCCTGGATTGTGGCATTAATGTGGAGTTTATATGGGCTGTGGTCAACTCTTCCTTGGATCAGCAGTTTGGAATTCTTTGAGCTGGAGATGCCTTTTCATGTCCCTTTGGTGGGGGGCTTTTAAACTTGTGTACTCTTCAGTCAGATGGAGCATGTTGTCTACACAGGGGCCTCTTACACACAAGAAGTTCATATGCAAAAAGATACTTGCTTTTAACAAAATAAAAATCAAGATTAATACTTCCAAGATTGCATTGATGCTTTATTTTACTTACCTAAACTGTAACTATAAGATAAACTGTAACTCGAAGACAAGACTTTTATTTCCAAGCATATTTTAATTGAGCATTTCTCTTTTCTTCTCATCTTATTATTTTGTTTCTTTTATATTCTGTGGAAAAGAAAAGATGGAATTATATTTAACAATTCATTCACCCCAGGAGAGGAAAGAAAGTTTATTTATCTTTCTTCACCATATTTCCTCCTTTAATAACTTGGTCTCAAATATTTAATTGAAAAAAAGAAAGAAAAGAAATCATAGTGTCACTAGACTATTGTGAGCCATATTGAAGCTTCAGCTAAGTGTTGATAGTCACATACACTTCTTGCCTGTTACACATATGCCTTAAGAGCCCAGCATATTTATCTGAGTGCATTCAGTTTGCTTTCTTCACTGACTTCAAGCCTCAAGTCTTCTGTAATATCGGAGTGGTACAGTGATACAATGTGATCTGATTTTGCAATTAGACTCTGCAGCAGTTTTGCAGTAAAGCCTATTCTCTTTAAAACATGAGAATTTCAGGAGAGTGATCAAGGACAGGTCAGCAACTGTATGTCTTCCTTTAGATTTACTGTATTCATCTGAGAGGATGTTTATTCCATTGTTCTGTTGAGACATATGGCAAATTAAGGAGAGTGCAAGCAAAGCTCTCTCTTTACAACAACATTAATCTCTAGCATCAATACACCATAACCTAGTACTCAAGCCCTTCTGTATTTTTATTAACATGGGTCTTTTGTTGCTGAAGCCTAGCAGTTTACTGCTGAATGTCTTGAGAGCTTGGAAAACATTTGCAAGATGATGGTAGATAAGAGTTAAGATTATGCCTGTGTGACAGCATTGGACTGCGTGATTGCTGTTGGAAACTTATTTTAATATTTGCTGAAATGGGTAAATTTACTTGGCTGCTCTTAGACAAGCATCTCCAGAACAACTTTTCAGATTAGTTTCTTGTGCATTAGCAAAGTTTGCATCTGCCAATGCAACATTTAAAAGCGTTTCATATTTAGCAGTAGACAGTGGCATTTGGAATCACTCAAGCTGAAAGCAAAAAGCCATCTGACTCTTCCAGATCCCTGTAGAACACTGTTAAAAAAGTACAATTGATAGATAGAGTTGCAATTCATTTGGCACTGAATGTTGGCATCATAGGTCTGGTTCTTATGCTTGCAGGGTAAGAACAGCGTTTTAGCTCATCCTTTTGCTCTTTCTCCAAATGACGGTCATAAAGAGGAGGCCAAATAAAAGTTTATAGCTGAAGAAGCTTTCATACCATAGCCAGTAATTTATCATTGTGCGTTTATAACAGTCTTAACAAGCTGTACAATACTAATACATTTGTTCTTCTCAACCATGATATGGCAACCAAGCCCTGGTATACTTGCTGAGATATAGAACTGAACTTAGAATTTCCTTTCCCATTTTGACTTCTATGTGGAATGGAGCTAAAACCTAGATATCTTTATCTGTTCTTTTCTTACATAAAGATATGCTTATCATTTCAATCTGATTGAAATAATATGCTGAAGAATATAGTGGTAATAGTTGTGCTCTTGTCAACAACTAATAAGCAGTGGCTTACCAGTGTCCTTAAAGTAATCGTGAAGTGCACAAGGCACAATAGCATTGTCTGTCAGCATCTCCATTATTTGCCTTTTATGTGATACAGGCTCATGTCTTGTTCAAATAGTCATTCAACAGCTCTCGGAAGTAATCAATAAAATTAAATGTGTGTGTGGTAATGCAACAGGCTTGTCAAGCTCTTTGTGATATGAAATAAATCCAACTCTCATGGATGGGTGAACGAAACAAGAACATACATTTTTCTTACTTGGCTGTGCACATACAGTGATTGAGGTCAGTGCAGGATCCATATTTTTTATATTCTCAGTACCAGCAGGCAGTTTTGCGGTTTCTCACTGCTTTAATCCAATCTTTTATGTTCTTGTGGTGTCTTCCTTCTAATGTTGTACTTAATCCACTTACTAAGATACATATAGTAAACTGAAATAGCTTTGGTTATTGAAATATCAGACATGGCACAGATTCTTCTAAATACACCAAAAATAAACTGATAATCTTAGTTAAAGAAAAAAGTGGCAATCACAGATAAGGCAAGCAAGCATAAGGGTGGTGTTAGATGATATAGAGCAAATAAAATGATCAGTCAGTCATCTGCTTGGCTGGGTATGGACAGAAAAGTTACTTTTTAAAAAATAAATTATTAGAGCAATGCATTTTTTTGAAACAAATGTTATTAGTGTTATTTTCTAGGAAAAATTCACATTACATTCTAAACCTGAAGGGGCCAAATTTCCACCCTTAAAACCATATTCAAGATGATAGTCTCTTGTTAAAAGACATATTGTGTCCGTATCCTCTGACTATGCAACAAGAAGGTGCTAGGTTACCTCTGATTACTTATCTTGATAAACGTGTATAGATTAGAAGTGCACAAAGCCAGAGTAGAGAAATGGAAAGCTTTGGAAAGGACTCTCTTCTCTCAGTTCGTCTGCATTCGGTCAGTGTGCTGAATGTCAGAACCTGAGGTGAAATTGTTGGATGATTTCAGTTGATTTTGGAGTAAATCTAAGATTAATCTGAGTGGTTTTATATTTTAGAATTTATCGTTTTTAAAGATGGTAAATCAAGAGATGTAAACCTCTTTTACTGGAGCTGAGAAATGATATAATGAGGCCTGTATTATTTCATATTGAGTTGTATTTCATTAACAGTCATGAGTGTGTACTTAATTTTAGTTTTATAAAAATTAGTCAATGAGAGTTAAATAATGACACTATTTTTTTCAGAAAGTGTTTATATTAATTTTATATTAATATTTACAGTAGACATATACTTTCAAATTCATCTGTTTTCAAGTACTTATTCCCATACTTGCTCCATAACTGTCAATCAAATAAAAAAAGCAAGGCATTTATGCCTGAAAAAAATCAGAATAAAGATAATACGGACTTAAATTCCTGAAATTATTTCAACCAACAAGCTTCATTTTCCTTTCACAAGAAGACCTAATTTTGTGTATGAGGCCCAAATGCCTCCAAATGCCTTCAGCAGCCAAATGCCAGTTATTAAGTTACCTAAGTGCTTAGTCTGATACAAGTTCTTAAGAGATTTTTTTTCTTTTAGGATAATTATTTCTCAATTTGTTGACTAGAAAGTATGCAAACCCGTAAGTTTAAGAGAGTTTTGCCTCTTTTCTCAATGTTACCTTATTTTCTCCTTATTTAACTAGGTATGAATGAATGATAATAAATAACACATTCTGCTTATCAGTTATATTCATTTATGGCCTTATTTTTGTAATTAGGAGTTGTTTGTGTTGGCTATTCTTTTATAATCTTGAAAGTATCAGTTTGTAATTTGTATTAGATATTGAATTATAATTGTTTTAAATCGCTTATTGCTTCAACTGTTGGCATCAAAAATGGCTAAGCATTGTTTCTGAATTCAGATATTTTTTCTTGGAAAGTTGCAGGAAAACCAGTCAGTCATTGCAGAGAAGAATTTTTGAAGGAAGGGGAGAGTCATTTCAT
Source organism: Numenius arquata (assembly GCF_964106895.1). Taxonomy (NCBI): domain Eukaryota; kingdom Metazoa; phylum Chordata; class Aves; order Charadriiformes; family Scolopacidae; genus Numenius; species Numenius arquata. The sequence goes on from NC_133584.1 coordinate 41,880,479, forward strand.
TTATGTTAACACATTCTCAAAGCTGTTTAATTGAGGAATTCTTGTGTTTCCAGGTTCTGGAAGGATTTAAAATTTGTTTGTCTGATGACCCACCCAAGACAATTATACGCATCTAAAAATCTCTGCTTGCATATTCTTTGCAGGACATAGGGGCTGAAAGCTTTGTTCTCTTAGGCTTCTGTGTGCGCTGAGCAAGCACTCTAAGGAAAACAGCTTGCTGCCACAACTCTCTCTGTTCCAAGGCTATCGTGTCTAAGAAGGTCTTTCCCTGCAATTTTTGCAGATGTTCCATAGAGGCTAAAGGCATTTGTAAGGCCATTACACCACGGGAAGAGCATATCCTGGGAGCTTGTTGAGTATCATTCTATTATTCTTATTGTCCAGTAATAGTGCTTATTGTCATCTTATGCTGGAAGGAGTAGTCTGTAACAGAAAATTACATTTTTCTGGGAATAATAAATTTGCTTAGTGGGAAATAAAATCCCTGAGACAGTAAACTATGTGTGCCTGAGGTTGTAAAGAAACCGTGCACAATTTTTTTAAAAAATCAGTAGAATCTCATCATCATGAAGTAGAGCCCTCAAATATTGTCAGAGTGTAACAGTTTCTTTCTGCAGCTCCCTGTTTCTCTTTTCCTTTGCTTCTTACTCGTTTCCTCTGCTCCAGCATGGCTTCTGCATCCTTTGCGGTCCTTTCGGGGGTGTTACCTGCTCTGCCACGGGGCACCTCCTACAGCACTAGCCTTGGTGCCTTTTTGGCAAATTTACTGCCCTTTCTTAAATGTGTCTTCCCCGAGGTGCCCCATGGCTGGGCCCTGCGGAGGGGTCAGTTGGAGCTGGCTGGAACCGGCCGCATCTGGCACGGGGCAGCCCCGGCCTCTCCTCACAGATACTGCCCTGCAGCTCCCCCCACTACCAAAAATTTACCAGTTGTGTCCAATAAAGGGTCACAAAATCATGCCCCACAAATACTAGCAAACAATTTAAGACATTCATTAGTAGTAGAAGCACTCCTGCGTAGTAAATACATGGCAAAATGGTGTGATGTTGAGCTTTTTCAGAACAGTAACCTTGAATTCCAAATATTCTGTTTCTGGCAATTTTCTTGAGAAGATACCATAAAATACTGTGACAGGAAAAGCGGAAGTCCGGTACTTTGCTTTTTGTTTAAAGGCAAGTGTACAGAGCGTGCCTCAATAAACTACTATGGAGCCAACACACTGTTGAAAAGAAATGTCTTCTCCCCAAAAGAAAAACTGTCCCAAGTGTCCCCACAGTATATTTACCATCTGCAGACTTTACAAATAGTAGTATCATGTAAATTGAACACATTTCTTTTATTATTTTTGTTGTCATTGTATCAGAATATCACTCCATTTCTGTCTGGGGAGATTGGGAAGAAGAAATTTAACTTGTGCACAAAAGATGAAATATGTTATAAAAAGTCAAGGGAATCTGAGAACTGGTTAGGAGTAACTCGTGCCTTTCTTTGTGAATTAGGGCATGTGAATTTCATACCCAGCCATATTTCTATATGCAAGCTGTGGTGTGACTTTACCTTAGCTTCCACCTGGCCTCTGGCCTCCCATCTTGTTTATCTGACTCCCATTCAGAGGCTGCTAAAGTATGTGTCCTCCTCACCCTCCCTGGCTGTGACTTGACACCACATCATCCCCAAATATCCTTAACTCATCAAATACTTTAAAGTACATTGCAATATTTGAATGTTCTTGCAATTTGAACACTTTCATTGTCCAAGCTGAGTAAAATGTAAACAATAAGGTAGCACAGCGTGAAAGCTAAATTGACATGCGGCACTGCCAGTGAAAAAGGTACAGATATATACATGTTTTACTCTTAACACTTTTGACTTTACAGTTCCCCATAAAGATTCAAATTTTGATTTAAAGTCCATTGTTTTTTGCTGACTAGTCTGTTCTGTATTGATATAAAAAGTTTATAAACCTGAATATGAATTCACATTTTCTCTTCTTTTTTTTTTTCTCTTACTTCCTCTTTCAGGAACTTGAATTTCAGGATCTGACGGCAGTTTTACACTGTATTCACTCCTTTATAGCAGCAAAAGTGGCATCTGTGGATCCAGTATTCATAGATAGTCAGAGTATTGCAAGAAAATATATGTACAGTAACTGATATCAGATTATATGTTGTGACTATGGAAAATAAATTATTTTCTTAAAGAAAGTAGTTATTTCATGCACAATATTGCAACTTTGTGATTTTATAAGAAGTCTATAGTTGTGTTATCTGTAATGTTAAAAGTTTTCACAATCTTAAACATTTTGAATCTATGAGTTAACAAATATTAAGTCAAACTGAATCAGTTTGTCATCTCCAGCGTTAATCTAAAATTCTAAGTGAATGTTCGTTCAATAATATTTGTGGTGTCATTTTCATTTCTGCTCTCATGGTCATACATACTCCCTCTTATTAGGCAGAAGCATTTGAAAAGTGTGTGTCCAAAATTTGGCCTCTAAGTCTGTTTTGAAAAGTGCTGGGCACACAGAAAATTTCTACAGTCTTCACTGCAGAAAAGAACTAATTATTGAAGACAACTGCCATAGGAATTGAACTTTTATCTTGCTTCTATATGTTTGAAAAATTATAGTTCCACGGTCCAGTTCTTTTGAGGCCTGAGAGTTTAGCTCTGGCAAAACACTAATTACTATATTTCAGATCGAGGAAAAGACTTAAGTACACACTTGACTCTAAGCATATTAAGTAGACCCAGTGTCTGCACAAGGCAATGTTAAGTATGTATTTAAATACTGTGGTAGATCAACTGAAGAGCTTTAGACTCTGCTGAGAAGCCTAACTATAGGCACTCAGTTTTAGAAAACTTGCCATAGGGTTTTCTTATCTATTAATAAAGCTTCCATGAATCATTCATTTATTCATTCATAGATTGCCTTGACACTGTCCTTTGATGTGATGCTCTGTATGGTTGAAAAAAAAAGGCTTCTTTAATAATTGTTCTGTTTGGAGGAGGATGCTCCCAGTATGAGGTGAACTTAACAAAACAAAAAATTTTCTGGGCCATCTACCTTTTTTTTCCTACGGCTCTAACCCTGACTTATACACAAGCGAACTGAGTTTTGTCTTTGCTAAGGAAATAATAAGGTTCTACTGTTGACGTATTCCTAACCTTCCTTCTGAAATCATCTTATATGCACAGATAATACTTTCTGCTATTGAAAAATTATATAAAAGGAAGACATTTTAATCTTAGCTCATGTTCCCTGTAAGTAATACCAAATGTCGCAGGTTTCTGTGACAGAAGTCTCGGTTGTTCTCAAGTGCAGTTCTGAGGCAGCATCAGGCAATTTTTATTTTTTTTTTAGAAAATGAAACAATCAAAAATCAAGCAAGAAGAATATCCTAAATAGATGCAATGGATACGGAATGCATTCATCAAAGTCCTCGCTAAATTTTAGGAGTCTAGGAGTGCCCTGCTAAAGTAAAAGTCTAAAGTTACTGTATCTTAAGGAAAAGAGGTAGGTGCCTTTAAAAGCTCTCAGGTGAGGAGTATTTTTACATAACTTCAGTGCTTAAATTTAGTCCAGAAGTTCCCCCTCTCAGGTCTTAAGGTAGTTGGCTGTCTTGGCAGACTGCAATGGGGCCTCAGGCACTTACGTTAAATGGAAGTTTATCTGTCCATCTAAAGCTTGGGCACAAATAAAGTGCCTGAAGTAGGTGATTTGATGCTACCTTAAGGATTACCTGTTGCTATAGTGTTATCCATAGAGAAATTAATTTGAACAGTAGGGACTCTGCAATTCCAGTGTTGTTTACGGTTCTAATGTTGTTTGCAAGGAGGCATAGTAGGAGTGCTAACTCTTGTTAAAACAATATTTAGCAAAGGTGAGAAATATTTTTATTAATTGTAAATAAATATTAACAGCCATTATGGTATTTTTTAAAAAATGTCATCTCAATTTTATATTACATTTTTGCCAAAAAACAATCAAAAAATTGTCCTTCTCAAACATGCTTTTATTCAAAACGTTTCATTTAATTTTCAGCTTTCCATTTTCAGCTCTTTGTATTTACTGAGATTTTAATATTCACAAATTATAGCATTAAAATTGGAATAGCATTCTTACAATCAATTCTCAGTTGTTAGCATGAACAATTATAAATGACAGAGTGTCTGTAGGATAAAGAATGATGGAATTCCTTCAATTATGTTTTTCTGCTATCTTCTCATAGGCGAAGTTCAACACTAACATGGAACAGTAGAAAACTGTGCCAGCTAGTATTGAACTGATACTACATTCAGGCCTCTAGAGATAATGTTTTAAATATCATGTGATTAAAAACACAGTGTATCTCCCCAAATACTGTAAATAAAAATTTAAAAGAAATTAACCTTAGTTCATTAAATAATCTTTCATTTTTACCAAAAAGTTCTGCAAATCAAAATGAGCATCTTTTTTTTTCTTGCAAGAACAGCTGGATATTGCATATTTTCTTTAGTCACCTTCTGATTTTTTGTATGAAGTTGCTTCTACTGATTTGAAGAAATGTTGTTATTTGTTTCATGGTAATTCTAAATTCTTTTAGTCTTTTGGTGAGCTATGTTCTTTACCAATTTTGCAAGACAGTAGTTTTCTTCCGATAGGTCCAAATCACTCCAAGGAATCTTAGGGAAAAAATTCTTATAAATTCACACTCTGGATTTTAGGGTTGCAATTTAGAAATAATTCTCCAAACATTTTTTTTAATGAGGGGTCTGCAGATCCTTGTTATCTCACTTGCTTTTTCCCTTCCTTTCACATTCTGCCACAGGCAGGGGCTAAATCTCAATCAATCTCAAGTCAGGGACTAAAGGCCAATCTTGTGAGGAAGTTGCCAGAACCTGGGAAAAGCTAGCAGACTGCTAGTTACTCAGCTGTTACATAGGTTGTATAGGACTTTCATAGCACCTTACATTTCCTTGTAATTCTCTTAAATAGGGTAACATATACCTCATATGTGACAATGTAGTGCTTCCAATTTGTTTGGCTGCTTATGTTCATTTGTTATATTTTTTTATTCTCAGTAAAGCTATTATTTTATCACTGCCTTCAGAGTGTGTGTCATAGACCATGCATATATTTTTCCCCATCGAAGTTCTTGGGTATTTGCGCCACTTTTCAGCACACTAAAGACCTCATATAGTAGGACTCACAAACAGTAAACAGATCTGCTGGTGGGTAGGTATCTTCCACAGTCGCCCCTCAGGAACGGCACACGGAGGCAGATGACTGTTGTTTTATAGTGACTGGGCAGCGGGAATGTCAAATATTTAATTGTTACCAGGAACAGAAAATGAATTTTAATATGCTTTGTTATGTTCTTGTGATGTATTAAGCTTTAGTCTTACTACCTCGTTATTCATTTCTGTATAGTTTTCCTTTGTTTTTTCTAGGGAGACAAAGTGGGACTGGAATTGAACAAGGGGTAGGGGGAGAGAGGCATTTGCTACAGCAGAGCCATAAACAGCAGGCTGGGGAAAGAAGCATAAAAACGTAAGAATTAGAAAATTGTGCACCATCACAAAATAGGTACAAGATAGCCACTTATGACTAGAATCAGAGTAAAAACAGGATAATTTCTGTATGTCCAGTTGATCTTTATGTATTTAATTTAAACTCAAAACTTGGCTAAAAGGCTAAAACTAATGCCATTTACAAACATGATTTTGAGTAAATGGGTACTACTGTTGATTTAAATCGGAGCAAGGCTGATCAGTGACATAAATTAAGGAGTGGTATGGCCTGGACTTAGGCACTGGACTTGAATCATACTGTTGATATGTTAAAATAATTTCTGGTATTTTTTGCTCTGCAGTGACTAATATATACCAAAAAAAAATCCCGTGCACAGTCAAGCTAGAGTCAGCTCAGGTCTGTTCCCAGTGAGTGGCTTAGTTGTGCTACCCTGTTTAAAACACAAGAGCATTTAATAGAGGGGATGTGGGCAGACCCTGCCTGATGGCCTCAGGAACAGAAAACAGGCCCTGACAATTTTAGTTATAAATGTAGGTGTTGCCAGAGTCTTTCTGTCTTCAGTGGGGCAGGGCCTCAGCCACTGTATCTGACCTACATTATTTAATTTTATTTTTGCTGGTAATCATAAAGCATAGAATTAATAATATTGAGGCTGAACTGATCCAGAGCTCAAGTTCTAGAAATCTGACTTAATTCTTTTCGCATTAGGATCTTAGAAAAAGTATTTCAAAGTGATTTCTACCCTTGAGCCAGTAGGCCTGAAGCTTAAACAAGATTTTTTTTGGGGGGGGAGGTAGGGAGGGGGATAAGCTCTGACAAACTTTGCAACCATAAATCTAAAATCCTGTCTTCTATCTGAACTACATTAATTCTTAAGTAACATCACACTAGGCATGCCTTTTCCACAAAACCTTTAATGTGTAGTCTAATCTTTGTAGTGGCATAAGCAGTATTTTAAAATGACCGAATTTCTTTTTAAGTAGATTTCCATAAATGTTTCTACTAAGATTCTGTCAGTATTATATAGCACCTCCCCACACACCTGAATGTCTCCTCTATCACAGTGTTCAAAGTGGGGCATGTGTAATGGCAACGCAATTTTTCTGGCTTTTGTTGACTGCTGTGGTTGATTTTTTGGTTTGATATCATTTGCCCGTGTCCTCCAATAATTTTCCAAGGCCAGAGAGGGTGAATATTAGAAAGGAGACCCTTTCCTCCATGCCCTCATGAGAGGCAAAGAGAAATCAGTGGTGATTTCTCTCCTTATTTCCAATGCACGGGAAATGGACCAAAGTGTAATAAAAGTGGAAGCAGGGGATGGATGGGCAGACGGGCAGACTGTGCAATCTGAAAAGCCTCCTTTACTTAGGCATGCAAGCTAGAAGTACCTATCACTCTTGGATTTGCATAGAGAAATTCTTCTTTCAGTGTAGTTGTCTTACTTTAAATTGCTATTCATTGAGTTATGGCTGCTGAATAGGGAAATATTTCAAAGGAAATGTAAAATATATCATGTAATGATGTATTTTGTTTCTTATCCTATGATTCAAAAACATTTAGGTACTTTTGTGTTGAAGCATGTAGAGAAGCAATTATCTCATGTGAAGTAAAAGACATTGTAGTAAATTTATTAGAAAGTACAAAAGGGATTTGTGTAGCATGCAAGATGAAATTGAAGATGTATTTTAATCTGGTTCAACCAGAAAAACTCTACAAGTAAAATCTTTTCATTAAATTTGAAGTTATCAAATTCCAGGGACTTGAGCCAAAATCCACTGCTGTTGTAAGTCCCAGTGACTTAAATGAGACTTAACCTGAAAAATGACAGATACACAATTTTAAATAATCCACAGGGGAAGAAAAACTCTTTTCTAATATTCCCTTGGTGCACAGCTGCCTACATTGTCAGTAAAAGGATTCATTTCTACAGAAAAAAAAACCTGCTGACTTTTCAGTAAGGAATCAAACTTAAACTATTTGAACTAAAAGCTGTAATCTTTTATTTGGAAAAGCTGCTATGGTGCCCTGTAAGAGTTGCAGTTATTCAGACCTCTAGTCTAGATGTTTTCCAGGCTCTTTTTTTCAGTGCAAAAGCATGTTCTATTGTGCAAGTCTACACTGCATCAGGAGCTGTGAGTGGCAGAAGGGTCTCAGCTGCACAGATCTGCAGGATTGCCAGACAACCAAGCAGGGAGAAGTTAAATGTAAGAAGAACTTTATTTTTCTTTCTTGGTTACAAATTATCCTTGGAACATTATTTCTGTTATATTTCTAGGCTAGGTAACTGCCAGGTTTTCACATGTCTCTGAATCCTCAGATATGATGGAAACATTGTACTCAATGCTTATTAATGAATTAATTAGGTGTACAGTCTGTCAGTCAGCTGGTCTCAACTCTGTAATTGGTGTTAAGAAACTGCTGTTCCAGGGAGTGCTTTACTCCCTCCTGCAATAGATGCCTAAAACCAGTGGATTGAAAAGGCAGTCATCTTTCTCCATTAACTAGCCTAGATTTTCCTATGCTATAGCATAGGTTTTTTGACAGCTTGGTTTCCTATAGATAGCATTAGTGTCACATTTATATACTAATACAATAAAAAGTAGCAATCATGTGCAATGTTGGAGTATTATGAGAATAAAATAATCCTGAAGTAAATGAAGCGTAAATCAGAAGTTTGTCATCTCCTTAAACAGGCAGAGGGGGGAAGGGGGGGAAGAAAAATTCTTATCCTATTTTTCCAGTTAGCAGTTACTACCTAGTGTTTAGTAGAACATATTTCTAAAATGAGGCAGTAGAATTGTATTAATTTTTAGATGGTTCTATGTCTGAGGGAATAAACTGACTCTTGGAACATCAAGCTACTCATAAAAAAAATATTCAAGAAATTCTCCTGTGTCTTTAGGCACTTTGTTCAATTAACTTTCAGAACTGAGCTAAATTACTGCCCTTTAGTATACCCTGTAACATCCATAAGTAGAGTACATAATCAGCTTACTGTTTTCTTTTTGCACAAAAGCTGGACAAATATTCCCCAGCTGAGTTAATATGAATATTTAATTGGTTTTATGGATAAAAATTTTCCTGTGTTTTAAAGTAGAAATCCTTTACTGAACCAATGTGTTTAGTCAGATTATTTTATTGTTGGATAAAACTGGACAAAACCCCTGTTCCTTAAATGTTTCACAAGAAGACTTGGAGAAGTGCTATGATTTGCATTTGTCTTGTACTCTGGCTATACTCATTACTATCAAGAATTTTCGGAGTAAAGGTAGGAGTTTTCCCTATCTGCCTCCTCTAAAAGCACAGTGGCTTCCACAAGAGCCCCAGCACTTACTAGTACGTATTGCATCTTGGTGTTCAAGACGTACGAGTGCTTTAATAGAACTTAAATGGGGAAATGTATGCAGTCAGGGAAATGTAGGAAACTTAGTGCCATCAAAACAGCTGCAAGGTTGAATGTCAAAGACATTTCTGGGCTTCAGTTTTTTGTGGCAGTCAATGCTGTTTTTATCAGCATTTTTAGCATTATTGCAGATTTCTCGCCATCACAGAGATATTCATAGCAGGATGAAAGGAAAAGGAATTATATTCATAGCCAAGCTTGTATTTAATTTGCCCTTCACCTTCCTTTAGATCGAGGCGCTGAGGAGTTTCAATTAACTCACTCCATACGGTAGGTGAGAATGCTGGTACGACAGCGCCAAATTCTGAGGTCATGGTCATTTTAACTTACATACCGTTAACTACTTCCTAGTCCTGCTACTAAACTCCCTGAGTTTATTTGCTGGTTGCTTTGTTTTGCACTTTAATTTTTTAGAAGTTTACTATGATCTCAAAATACTCTTAAATGTTTTTCTTTTTGTTTCATTGCAATCTTTGTCATCCTAATTCTATAAAACCAAGTACTTCTAATGCGTTTTATTGCCACATTAACCATTTCTTATCCCTCAATATTTTTTTTTTCATTTCCTTTTAATCTCTTAATAAGTTATTCACACACTGGTTTTATACCTGTGGAGAAAGATCTACAATTGCAATAAGGAAATTACCCCAAACCCCATAGTTTTTGAATGCTCATATGAAAAAGATGTAAACAAAGTTTCTCTGTTTTAATCACTAAGATCTTTTACTGATTTCCTCTTGGAAAATATTTCATTCTTGTCTGGTATATTCTAGTAAGCACAGCAGTACAGTACGTCTTTTCCCGTGCTAATTAGTGTACCTCCCTCAACTTTAGATGCCTTTTCATCAGTAGTAAATCCATTTATATGGCCTGCTTTTTTTCTTTTTTTAGCTAAAAAGCGTGTAGGTTTTCTGGGTTTTTTTTGCTTTCTGTATTTAAATAGCTTTGTGAACCATCAAGTGGGTCTTTGCACTCAGATTTGCTTGGCTCTCTTGCCTTCATACAAAATGTTCTCCCTGTTTGACATGACTGATACTGTGTTTCCTACCAATACAGGCAAGTAGGCAAGGTATAGGCGTTTTCAATATTCTTTTTAATAAGCACAGTATTTTCTCTGCCATCCACAGCTGCACAACTTTTCCAGCAGTGCTTGCAAAAGTATTTTGGCTGAAAGTGCATGTATGTTAAACTGTGTCTAACAGAGAGTCCCATTTTTGCCTAATGCTTGCTAATCAGTTTTGTTGGTGCATCTTTATCTGTGATATACATTACCCTTTGATTTATCATGCCACTTCACATTTTTTCAAGGTCATTTTTCTGAAAGATTACGTGTTGTGTTCATTTGTCATCATTCTTTTAAAAAAATCAATCAATCAACCTTTGTTCTTTTATAGTTACATTCTCATCTCTTGGTCTGAAAAAATTCAGCTGCCTAAAACAAATCTCTGTAGTTGTTCTCCAACAATTTGCTTCATTGATGTTATTTTTGTGTCTCTTCTTTTTCTTTTTTTTTCTTTTCTTTTGACCAAAAAAAAGAAAAGTGAGAAGAAAGTTAAGATTTGGAATTTTTAGTGGTGTACTCCATCCTACTCTTCTTTTTCCCACATTCTTTTTTTTTTTTTTTATTTTGACATTCAAAGCACACCCAACATTTTCTAGAATATAAATTGGATAAAATATGTCTCTGTGGTATGAAAATGTCCCCTCCAAAATAAAATATTAGGAGTTCGAATTGTACAAAAAAGCCCCTCAAGTATTTACAAATAGCAGGTTAATGTTCGCTATTCTTTGACACCACAGAGTCTGGAAATCGCCAGAACTATATGCAGACATACTTTAATTTGTTTGAATTCCAAATAAAATTGATGGGCGTTTCATTAAATATTGCAAAAACTAGGAACATTTTATAGCATAAGGAAGAGAGGATATCTCAGTATCAGACAGATGGTTTTGTTATGTTAAGATGTTATCCAAACCATATGGACGTAAAAACTACCATTTTTGTCTGGCTAAGATTTGCATAACCTAGAAAAGCCAGGGACCAGTATCAAATACTTAGGAAGTAGTTTCCCAGACTAATTCAGCTCTGTGTGGACAGACCTCTTGTCCCCATCATTTTAAAGCACCACATACAAGATTTCTAAAAGCTCAACTCCAGCACCTGGCAGTATAAGCCAAGGCCACTCACTGTGTGCTATTTGCAGTCTGTTTGTGGACTGCCTGTAGGATTTCCCAAGAGACAACAACCTCCAGCCAACTAAGAACAAGAAAATGATGTATCTAAAACACCCACAAAAAGGATACATAGGTAGGAACCAGGGTAAGGTATGGATAAAATTGTAGTTCCTCTGTGAACTGTCGCTAGTGACAACATCAAAGAGAAGACTCCAGGCTGTTAAAGGTCCTTAGGGGTTCATTCAGAGGCAGCCTGGGAGACAGAGATCCATGACCAGTTCCCCCCTTGCTATGAACAGATTTTGCAGTGGGAAAAAGATCTGGCTGTTCTAGTATTACATGTAAGTGAATACTTAGATTCCTCCAAATGGACCTAATAATTAAAATTGCTAAATATGCAACTGACAGACACTCCCTTTGAATTCCTAGACCTTCGCAGTTGTTTACTGAGCATGTTTCACTTAATATCTGCAAAGGGATGGGAGTATGCCTACAGATGATTGCTGTGCCTCAGCTGATGAGTGGAAGTCATTAAGCTGTAATAGCTTGGCTACCTATGGTTGTTTAACTGTGAATCTATCCTTTGACTTTTCAGGTCAAATTGATTAGCCCCACTAGGAGTGTGCTTCAGAGCTGGCTTTGAAACAAAATTAAGAATATAGAAAACTTTCTGCAAAATATTCTTAGTGTGATAAGAGCAAGCAAAAGTAGTTACATTATGAGTAGGAGAAGAAGAAAATAAGCACACGATACACATGAAAAGTCTGTTAAAAGCTATCTTTAATTTTTTAAATTCTAACAATTTCTAATCATATCAAACTAAACCATTTATTTTGTACTCATGGCAACATACTTATGCAGAGTAGGAAAGTCACACTTTAAATTGTAAGACTAGCATTTTCAAATGTGAGAGGTCATTCAGAGCATCTACCCTTTCAGTTGTGTCATTGCTTAAGGCTTCTCTCTTTAAATGCATGCCTAACTCCTTTGTGGCCTTATCCAAAGCCATCACCACTCTTACTACTGAAGGCCCTACATCCTGCACGTTCTCTATGCTGAGTCAGAAAGCAAAAATTCACCATTTCTTATATGCATTTTTTCTCAGATTTTTGTTGGAGAGTGAGGAACGGTTTTATGTTTAGACCCAGAAGAAAAATGCTTTCCTTCCTTGAATTAAAAATGAAACAAAATGGGGCAAATATACTCAAGAGCTGTTTTTAAGAGCTGTTCTTAAATCTTTTCTACACCCCCCAAGGTCCATTAGTTGAAGGGGATTACGAGCAGTTTACATAAGCAAGGTGGTAGCAAGCAAGCATGGCCTCAGCCCCGGTCTTCTACACACACAGAGTCATTTCACCACCCAGCAGTGTTCAGCAGACTGCTGGGTCCCTTGTTCTCTCATTAAGTGATTCACTTCAGTAAATACCATTCTGGTGAAATTCGGTGAGGAACAGGAAACTTGACGTCACTGTAGTAGCTTCAAAGGGCAAATTAAATTGTCCCTGCACAAATGTAAGTAGTGGAAGGCTGAGCTTGAGAGAAAATTATTTGATCAACAGATCATTTAAAGTGGAAAAGGCACAATGGCTAATTCAGTGGCTTTGTTTAGCACAAACAAGATTTCCAAGGGGCGGAAATATTATTGACAATAGAAGCAGCGTTAAAGTAAAGCTCAGACCTTCTGTAGGAGGGGCCCTCTCTCCAGTATATTTTTCTATAGCATCTAAATCCTGAAGGTATTCAGTAAGACTTTGAATTAGTCAGTAACATATTACAGTATTGCTGGAGAGGCAGTGCAAGATGAGAAGGGGAGGGAGACCAGGAATTGTATGTCAATCTCTGAAACAAAGGTACGATTCTCAACTGTTAGAAGGAAAAGGAGGATGAATCTTGATAAAGAAGCATATATTAATTTGATTTTTTTTTCTTGTACTTTTTTTGGTTGTCTATACTTCTGTTGTTGGCTTTTTTTCCTGGTTGAACTGATTTGCCTCTACAAACAAAACTTTTTCTGATACCCTAACATGAATTATAAGCCAAATTTGAAAGTGTGCTTACTGGGATGAATTAGCAAAGTAGATCTCCATTTATCCCAGCACAACTGTTGTGCATCTGGCGATTCCTCCCATCCAGCAACCGATCTGCCTAAACCCAAGCAGCGGTGACTTGAGACTCTGGGATCCAGTACTTGGGGAATTCTCAGCCTGTCAGTTTTCCTGCTACCATGCTTCATTTCAGAGCACAGGCCATAGATTATAAAGATGTTTCCAGGTTCTTCCATTTTATTCATAGCAGAGCTTTCAGGCTGACCAGCCAGGCATGGAGAAATACTCTCATCTTGTTAAAAATTTCTGTACTGCAGATCAGGACAGAAACTAATTCTCTGTTAGGAAGTACTGAAAATGAGAGGTGTCTGATTCTCCTCTTTTTCTTTGTATTCCCTAATCATCTGGGTTCTGTGTTATTCCACGATTTCAGCAGTGCTTCCTCAGCTTGTTTATCACCATGATGATCAAAACACCCACCACTGTTTTCTCCTCTTTGAAAATGGTGTCTAACACAGAAGACTTCCAGGGTGAAATAACTTGGGTTAATTCACTGCCTAAAATTTATGCAGTTGTGTGTTGTTCACTGTGTACAGGCAAAAGTGGGTTAATTTGAAGTTCATAATGAAAGACAAGTGTGCTTCATGTGGAATGGCTTGCCATTTAGTTTCAGACATTTAATATTTACGCACTTAATTTTTTTGGTAAGAAAACAATATTTACAATACAACATGAGATTACAGTCAGAAAGAAAAAACTTAAGTAATACCATGTTGTAAATGAGATGTAACTGCATTCACAAGCCTCTTGCCTGTAGACCACAAAGCTTTGCAAAAGTATATATAAGTAGCTCTAGCCTTCTCTTATATAGAGAATAACCTATTTTTGTTGAATCACTTTTCTTTATGCCATAGCTGTGTGCAGTACTTGTAATAAAGAGCACGAATGCATACTCTATTCCATGAACAATTAGACCACTGATACTTGGAAGTAATTTTAATATGAATTCAATAGTGGGAAAGAAAATTATATTTAAACTGTAAAAGCCCCCTCTCAAATGAAAAAGATGGGATGTGAACAGAAAAAAAATGCAAACTAGTGATCTCCACTGGAACAGCATGCAGCCAATATGGTGAGTGTGTCCTGAGAAGCTGTTATGCAGACTAGAATAGGCAGCATTCACAATTACAAACATGTGAAGAGCACAAAAAGAGAATTACACAACAATTCCTTATATAGCATGAGGAGAAACACTGCTCAATTATTAAGTAACGTTGGTCCTTTCAGAGAAAGTGAAATCTTGTTTGTTTTGGTTTTGTTGGTTTGTGGTTTTTTTTTTGGTTCCATTGTTCATTGTTCATTGTTCATTGAGTGATTTTGCAAATACAAGTACTTTCTGTATTTCTTCTTGAAGCATGTGAATTGATATCTCACTACCCTGCTCCCCAGATTATAATGTCATCCATCCCTTTTGGGGGACATTAACATTCTTTCAGAGGATGAAATACCATTCTGCAAAAGGTCGGTTTACCGTCGGTTACTGAAAGTTTTCTCATCTCATTCCTTGTGTTCACTCATCCTGCAGCAGTTGCCTGTTCACTAGTCATATTTCTGCTATTAACTGTATTTATTCACCTATATCATCATCCTTGGGTTGCTGGGATTTATTTATATCTGTTCTAGTGCCTCTGTTCATGCCCCCTGGAAACTAAACATTCTGTTCTGTTAAACAGTTTATTCAAAATTTCTTATTTCCAGCCCATATTTTGGCGTACTTAAATGTCTCACAGACAGAGACAGGAGTTTAGCCCCTTTTTGAGCTTTCCGATAGCTCACTGTATTTGCATACAAAATGTCAGTTATTTGAAAATTTTACTTTGACGTGATACCATCTGATGTACATAAATTATTAATTATTTATGCTTATTGCATAATCTTTATTCAATTACATTAAGTAATTGTATTTGTTTTATAAGCCATTAAAAAACAGGAATAACAATTTGTGATGTTAGATGCTCAAATATGTATTTCACTTCATATTCACTGGAAAATCCAAGAAAATTAATGAAATGTTATGCAATAAGATTGGAGGTTTTAATTTTAATTCAAGCATTTTGGCATCTTTCATAGTACATTAGTCCAATACTAGTCTTGTTTCAACAGATAAATGACTAATGGCTTAGGTTGGTAAAGATAACATTCCGTAAATCACTTATGATTTCAAATTAAGGGGATTCAAAGTTCTCTGAATGTGCTCAGGTTTCACTTAGCTGTAAAAAAATGGAGGCAAGACATTATTCTTTCTGAAAGTGGTAAGTAAAAACAAAGGAAAGCTAACTGTGTATTTGACTTTTGTGTATTTGAGAAAGTAGTTGTTGTGTTTCCTTGAAATTTGTATTAATAGCATTCCCATATGTACTTTTATATCAATATTTCCAGGAATTGCTATCTTAAATACTAGAGTAAACTTGTCCACTGTGGGTGGCAAACACCATTAACAACAGAGCCACACACTACAGCTGTGGGAATTGCCATCCAAAATTGATCAATTTGAAAGATGAAGTCATTTCTTCTCCTCCCCTCTATTATATCATCTTGTTTGTAAAGTAGAAGGCAATTGCCACTTGGTGAAAACTTGCAGAAATACATTGTGGACGTGAAGTGTGGAGGGTTTTAATAAAATTAGTGCTGTTCTCCTGTGTATGAGTGTCACCAACAGTGATGTCTAGAGTTGGTTCGCATTCTGATCAGCAACCCACAATACAGCATAAGGCTGATTGCTGCATACTCTTGTTCATTGGAAAAAGTGTGTGTTTCAGATATTCTTTTTAATGGCTTTTTTTTTTTCCTCACCCAAAGAAGAAAAAGATATGTGAATATCCAGTGGACACTTTATAGGAAGTGTTTTAAATCACTTCCAGACATGCCTTTGAAAGTCAGTGGGTGTCGGTGGAATTCCCTAAGAACTCAGAGCTTCTAGGATTAAATCATCAGTGGGGATATCAACATTCATGTTTTCCCCTCTAATTGCCATTTGTTCTTTTTCCCACTCTGTAAATCTATCTTTGTTGAAAGAGAAAGATAATCTTTTCTTCAGTAATTGACATAAATTTAGAAGGATCAAGTATACTGAAGTCTCTGGCACGGGGGGGGGAAAAAATCAGTGAGCTACACCAGGTAATTAGCACAAGATTTTCAGTCTTAAGGCTTTACACAACATAAATTCAGAAGTTCTTTTTTAAGAAGAAAAACATTTGAATTAGTATACTCTATTGCAGCCAATAACTATACCTTATTGAATGTTTCCTGACAGGCCACTAGCTCTCTCCTAAAAATGCATAGTTCAGCAGTTCGTAACTGCTGGTTAGAGCCAAACCTAAATAGATATAAAAATTGTATAGACACATAGAGACTGTTTGAATGTTGTTCATCTTGGCCACATGGCAATTAAATGTTTGTTGATTTTCTCTGAGTTTTTGTGTATTGCAGGTTTCTTTCCGTTTTAGTGGAAGATTGCATTGAGGGCCAAAATATTGTGCAACAAAATGATTCCCTAAATGTGATCATTCTAGTATAGGGAACTATTTACAGGTAATCCCATAATTAACAAACAAAGAAAAAGTAACAATATTTTTTCATATTCATAACGTTTCACATCTAGATGGTATTCATTATATATTTTGTTATATGTTTTATGTATTTCAGTTGGCAAATTAAAAAAAAGGCATCTGAAATGCGGTTTTTATGTGTGTAGCTTTGCCTTTTTTCTTTTTATTGAAAATGCAGCCTTGCAACATGTGCATGATTGTAGATTTACATAGTGTAAAATTACTGTAATTTTATCTGTTCAGTTCAGGAAGTCAGAAAGGGATTTAATAAGTAGTAAAGACTGAACTAGGAAGTAATATAAAGGCGGAGTGTATATATTTTGCACTTTTAAATAACCTTTTATAACAAGAGAACCTATTATCGTACAGTATACTGTAATTCAACTTTCTAGTGATACTCTTGCTATTGTCACAGTGTTGTCTTTACATCTGGATATGAATAGTTTGTAGATGTAAACACTTCAGAAGTGATTTCTATAATGGAATATGTGCTCCCTGTCACTGTTCTTAACATCAAACTGGAAAAATATTCACCAATTATTTTTTTTATAAATTAAGAATGTACAGTGTAAATTAGTAAATCAAATATTGTAGCAATGAAGAGATGCACTTTAAAAATGTAGAAGTGTTTATCTCCAAAAGTGTTATTTTGTATAGATGTTTTTGAATAAATAATTTATTGCTCATCGGTGTTTTTTTCTCATTTATGAAATAAATATAAGGAATTTGTTAGCAGCTATTTGAGGTTTATATTTTATCATCAGTGATTTGGTGGGTTTCTTATTTTTTGTAATGAAAACTTTGTAATTGGATCAGTAAAGGACCTAGTCACATTTCACCTTTCATTTAATAAATCCTCGTTGGCTTGATCTAGTTCCTATGACAAAGCCTAGGTGTGATCCATGATGCAGCCCGCAGTCCTTCTCATGGTCAACCAGCGAGGGGACCTGGCCACAGCAGCTTCCTGCAGCCATGAAGACCAGTTTTCACCGTGGAAATCAAAGTATGGAGAGAGGGATACATAACAAGTGCTTTCAGTCTTAGGCAGGACAAGACAGAGTCAGGGTCTGGCCTGTGTCTGTGATCTGGAATAAGGAATTAGAACACTCGCACTTCCCATAGTTTAAATGCAGCCAGTTGAGACTTACTGGGAAACATAATGCCCATGATATACATTGGTTTCAGTGAGAGATCAGTGCTGAAATCCTGAACTGAAAGGTGCTAAACAGCAAAATGTCCACAGCCTTCAATGCTGGGCATAATTCAGATTTGTAATTTCAGATTTCTTGTATACTTGTTCCTTGCTTTGCTAACAGAAAAAACATGATGCGTTAGGATCACTGTCAACTCTACTGGCCAGATGTTTGGAAAAAGGGACTTCTGAAAAGTTGTAAAATTTATTTTTTTTTAAAAGTCTTCTAGTTTATCTAGCCTCTAAGAAGAAAACACATTTACCACCAAATAGGTGATACTCATGTTTTTAATAGTGGAATCATCCATCTGTAGGGACTGTTAATTGTAGAAAGAAATTCTTCCTTAAGGAAGTAACAGTATTTCAAGCAGAGGAGAATATATTCTGAATGGGAAATAAATCCTGAATTTAAACCTAAAAGAAAAACAGTATGTGCTAGTAATGGAGCTGAAATGTCTTTCTTTCGTAGGTAATACCAATACAGTGTAATCAAAGACAACGTGTTAGCATTTAACACATTTCAGTCACCCCATCACTTAGTCTTTGAATCAAGAGGTATGCCAGTATCACAGAAGTGTATCCAAAGTGAGACTTAGGAAACTGAACTGAAAGTAGAAACTGAAAAAGCAACCACAGAAAAAGTCTTCTGTCTGTCACCAGATCTGAAGGCAATGTCCTTTAAATGTCCTTAATACCCCAAATTTCCATGTATTGATGTGTTCCCCATGTAGGCAGAGGTCAATCAATCAGGAGGAAGGCTGCTTGGTCCAGGGAAAGGCTTGATGATACAGTACATTTTTAGAGAGGAGTCAAACCAGTCTCTTCACAAAGGTACATGGCAGCTGCCATTTCTATTAAATATGTGTTTCCAGGTGGGGAGAGGCAGAGTGACCCCGTTACTTAACTGCCTATTGATTATAGCACTGGACCCAGAGAGGGGAATGTTCTTTAACAAGCAAGTTCCTAGGCTAACTAGGTTTTTAGATGGTATAGTTCCCTGCCTGTCCCCCTTCTCTGCTCAGGGCTACACCCTGAGAAGAAGCAGAGGGTAATGTGTCTGCATCGCAGGTCACAGTGGGGCATTTTAGCTCCAGCAGCCCCTGGAGGGGGCTAGGTTAGCATGCCAGCCCCTGAGCAGCAGCAGTGCAGGAAGGACAGGAGGGGCAGGGCAGATAGCCAAGGGGGTCGCACACTTTTTAAGTAGCTATTCCTCTTTGCCTCGGTGTGTGCCGGAGCCCTTGGGTGCATCTCAAGAGGCTGCTGTGAATGGGAGCACTGTTTGGCCTCCTGCTGAGGTTGTGCTACTATTGAGGGGAGGAGGCAGATTTGCTGAGGATGGAGAGTAAGCACAGCAAGGTGCAAGCTTTGGTAACCCGGCAGGCAGGGCAATCATCTGGGGAGGTGTAATCCTGAGCTGTGGTCCCCTTTCCAAAGAGAAAAATGCAGAGATGTGAAGAAGGTCTCATTTATGTGCAGCTTAAATTGCATTTTACTGTGACATATTGGACTTTTTCACTTCCCTGTGGTAGTAAATTGTGCTTCTCATGGCAATAGATGTAATTGCTTTGCACTAAATTATATTAACTATTTCAGATGGTTTGTTCTACTTCATGCTTGGAATGACAGAGCTGAATTATTTTCTGCACTATGTAGCTCAAAAGGGAAGAAAATTCCTGTTGATTGGGAAAAAATAGGGTTTTTTCAACTGCAGAAAAAAATGTTTAAACAGTGTCTAATTTTAAAGTAATAACATTTCATTTGTTCTTATGATTTTTACTGTTGGTTGTTGTTAGTTGTAAACGTCTTTCCTTTTTTCAAAAAAAAAAGGGAGCTGTTCTTCACAGTTCACTTTTATTAAACCAGGTCATAGTCAGTCTTCTCTGCAGCCCACGAACTCAGGACTGGTAGTGTTGCACCTGGCAGAGAAGTGGGTAGGTTAATTTTTAAGTACTCAAGGAGAAGAAGCTGTCTTCCTTTTCTTTCTTCTGAGAGCTGGACTTTGTTGTTCATATGCGGCCCTATTTAATGATTCAGGCACAGCTTTTGGGCATCTGAAGGGGGAATTTTACTTGATGGTGTCAAAAGTAGAGGAAGAAGAGCATATGATTACTTTTTCACTGTCTATGCCATCTGTGAAACTCCCATTGCATGAAATACTTATTGCCTACCCAGCACAGAGGCAGCCAGTGCAAGAGCCCACCCTTTCTTACCTAACAAACTGCAACAAGCTCAGATTTGAAGAAGAGTCTTTTCTTGTGCTCTCAGAGTGGGTATTTCCCAACCCAGCAGCAGCCCCAGATCCTTTCTGCAGACCTACACCAGTCTGACAGGTTGGTAGGGAGCACTGCAAAAATCAAAGTATTTTACTTAAAGTATATTTGTCTAACTAGCATGAACTATTACTTGTTCATGGTTTTTAAAGCATGCAAGACCCTCCCTGTTACATACAAAATTATGATGGAAATCAGAGTGGCTAAGTGGCAATTAATAGAGACCCAGGACAGAAGAATTAGGGTAAGGAACAAAGACTATGAAGAAAAATATAGAGACAGAGGGCTGGAGAAAGGAGGAGCAAATGGAGGGTGGAAGCATGGGAGAGGATTGGAAAACTGGAAATAGAAATGCGGGAGAAGCAACAGGGACCTGCATAAAGACGATGAGAGTAAGTGAGGGAGGGGACAGAGGGAGGGTGTCCTGGCCTGGAAAAGTGGCAAATGCCTGTATCTTTGACTGAGAATCAGAGTGGTCTTCCCTTCTAGGTGTTAACATTGAGCATATTGAGGTGTGCACTGGGGTGGGGGGGCAGGAAGCAGGGTGGAAAAAAACATTGAAAATAGTTGGGTCAAAGGGGAGCTGTAAGGTAAGACATTTCCTGGTGATGTGCATGAGTTGATAGAGTTTGTTACAACCATAAAATTACTGAAAATTGCTAGAAAAAGATCAAGGAAGGAAGAAAGGAAGGAAGGAACCTTGTGTTTGAATTTCTTGCCTAGAATATTTAAATCTTGTCTGTTTTCAGATACGAAAACTGTATCCAACTCACTTTAGGGATTAGGTGTACTCCCTTTAAGGAAAGGGTGAGACAGTTATACTTCAGATCTTAGAAAATGTGGAGAACATGGAGAAAAAGTGAAACTTCAGGTGATAAATGAGCTCAAGGTAAAATACAACTGAAAAGAAGAGAAAGTAACTGAAGGTTTGATCAGAAACAGAGGCAAAACAGAGTCAGAGCAGTCTGCAAAGGGTGCAGAGGCAGCTGAGCTGCCTGAATGTAATAGCTTACACACAGGTCAGGTTAACACTGACATATGAAACAGATCTAAGTGAGAGGCCAAAACTTTATTTTTACACAAGTATTGTATCTAAGCATACCAAAAGCCTCTTGACTAACTGTCCTTTGCCAGTTTAATCTTACCTATTTCATTCTCTGAGCAAGCTTTTTATTCTCGATAGCTATTGTAGTTCATCAATACAAGATACTCTGAAATATGAAAAAAAAATACTATGAGACACAGGATGTTACTAATAATACTTTTAACACAGAAGCCTTCACGTTTCTGTAAGAGAGCCCATATAAGTAAGGCACATTGTGCCCATGCCTGTTCAACCTTTCAGCATCTTCTAAACCAGCATCTGGCCTCCAGATCTCAGATCCAAATAGATCCAAATTATTCTGTCCAAAAATTGCACAAACCTGTCAGTTCACTGTAAAAGATGAGCCATAATATACCGGGGTCTTAGGGAAGACATGAGCCCACTGTCTTCTGCACTTTCTTCCTCCTTGAACTCCCAGATTGAATCTATACGTCCCTGGCATTCTCAGGGCTAAAGGAGCATATGTACACCTGTATGAAATTTTAGTTACTGGAACATCCATGGCTTCATGAATGCCTCCTTCCTGGCTCTCAGAGAAACTTTCCTGCATCTGCTGTCCTGAAACCAAGATGAAGCATCTGTTAAACCATTACCCAGGCCTGGCACATGCACTATTTTAAAAAGAATGTTATGGCACAAGCAGTGGAGTGCAAAAGTCGTCACAAACTATGGTTCCTGTGGGACTGTAGCCATCTGCTTGCTAATTATGTATACCACAGCCTGGCTGTTGCACAGAAAACAAACATTGCTGCTGGCAGCTTCGTCCTGCCATATAATTACTGCATCAGGCACAGGCAGAATTCCAGGAAAGTTATGCCTTTTTCTGCCCATTCCTGTTGCCACTTCTTGCATGTTCCTACTTCAAAAGATGCATCTGCTCTTTCTGCCACCTTCTACCTCCTTCTAACCTGCTTGCATCTGCCTTTCCCAGCCTGTGCTAATCTCTCTCTCTGACAGTGAAAGTACATCACAATATCCAAAATGTGCTTCCTATGCTGCAAGGACTTTGCTTGTATTAAGCTAATGTTGATGTGGCAGCAGAGTATTAAACATCTTTTGTGAAACCTTGTGTAAAAGTCACCTTTTTGATAAGGCAGATATATTCACTGCCTTGGCAAATGAAGCTGTTTCTCTTTGTCTCAGATGAGATCTCAAGAAGTGGCAGATAATTCAGAGCAGTCTGAGCATACTCCTCTGGTGGCCAAAGCTCTAAGAAATACAAGATCTGCACTGACCAGCATCTTCCTCGTTTCTTTCTCCACTGCTTTTCCCTGTGTGTCAATAGCTCTCCCTTGTGCCTAAAGTGTTGACCGCAGGGGACAGTAGTCCACTGTGTTCGTTTCTTACAGAGAGACTTGAGAAGAAACAACCTGCGAGAATGAGCATTGCCTCCCCCAGACCCCAGGCTGTTTGTGCCCTGTGTTACACTGCTGGATAGTTATGCTGTTGCACAGGCACACAAATGTGCTGAGTTTTTAATAATACAAATTAAAGCGCTTAGGTCCTATCGCAGTTAGGCAGCAACTGAAAAAAAGTTGAGGATCTACACTTCTCTGTGCCTCAGAAAGGAAAGAACATGGACATCGTTCCTAGATTCTTGTATATTAAAAAAAGCTACCTGGTGTTATAATATTATTTGGTTTTAAATGATATATGAAGATTATAAACACATCTGTATGTTATACATACAACTTCAGACTGGGCTTAACAATTTCTGGAGGTAGAGGACTGATTTCTTATTGATGGTCCTTCAAAGATATTATATTATATTTGTCACTTCCCAAAGCTTCTACTGGTCCTTTTGTATAGTGTGCCCTTATTTATGGATGAATACCCACACCAAATTGATTAATCGTGTCCTCCTGTTAGAGCTCTGGGAAGTTCATTTTGTCCTACAGAGTGGCCGTCAGCAGAGCCTGGGCATGTTATTGAGTCTATTCCATCACACAGTGAAGTCTGAGATACTTTTATATGCCATCTTGACGGCATTCAATCACCCTGAAGAATTGATTAGAGCGCACCCTTTTTTTCCCCCAGTGGTTTCTCTAGTGAAGACCCTTTCATTACTTTGATACTAATAAATTGAACTATATCAGGAAATGTTCAGGGATCTGAATTATGATTATCCCTAAGGTAAAATTGTGAAAATTGTCTCTGATGTGATTTTGCCCCAGTCCAGCCAATGGTCTGCTGAACACCCTCCTTAGGCATGTCTGAGGAATTAGCACAAGCCAGGCACTGTTTGTTACAGGCAGTTTAGCTACACCTGCCTTGATTTGAATATGAGATTTCCAACAGATGAAAGCTATAATGTCTCCAGTGCATTTAATTTACTGTACAGCAGCAGCTCTCCATTCCAGAGAATCCAGTGTTCGTCTACAAGCTCCACCACATGCCATTGGTTTTATGTACCAATGAAAGGCACTTCTATGTGTGTCTTTTGGATGAGAAGCTCTTTCATCCTTGATGACATTACTGAAAACTAGAAAGAAGAGCTGGGTATCAAAATGATGCAAAATTACACAGTACAGAACATGGTATGAACTTACAGCGCTTATATTACGGTAACATTTTTAGTGCATTCAGCAGTGTATTGAAACCATAAGGTTAGAGCTCTTTTCAGGAGCACATGTTGCCAGTATGCTACCAAAAAACATCTGCAAAAGTTGCTTCCCACTGAAGGACATTTCTCCCAAGTGTTTATTTCTCATTATCACAAATTTCATCACTTCTGATAGGAACTGTGGTCGTCTCAGAAGGCAAAGAATTCTGCTGTCAAATACTATTGATCTGACTAGTGCACAGATTTGGTTTTCTGTCAGCTAAGAAAGGGCTACCTTGTGCATCAGGGATCAACTGCATAACTAAAGAGGTAAGGGATACATTGTTAGGAAAATTAGATTTAGATATTTTCTAGTTGGTATTCATAGCAACATGTGAAAATGTCCGGGTGGTTTACAGCAATGCACACATGAGCAGATACCAGCTGATCTGCCAGGCAAGACCTCATCCCAGACTGCCCATAATTAACTGCCTAGGTACCGCTATATACCCTACACTGAGCTGGTGGTTAAAAAATCAGCCAGCCGGGTGGTCATTGATGGGGGGCTGCCCAGCCGGGGCTCCTTGCTGTCCACAGCAGAGCAGGGCTGGGAAGCTGGGTAGGAACATGGGCTGGGGAGGACGGGAAGGGCAGCAGGTAGGTGTTAGCTACCAGCCTGTGGGAGAAGTGGTGAGAAGATGGGGGGAGGCACAAATTTGGTGTTCTTTCTGTCAGTTCTTGGATTTATTCTCCTTCTCACACAGAGCTGGTGCTACAGTAGGGGTCACTGGTGCCCAAGGAAATTGTATGCGAGAGCCCTGAACTAAGGCATGCCCAGGCAGCCAGGGCCCTGTGCAGAAAGTTTTCCTTCTTCTCTTTCTTCCTCACTGCACACCCATGTAACCTCTTTCAATTTTTATTGTTTTTTTTGCTACTTGCAATTTATGTTTTATTTCATGGTCAAGGTTATTTAACTCCATTACAGCTCACAGGTATTGTATCTTCTCATACCGTTTTCTGCAGAATTGAAAGCTTGCTCCCTGTAGTTTGGTTCTTTCCCAAGTGCAAATGCTCAACCGCATCAGATGTCACTCTTCAGTATTTTCTTACCAAACCAAGCACCTCCACTGCCTTAAGCCTCACATTGTTAAAGCTTACTCATGGTCTCCAGACCTCAGAAGTGGGCATGATGAACTTGTAGTAGTGCTATCAATTCAATATATTGACACCAGATAAATTTTTTTTTTCATTCTCCTTTTACATCTCAGGGGTGCACATTATTTTCTCTTGCCAGAGCATTAATCTGAAAGGTCTGTTGAGAATCAGTGATGATTCCTTTATATCTTTTTTTTTTTTTTCTGCTTAGTCACCATTTTTTTCAGCTTTTTCAGCTTCTCACAATTCTCTTATCATGTGTATATCATCTGCACAATTTATTTCCAAAGACATCACCTTATATTTGGTTACATTAAAGTAATTTTTTTGGATTTTTCAGTCTACCACAGTATCTATTATTATTATTATTTTTGCCTCAATTCAGATTTGAAGATTTCAGTGAAAAATGAGTTCTATGTAATTTCATATATATATATATACACACATGTACATACAAATACAGACACACTCACTTACATACTCTTCCCTGTCCCTTTAGCTATTTGGTGACCTTTGCTTAATTGTTTAAAAAGTGTTGATTCTCATTAATATTCATTTAAATATGACGGGTTTCGTTCTTGTTATTAGTTACTATTTAATGCTAGATAATTATCATGTGCCTATTTCATCTGGATGTTTCAACATGAAATTAAGAAAGCTGTAATATGTCTTGTTTGTTCAGTCTGTTTTCTAAAACATACTTCATCTAGCAGCAGAATGCCTCAAACTCAGCAGGGCATTAAAAATAACAGCTCAAGATTTGTGGAATCTTGACATGACGTCAAATAGCCAAGATGTTTTTATTACTCAGTCATAAGGCTCACTTGAACACTAAATGTCCCAGAGAGTAGTGCTGTGTGACCTCTTAATATCAGCGCTCATGAAGAATGTTTCATTTAACTTCTTCAGATCATTTACTCTCCTGATTTGTGACAGACTAATGGAAATTTGGAGATTAATTCAGAAGCAGACTCATTTGCTTGAGTGAATATGAACTTAGATGAAAACAGTTCAAGAGTATCTCATTAGATTTAAAATGTGTTTTTCAATTAACAAAATGTGTTTATAATGTAGGATGTGTCTAGTGAACAATCCATCTAATGAGCTGGTGGCCATCTTGAGAGATTCTTTTATTACTTGATTTACTGAATAGAAGTCTAATTTTTCACTGTCTGCTTCCCTTTCCTCTTTCTCCAAACTGTTTGACAATTCCATATCTGAAACGATTTCTTACTATGTTAATATCTACCATTGCCTTTATCATTGAATTAATCAAAAAATTAATTGAAAATGAAATAATAAATTTGGGAGGTCAGTGCCACACTTGGGAAAATGAAACCTACTAGGCAATTCACGAAAGCAGACCAGCAGAAAACATTTAAACGTGAGGAGGAATTCAAGCACTGCTACTCCAAGTTATTGGAACATTTGTGCCCACAGAGGCGCTTCCGTATCACAGTCTGGAACATCTAATTTTGGGACGGGTATCTAGCCTAGAAAAACCCTTTGGATGGTGTGGAGAGAGGATAAGGCTCTTCAGAATGGGATGTGCCAATGCTGTCATACTGAAACACCTAACCCAGCCAGTAAGAATAACTGAGAACACACAAGTAGCATAAAAAGTGGTATAGCATTTGCACTGCTCACTACAAGATAGAGGCTTCTCTCCAGTTATGATTTTCTGCTCGTCTTCTTTTATAGGTGTCCATGTCCTTTTTTTTTTGAGTACTTTGGCTATGCTACCTCTTTTCTTTCTTTCAAATGATGAGTACAAAATGAAAACATGTTGCCACTGCTTTGATTTTCACAGTAACTTGGTATTGGGAGGTAGGAGGTAAAAGACAGTGGTCCAGTTCCCACTGTTACCAGGGAGCTTCTGATGTGAGAGATCCATGTGTCATGGTTCCCACCACAGTTCCCACCATGGATATATTCACAGAATATTTCGCTCATTGCAGAGCGTTATAAAAGGAGGACAGGAACATCTGCCATCTGTGGACACTTTAGTCTATGGCAATGAATCAGTCTCAGTACTGTCACCTCCCAATCTTTCTTCTGGAATCTTAAATCTTCTTGTGGATTTGTCACTAACCATGCTGAAGGTCTCATTCACAGCAGGCAGAATACTAAAATTTGTCTGTCACAATTGTATTACATGGTCATTGTTTTTATTTTCCTAAATCAATTCCTGTTTTCTGCTAAGTTACAAAAGATCATGCTTGTTATCTTGTTAGTATTTGATCAGCTTTATGGCTATATGACATATGATGTATCTACCTACCATCCTTAAATCCAAGACATAAATTTCGTTATATGATACCACCGTGGTCTCTGCAAGAAGGCCATGCATTGTAAGAAGGCAGAAATCTCACCATTAGGCTTGCCATTAATATGATCTGTCTGAGAGATATTGAGTTTGGTCTGGAATGAGTGCTTCATCAAGATGAAAGATTTATTTTCTGTCTCATTTTAAAAAGAAAAGTGTTTGTGCTTCAAGCCACTGAATTTCAGACCCTCTATAGACCTTAAAAATTGTTCATCTATTCCACATTCTTCCAAATAAATCATATTTTGCTCTTTAGTTAAGGCAGAGTTTTCAAACAGTGATATACAGGGTTGGCAGGAAGTCAGACACAAGAAATTGAGTGGACTCTCCTCTGCAGCTAAATTTACCTTTACAGAGTCTTGTTCTGAATTTATTACAAAGTATAGTAAACCACAGCACATTTTAAAAAAAATCTTAGGAAAATTTCCTGTAACTTGATTTTTAAATATTGTTTGCTTGCATGAGATATAATGTCGGTTTGGGTTGAAATCAACATTTTAACAAGACAATGTCATGGTCTATAGATTTATTCAGTTAATGTTCATTGAATTTCAGTAATTCCAGTTGTTTACATGTTATATTCCGACTATTTCTGAGAAAAATAATTTATCTGAGAACGTAATTTCAGCATCATACATTAAAATTAGTATGTAATGGCCAAATCCTGTTGATCTTACTCAAAGCAAACCATTAGCCTAAGGAAAGATAAGAGTATAAGATACATTCCACCAGCCTGGGAAAACAAATCTACAAAGGCGGAGACATTATTTTAAAGAACAAACATGACATTTGGAAAACCAGTCACCTAGTCATCCAGATGGATGAATAGGTAGTTCAGGCACAGACCACCAAACTCTTCCAGATTAGCAAGCTGCTTCTTCCCCCTTTGAGCCTACTTATTGCAGGAGTAAAGATCCAAATCTCTTCTCTTCCTTCCTTGCTTATAGTACTTACTGCTAATCTGGATGCTGCTAGTTACTACAGACAGCCATTTAGTTACTTAGTGGCCTACTTCAGTTTATTTCCTGATCTTTTTAGCTATTTGTCAGTCATGTAACAACAATTTAGTCACACAGCCTGAGGACTATTAAATAACACACCTCCTCCCCCGGTCTATTATTCACCATCTTTTAAAAAGATGGAAATAATATCTGAACTATTTAGTTACTATAGAACTATTTGTCCACTATATGTACATATATTTTTTCATTAATTATTTGTCCTTTAATTTAAGACAGCTACATATACCAGTTAAGCTGAGCTTCAAGTCTCAACCTAAACCATAGAAATCAGTCCTAAGAGCCACTTAGCTTTGTATTTTGCATTTGACAAAAAGCAACAGTTGCTGCTGAGAGAAACCTGTAAAAGAAGAAAAATAAAAATTCCAGCCGTAGCTTATTTGTGCTTGAGGGACTTCCTGATGCAAATCTTAACTCTCGTAGGCCTTGATATATTTTTATTACACAAAATTGTGAAAATACTTCTATGAACTCATATAAACTTATTTTATCACAGCTTCTTGACACAAGCTTGTCCACAGTCTAACTATGTGTTGTCTAAATAATTGTTTTCTTTTGTTTGTTTTCAACCTGCCACCTACTTGACTCTTAGTTCTGTACTGGAATAGACAGTGAACGATCATTACCTGTTCACCCTCTTCATCCCATTTCTGGCTTCAGAGACCTCTGCAAGGTCTTCTCTAACTAAAGAGAATAATAGCAAAAAGTGTTTCTAATAAAATGGAATTAATTCTAGAAAAAACATAAGTGCTTAAAGTGACTACAAGTCATGGTATCGATGAAACCCAGCTAAACTGATCTCTCCTTGTAAAAGACTTTTCTTTCACCTTTTCTTGCATTTTTTGACTTGGTGACATTTTGCTGAACTAACTAGAATGAGACTAACTGCTGCTGTTTGTATGATGTTAAGCTGAAACTTCAGCGAAATTGCTTCTGTTGGAGTATTGTACAGCTATATGTACTTTTTGCCTCTCTTTTTGCAAAAGAGTGCTCTTAGAATTTTAATAGCCAGAAGAGATCAGAGACTAATTTTTCTATTACAGATTAAACTTCCATATTAGCAGTGTCCTTCACGCCATGCTAGAGCCCAGGATTGCCACTAAATATTACAAAACATGTAATCTGCTATCAAAAATAGCTCCTGCAGCTGCACAGATTTATCTTCGAGGTCTCTCATTCTAATCCAATGCTTGTAAGAACTGATGATGCCTCAGAGACCCTGGTAGGACTCAGGCTCTTACAGTGCAAAGAGTTGCTCTGAGGTTATAGAAATGTGTCTGTTCCCTGTACCAAACATCAGTTGCAATTGCATAACATTTTAAGTACAGGCTAATTTTTCTGAATACCATAGTAGGTCTGCAGAAATTCATATGTGTGAATAGTCCGAAATTCTATTGCTTTGGGCTATTTCATTGAACGTAATTTATCTTTTTATCAAAAGCTCAAAGATTTACTTTATAGGTCTTTAACTTTTAAGAACACAGGTACAGTACTGTTCTTCATGTGCAGACTCAAATCTTGGGAATATAAAAAATTAGATGAGTCAATTTAAAACTTACTATTGATATGGTTAACTTTTAAAGTTCACTGCTGCTTTTCTTAAGAGTGGTGTTTAGCATGAGGACTGTTTTATACTTCTCTTGTACTCCATGTTTAGACAGTCATTGATCCGTGCAGTTTCACTGCTGGGCAGAAAGGTCTGACAGACCTTTCTGCAGAAAGAATAGCTGAAGACAGGCAGCTAACAGAAGATCCAGAACAAAGGGGATACCTTCAGCAAGATATTAATCCAAATTATCTACACCAGCATGTAGGCAATATATGAATCCCGGATTCAAAAAATTAAGGTTGTTCTCAAGCCACTAAACTCTGCCCTCTTACTTCTCTTTCAGCAGATTTCAGTAACAGGATTCTGAATGAGCTCCAGTAAGAAGGAATACAATGGTGCATGTCTGTATCAGTCCGGTGTAATTTAGATTTCCCACACCTTCTAACTAAAACTGTGTTTGAGGCTCAGTGGGGAGTTAAACATTTATAGTCTTAAATTAAACTCAGGAAAACACAAAATAGATGCTGCCATTCAAATTTTTCATCACAAGTTAATTTGCTGCAGGTAACCGTTTAAATTCCACTGTTGACAAATACTTAAGCTGCAACCAATGAGCAAGGGCTGAGATCCTCATTAAAACAAACCTTGATGTAGGTAAGCTCTTTTTTGAACTAATGGGGAAGCTTTGATTTTTGACTGTGAAATTGCAAAGAAAATCAGACCTGTTTTTCACTTTAAGAAAGCCTCTCAACTCTCAGAAATGAAACCTGTGATATTTGAAAAGTATATGAAAGGATATAGGTGAAAGCTCCTTATTCAATTAGGTGTTTGGAATGAATCTGCTTTTCTCAATGCTTTGCTGTGCCATGGAAGAAGTCAGTCTTCTTTATGTTTTCTTACATAAGGAAACAATCTTAAAATATTTGCAATTTGGAATGGGCTTAAAGAGGTTTTGCAAGTTTGACTTCTTGTCTGCAATCTTAAAGCCCCCAGCCAAGGAGCATAAACCCACTTTTCCAGTAGAGGTCTTTTTGCCTTTACTCTCTGCTTACTCATCACCAATGTCTGCTCACCTTTGTAGGGGACAGGGTATGGATGATATTCTGGAACTGAACTTTGGTATAACAACAATCTTGATTTTTCCTCCAGTCAGTTCAGATGCTCATAGGTTTTTTTTCATCACTATATAATACAGCCACCAGCTCCAGGATGCTCCCTCCTACCCAACCCCTATTTTACTTATCACCCATGGCAGAGATCAAAATACCGATCTTTGCAATCTCCCTGTTGTGACTACCAAAGATTAAATGAAGGAATCCTCAATCCTGATTCCAGCTCTGATTTTGATCTTTCTGCCTAAAGAGGAAATGGAAAAAACCAGCCAGTTAGATTCTTTAGGTCAAAATACTGACTTTAGAAGAAGAAGTGGAGTTGAAAAAGCGTAACTAAATTAAAAAAGGTTAGGCTCAGAAGTGTGAAATAAATTATCCAAGAGAAAACAAGCAAACTAAAAAATGCTGCAAGGGAGCTGGTGGACAATTTGGGGGTTATCATCTGAGTTTAAGGAGGTCATTTAGGTTAAACATCAATGCTAGAATACATAAAATAGGACACAAAGTTGCCTTCTTTGTCAAATACATTCACAAAGAGAACTAATGAAAAGTGTACCCTGAATTCACGTTACTGCATAGCATGGCAATATTATTTTTTTTAGTCTGAACATTTGTCCTTCACATTTCCATGAAAACAACTCGGATATCAGAACTGACTACACAGGTAGCTCTTGGTTTCTAGCAGGACAAAAATAAACAAATCAAGCATTAACGTCAGTTTCTGCTTTGTGCGAGCATAGTGTGGCTAAAAAGATTTGGAAATCATCTGCACTTTTAAAGCTTGAGTGAGTACCAACGCGTAAAGCTGATAGCGTAAGCTGGGCCCCGGAAAGCACTTCACTTTCAGATTTCAGAACAGTTACTGCCATCGATAAAGTACAGAACTGTGGAAGATAATCTCCTCAACAGACAAAAGGTCAGACTATAAAACTTTTACTTGCCATTTTCCAGAAGAAATTCATCATATTAACTCATGAAATTTAAAAAAGAAGGGGTGTTTTCACACTGCATTTCTGTGGGCAATATTGCTTCCCTGAATTTTTAGAGTTGATTTATTAGTTATTCATTTTCTTATGTTGATGGAATATAGAACTAAAAACATTTTTTAAATCTTTCAATCTCCAGTCAACATAGCGCATGTGAAAAATGTTACCTCTTGGATATTTTATATATTTATACTGTGGTAATAACTACCAGAAAACCAGTGCACTGAGATGGCAAATGGAGCTCCCATTTGCCATGTGAGCATATTCATTGCTCTGCTTTCATAGCACAGTTATATGTGGACAGAAGTACAGAGGGGTCTGATCGATGATTATTAGTTTGGCCAGTCTCGTTATCTTACGTGCAATGACTAATGTTAGTGCACAGAGAAGTTTCAAAACAAATGGTAACATATTGCTGAATTTTGAATATGTAGACTAAGTGTTGCTAATATTGTCAGAACATATTTTATAAAATAAAGTGATGTCTCAAAATGGAAAAAAGTAATAAGGAAGGAAGGAAAAAAAGAAAGTGAATTACAGTTATTTCTAAAAATTAGTATTTTGAACTTCAAAAACATAGTCTACATGTGTCTACAAATCTAGTTTAAAAGTAAAATTTACCATATGTGGGAAATTATTTATAGTGTGGCTTATAATTAGAAGATGAAGGTATATATTTTGTCAACAATTATCTCTTCTTTCTTTTAGATGAAAGTGTTCATCATTTTGGGAATTTCAGCAGCTATAGCTTTTACAGCTGTTTTCTTTTCTTTCCTTCAGATGGGCAAAGATATCCTCTTTGGTAAGTGGCAGAAAAAAATACAAGTTGTTTTCTTTTGTCGATGATTACTGTTAAGCTGAAAATATACTGGCACTGCAGACAGTTTAGCAACAGCAGTTTAGCTTAATCTCTTTTTATGTGCAAAATACACTATCTGACTTCTGCGAGAATTATTCCATGGGTGTTTTCTTTTAAAATGCAGCTTCATAAATTCACAAAGGAAAACTTTGTACGTGTAATGTTTCTCAATTATGTATTCTTTGACTAGGAGTGATTTTACTGTCTTAGTGACATTCATATATCAGATGACATGTTTTCAGGCACAATTGCTAGATCTCTTTCCCAGACTGCCAATCACGATGTTTAGTCATCCTGGCCTAGAGTCAGTTGTCATGGGATGTCCCACCTGGCACCCTGTTGCTGGCCCACAAGGGCGCACGTCTTCTCCTGTGGGTCCATTCTCTGCTGGCACCCTGTGGATACCAGGGAGATTTTAGAGCCCCTCAGATTGCAGTAGTGTCTATATTCAAACAGTATAATCTTGCCATTTTAAAATTCAGAGCTATTTTATTTCACTGAATTTCACTGAATTTTTAGATTTGGAAGGGACCATAGAGATCATCTAGTCGAACTCCCCTGCTGAAGCAGGACTGCCTAGAGCATGTTAGACAGATTTGCATCTGTTCAATCTGAATCAGTTAGATCTAATAGACTAGGTATAGAGCAGATAATAGATTGAATTTTAAGAGACTTCTGCAGAGAGTGATTTTACATTGAAGTAGAGCAGAGATGATGAAGAAATAGGATTTCAATCTTTGCATTCTCTTAATTATGTAGCTGTAGATTTGATTCAGAAGGGAAAGTCCTTAGGAAAGTTTTCACTTGAAGTTAGTGTAAAATCAGAAATAAAATAAAATTATATATGAAGCAAAGTAAAGAGAAAACCTGAACCAACCCCTAAGCCACTACTTCAGATGGGAAATCTTTTTTTGGACCATCACTGGGAAAAAGGGGATCAGTTTTATTTTCTATAGTGGATCCTCTACTTGGAGCTTCCATATTAATTGCTTGGAAAAACATGGTCTAAAATGAGGTTATATTGTATGTCAATTAATGCAAAATGAATTCTACATGGACCATAAATAAATGGAATAGATAGACTGTATATGATTTTTTTTTTTTTTTATAGTAAGTGTCCTTTGGTCTGATGGGAACAATGCAAAATAATGTTTACTACTGCAAGAACCACATTTTTTAAAACACTACATACTTCTCAGTAGAAAAGGAAGAGTGAGAATGGAATTCAGGTATATTAGGGGTATCTTCTCTTCTAGATCAGAGTCTGAATCAATACCACATGATGAGCAATACTTTGAGCATAATATATTTCTCAGAGGTAGACTCCCTAAAAGTAATTAAAAATCATGCAATATTAAATTCTAATAGAATTAGCTATTGTATGGCCTATATAGATCTTTAAATGTTAAATAAAATAGAATCAAAACCATTTTCAGATGAAACAGAAATCTGAATGATAACATTAAATGAATCACTAGATATTTTATCATATATAGGTGAAAAAGAGAAATAACTACTGCTCTATTTAAAGCCTGAGAAGATCTTTAGTTGGGTGAAGAAGAATTTTGCCTAGGAAAGATTACTCTTCATCACACATTATCTTCACTTTATCTGAGCACCCTACTCAAAAATAGGTCACAGCAACAGCACAACAAGGACTACAGTTAAAATATGTCACCTAAAATTACAGTGTACATAAATGATGAGCAATTTTACATAAATGATTGTTTGCAAAATATTATTATTCATCATTCATTTTCTAAAAAAAAAATGGGTGATCTCACAAAATATAGATGGGAATTAAACCACTGGATTTTAAATATAACTGATTCATTTAATATAAAGCTAGATCTAAACAAAAGAGGAATAATCTATGCTCCATGATAGCACTATGAAAAATAGCAGAGCTGAAGCATTATCAGGTTCACACATGTCTTTCCATCAAACATAGGTGTAGAGATGATAATAGTGGTTTCTTGCATTGATCATATCCCAGAAGGTCTTAAAATTTGTTAAATATGCCTGAATACAGACTTAATTCTTCATGTGTCTCAGGCCAGCTCATACTGCCTGTGAGCGAGGCTCTAATTTCTTTATCAATCCAAGGACCATTTAATGCAAAATACATATGAAGCCTAAGGAGCATAATCACATTCACAGAAAACAACACATTTCAGATGGACCTGTTATGTCTGGTACTACGTAATGTGCACAGCTGGATTTAAACTGGAAGAAACACAAGGAAAGTCTAACTCTTCAAGCTTTATAACTTAGGGAAGAATTGATTTACTACCCTAACCTTATCTTTCAGAAAGGCCAGAAGCCATATTAGTTTCAGGAAGATTAAAATATGGACATCCTTTTAATGAGGAACAATTACATATAGCTTAATATTACAAACCTGTATGTTTTGTAAATGTAAATATTTGAATAAGTATGTTACTGAATAGCATATTCATCTTTCTTTCTTTTTATTTTTGCCCTGTTGAGAAGAAACTGAAGATAACTGCATTACTGAGGCTATCCGGAAGGGCTCTAATCTGGTGGATTATGCTGCACATTATACACTGAAAAGGTAAAAAAAAAAAAAAAATAGTGAAGGATCTATTCAGCAAAAGCTGAGAAAGAACTTTGAGATCAACTAGTTTCTTTGAGAAAACATATAATGATAAATTATCTTCATGATCATCTGAATCAAGATAACCTTGTGCAATATCACTGCATGAGTTGCTCTCTTAAAATGTGAGAAAAATAAGAACTATGAAAATATGTAGGGATGTTTTTCTGATCTAAGTAACACACCACATTCCATTAACATGTTTCTCAAAAATTGTAATTTTATGGGCGTTACATATTTTTGAACTATAATTACGGTTTTTTCCAGTTCAAAGTGAGATGGGAACAATTCCTATGTTAAAACCTTGTTGCCTTAAAAGGGACTGTTGAAGTAAGTTTCACATTTCCCCTTCCATGTAAAGCAGAAGTAATGAAAAGGATAAGGGAAAGGAGATAAAACATTTATCTTGAACCGTGGGTCGTGAACAACTTTGTGGAAAGCTCCTTTGTGCTTGAGTTATGCTATGAGAGTGATCCCTTTCTAGGAATGATGAAAGTGACTCAGGATTACTAGCCATGAGTCAAAAAAATTCAACCATTTTCTGTGTAGCACCCAAGCACCCAAGGGCTTTCAGCAGAGCATCGAAAGACGTGCATTAGTATCACCACCAAGGCACATGCTTTACTATTTTGGGGACTCAGAGCCACAAGTGCCTGACACCTGCATTAGGAGTCTGAGTCTCATAAGGCTGTCACTTGCTTTTATATTAACTGGTATAAAATACTTGGTCTTTCAATTTACAAATTATCATTACCAGAAGTGAAAATTATATTTCTATTGTGTGCTTTTATATAATTCAATTCATTGTGGCCCAATTAAGTAGGCCAGTGTGAATTATAAATATCATTAAGAGATTTCTTTCTGTTTTAATATAGGCTTGCAAATGCACTCTACACCTGCCTCATAGACATTAGTCCTTGGCCATTTGCAAAGTACAGAGAACTGAATTATTGTCTAATCTGATCATTATATTGAGGAGTGAATGTGTTTGAAACCTTAAATAAATAGTTCTGCATTTTCATGTCAGTTTAAAGCTTCTAAGGCTTCTTTCCTTTGTAACTTTCAGAATTCTTATATACTTTCAGAATTCTTCTGTATACTTGAATTAAAGCTTTGGTCAGCACAAAGGCTAAAAACAAGAAAGGAATTCATGTGACTACATATTTGAGCTTCTGGAAGTTATGGAGGTCACCATACTGTGAAAACTTATTTTACTTTGGCTTACAAGTAATTGCAGGAAACTACAGTCCAATAGTACGAGCTCAGTGCTGTCTTTGAGACTGCAAAGCCAGTTCTGAGATGAAAAGGCAGCTCCTTTTTCAGGTTAATGGCAAAACTCTTAGTTGTTCTATTTAAATAGTCCAACCTGATGTTTGCTGGACTCATTATCTAGGAACTGCAAGTTGAGTCAAAGTAACTGCATTTCTCCTGAGACCTCAGTTTGGCCTTGAATTGTGATTAAAATGGACAATGACATTTCTTCACCTCAGCTGTTTAATATCATCACTTAAAATCTTGAGTTGGTGTTTGTGTTTTCACTGCTGGGTCAATTAACCAGCAATGCACTAAACATATTGTATGAAATTGTTTTATTATTCTAGTTATTAAAACCTGTAAGGATTTTCTAGGAAAATGCTACTTCTTTGAAATTACTTCCCAGGTTTTAAGGTCACATGGGTCCCAGTGTGGTCCTCATAGTTTGCTGTGCTGTTTGTGATTGTCTCCCCTTGCCAAGTGCTTTTCATGACTGTTTGCTTGCACTTGCCTGTTATTCCAATTAGCTTATGGGTTTGTTAGTCTTAAGAGTAGGTGTTCATGCTTGTCATTAAAATATAAATGTTCATAATAGTATTGACATAGCATAGATGGAACACAACGGCATCATCATTAAAATGTACTGTTTGTATTACTGCGGCAATGCCAATGGGAATCTAGGCAGTTTGGCTAGGGCTCTCAGAGCCCTGTCACCTGTGAGGTTATGACACCCAGTGGTACATTCAAGTATGTTGCTAATTTACTACGAGGTGCATCATAGCATACATTTTGAAAGTGATCGTTGGCTTGCAAGACGGAGCTCTACTTCCAATAAATCTCTTTATAATAACAAGCAGTACAAATTATGAAACTTGTACTAGTTTTAACCAGTGAGTCTCAGCGCTGCTGGGAGGACTTCTGATTCTTACTGTACATTTCTTTTTATATTCTGCCAAGTCTCTGTTTTTTTCAGGATTTTAAGTTGTAGAAGAAACTAAAGAGAACTCCAGACCAGGCAAGCAAAGTCTCTTAGGCCCATGTTGCACACAGCTGCTGATCATATATTTCTCCTGTTAGAACTTGGACACTAACTTAAAAGGACTGCTGAATGAGTTATGCATAAGACAGATGTGAATTATGGTGGTATGTCACGTGGGGCTTCCTCCCTTGTGCTAGATATTTTGAGTGACTTTTAGATAAGACATATTTTTAGACTCCTATTTGGACTTACTCTAATGGATTGAAGGTAAGTACAATTCTAATATAAACACAAGAGGTTTTCTCAGCCTAATTAAAGAAAGAAATTATTGAAATTACTTAGTGTATTATAACATATTTTAGCAGAAGGCACAGTGTTCTTAACAGATTAAGAAATATAGATGACAACCCTAAAAAAAATTCAAGCCTTAACAGCAGATTAAAGATATTTCTCATCATCTTCATTCTGGTAAAATTACTTTATTTAGTTTATACTACATTCGAACTAATTCATTTCATGTCTTTAAAGAATCTGAATTGTAAACCTGCCAATTTAAGATTATTCTATGGACTCCTATCTATGCCAACTCAAAAGGCCCATCTACAGAAGGTACCATCTATGGAATCATCTGTATGCATAAGGAAGTGGAAAATAGTATTCAGTGTTCCATAGAAGAAGTTATAGCCGCAGAAATGCACTGAGGATGATCAGTTAGTCAGTGCTGCTCTAGTCTTAAAGCAGACTATGTACCCATTACAGGAAAGAAGAAATTATATTCTTTATCATTTTATAACTTTATCACCATGTCACTGTTTTGAGAGACCTCCTGAATGGTGACAAATATTGAGGGCATTAATTCTGGTTAGAAATTTCTAAACAAGGTATTCTAAAAATATATATTTTAAGGCAGAAAGAAATCTCAGAGACTCAAAATATGTGAGGCTGGAAGTCTGGCTCCTACTCTGCAGAATTTATTTTAATTGTGTTTTGGGGGTTTTCTGTTGTGTTTTTTTTTTGTTCTTGGGGTTTTTTTTTGGGGGGGGGGGGGGGGGCGGGTAATTATGATTTGTAACTAGATTCAATAACTGAGAGTCTGGCAAGCATGAAGAACCTTCTGTCCAAACACCATGGTCTGCACTAGGACTTATATTATTAAACAGGTATGAAGACACTTTATATCTGATTGCATCTTCCTAACAATGATACTGTCACAGGTCATTCCACTAGCTTTATGGGGCTATTTCAGAGTTACATAATATCAAGGTAGTTTGTAACTTAGCAGTGAGAAAAAACAGCATCTTCCAGAATCAAGAGCTCTGCTTCAGAAGTCTGGGTAGGAACTAGAAGGGACTAGCATGCGTATGTTGAGTAAGGGCTGTGGGGAGGGTGTGTGGAACGGGACAGAGTGGGACATGACATGACACACAAGAAATGTGACAAACTAGAAACTGCTCTTGTAATCTTACAATATCTGTAAGATTAGACAAAAGATAGAATATAAAATGTCTCAAAACGGAACATACCTCACCATTAAGGGTGGTGATTTTTTAGTTAGGTTTTTTTTGGGGGGGTGGGCTGACACTTTTGATTCTTAGCTCCTAGCTGATTTGTACAGATGTTGTTATTTAACTCATTTGTAAAAACATGTTTCTCTGTTCATATAATATTTTTTTAAATGATGCATGACTGATATTATCCTCACGTGGATATTAAATATTAAACCTAAGTACTTGGCATTTAGTTATATGACCGTTCTTTTCTTTTTAACTGGGACACAGTTCAGGACTTTTAATTCTCCAGATTCTCAGACAAATTCCTGTCTATGGAAAACTTTAAAAACATAGTGCTGAGGAGCACGATAGCTCTTTTTCATACTTGCAAGAGTTCTCAAGCTCTGCTCTTGAAAGGAAAGGAATAGTTTCTGTATAAAGAATAAATGAGCAGACTCAGGCTCCTTTGGATCATTTAGGAACAAATTTAGCATATAGAAAAACCATTGGAGTTGTATTTTCTTACTTAATTCTTTTTATATAAGCATGTTTCCAATTTTGCAAACCGAAATGTAACTGTTTGCATTGCTGAAATCAAAAGTGCCATTTCCATTTTAAACTTGTCTCATGCTTTAAAAAAAAACTAAGTGAATATGACAGCAGAATGTTTTCATGAAAATTACATGTCCAATTAAGTCTGTGCTGCAGAGAAGCCCTCGGGGATGTCTGCAACCTATGACCACATCTGAAAATTGCATAGATTGTTTTTTTCTAAGCTGTAGGAGTTAGTTTAGGACTTGAGACTTCCAACTAGAAAGGAAGTTCTTCCTGATGCACTTTTCTCAAGGCTTCTCTGCCAATAAAAGGACAGTGGTAAGATGGCCCATGCTGAGTAAAAAATAAATCTCGTGATGAATCACAGAACAGTTGAGAGAGAACTGGAGACCATCTAAGCCAGTGCCGCGCTCAGAGCACTCAGCTAGTGCAGGTTGCTCAGCGCACTGCCCATTTGGGCTTTGAATATCTCCAAAGACGGAGACTCCACAACCTTTCTGGGCAGCCTGTTGCATTGTCTGACTACCCTCACAGTACAAAGGATCTTTCTTATGTTTAAGTGTTTAACTTTAGGTTACAGAAGTTATCCCATCAAACCTGAGCTCCTTAAAGTTAGAGGTAAGGCCAGGCTGTAAACTAACTTACATTGCCCTATAACTGTCTAATGAAGTCCTACTAAACTAATTGCTGAAATTCCATGTACAACTGTCAGTTCAAGGCAAGTGCTTGGACAGTCTTTGAGAGGAGACATGTCTCTATCATCAACTGCAGATGGCATCTAGATGGCTGTGGGCCAGTTGCTTTACTCCTAGGTTCTAAGGCATTCGTGAATCCACCTGCAATGATAGAGATGATCTTTGATATGAAATGTTACATAAAGACAAAGCCTACTCACTTAGATATCTCTATAGCGGGAGTCCTATATTGTGACTATCCTGCACAAAGACTTCCCAGCCACTTTGTCCTGCAGACCCTGCCCATCACAACAGTTTCTGTCACCCTGAAGGCTTCTCACAAGCTTAACCCTGTTGTGTGTGTCCTGTGGAATGGCACTTTCCCTTTCTTTCCAGAATTTTCCTGGTAGAACAAGGTAAAAAATCAGTCTCCCTCTCTGATTTCCAAGTATACCCTTCAATCAAAATATACCTCAAACTCGGAACACATCCAGCATAGACAAATACAGCTATGAATAAGTTCAAAAAGGTTATACGTTAAAAAAAAAACCAAACCACTTCTGTATTTTATCTCAATTATAGAAATATCCAAGGAAGGGGAGTAGCAACTCCTACCTTGCTGCTGGCTTTCTCGAAATTTCCTGAACAAGAGAGTCAAGATATTTCCCAAGCAGCTGAACGAATGGAAATGTCAATTCAAGTGCTGAACCAAAAAGTTTGCCAGAAGCATAAACGTTCACTGCATCCAACTGGTAAATATAGTATATTGACGTTGGCAAAACCCCCTGTTGATTTCTTAAACGTTGTCTTTTAGATTAAAGTCGGGTTAACTTCACTTTTATTTTACCTTTGTCAGGAGTACTTATCTTGTCTGCACCCTGGGGCCAGGATGCCCTCTCTTTTGTTCTTAAAAGCATCTCACATAGTCACTGTTTTACACTTTTCTTTGCAGGAGTGTGGGCTGTGTTCCTGTAGTTGAGGAGAGCAGCACTTTGCTATTGGCATCCTGTGAACTCGTATCTGTATATTTGTATTGCCTATAAATCAGCTTGCACATCCGTGGAGTTGCAAGCTGCTTCTTTAGAGAGAAATACCTGTCTTCCCCAGTACTTTGGGTTTAGTGCTTCTGGGGCCTAGAGTCTACAGACAAAATAATACAATTTCTATCACTCAGCGGTACTGGCATTTTGAAATATTCTTCCTTTGGACATTCATGGCCTTACTAATATCCCTCTTTTAAGAAAATACTTTCTTATTACCAAGACTAATTTTATAATGCATTGCTGTTACACATTTATTTCCACTTTATTTCTGTTTTAGCTGGTTTTTATGTTAGATGTTGAAAGAAAGGGGGATAGTCCGGAAAGTTCAATAATGTATAATTGTCTAAGTAAAGTAAAATTCTTGTTGCTGTTAATTCAGGATGAATTTCAACATAACTGGTGTCTGGAAGACTCAAAAATTCAGAAGCATTAACTTTTTTCCCCCTCAATTTAATTAGAACAGCATGAACTGGAGAATTGCAAGTTGTATTCTCTGTCTTAGTATTATAACATGACAATGTTTTTCAAGATATGGAATCATTAAAGTGCTGTAGACAAACATAAAGGTCTACAGTTATCTTTTTTTTTTTTCCCCTTGAGGAAACATTTAGCTTGCTAAACTAACGGGACATTTGTAGAACTAAAAATGTATCTATATGTGTGTGTGTGCATACATTTATATATACACAGACACTCACGCTCAGAGATACAACTATTTTTTCTGCTGGTGCAGTTTCAAAATAAATGAAATTATTTTTTTTAAAAAATCAAACTTCTAAATCATAGAACAAGTGCGCAAAACTCATGTTAACTTTCAAAACTGAAACAACTTTAATGGAAGATGAGTAGACGCTGTACAGTCTATATGTCTTGATAAAGAGTAGTTTTACATGAAGTAAAGAACAACCAAATTGGCTTTAAAGAAAACACATGAATCAATACCTAGGTAACACAGATGACTGGGGAACTGGGCTCTGAGCATAACTTTGAACCTGAACTAACGTGGAAATAGAGCTGTATCCACAAATGTGGCATGAGTAGCTAGTACATAATGGCAAGGTTACGTAGCCAGTCTAACAGCCCATTCTCCCTCTGTTCTCACCCTTCCCTTGCACAGTTTCTAGCTGCTCAGCGGAACATTTCTTGAGCTGATTTGGCTCTTGTATCTTTTTTTGTTTGTTTTTCTCGCTTACTTTTTTGGCTTGATTAATGGACTAAAGCAGCTTAGTTCAGGGTTGGAGGGGCAGAAGGGATAGGTGGTGGGACTGACTGGGTGACCTGAAATAGCCAGTAGAGAGACAGGGGCAAGAGGGGCAAGAATTAGGTGCTGCCTCTACCATTTTCTTTCAGCATGTGATCATTACAGTCTATTTGAATGGCAAGAGATCTCTGAGTTCAGTAAGGATGTTGCTCCTCTTTCATGTGCACCCTACCTCCAACCTGCCATACATGATTTAACATACATGCATGGGTGAGAGGAGGAGCTCTCTGGAGCTGACGGAACAGTGTTACTTTGTCCCTCGTCAGCAGAATCCTGACTGGAAGAGGCATCTGGGATCATATTATAAAGATATTAATAACATGCTGTCTACTGGTATACAGCTCCCTAATTTTCCCCAGCTTCCAAATTCCAGCTAATAATTCTGAGCCTCTTCCACTCCACACTTAATTATATAGTCAGCTGTAGTGTCTTTACATTTCTGCATCTTTCCAGTCCCACATTTTTCCTCCTTGATATATCCTTCTGTTCTTGAATGGCATTTTTTACACCTTTGTTGTAAGCACAGGGACCAGACAAGCAGTGTGACTACAATGTGGGGAAAGAAGGAAGCAGAGAGCAGATTAAAGAAAGAGAAAAAGGAGGAGTTCAACTTCCGTTCTCAACTATGGCTGGAATACTTCCTTCTCATTCTGTACGCATGAGATAATAAAACCTGCTCCCTTTCACCCTCTATCTCCTCTAAGTCCCTGAGACTACCTCCTGCAGCACTTCTTACCCGGTGCTCTTTCCTAAGAAGAGGAGAGGGGATGCTGTACTGTAGCTGACAATAATGCCTTTTCTCCTGTAGAGCAATAGAGCAAATTGCTTGTTTGGATTCTTCCTTTCAGATCTTTTACCAGCTGATCTGCTCACTATGATTGCTAACGTTTCTGGATGCCTGCCTTATATGTTGCCACCAAAATGTCCAAGCAATTGCTTAGCTAATAAATATCGGCTCATTACTGGTGCCTGCAATAACAGGTATGTATGATAAGAATTGTGCCCTGAAAAATTCTTCTTTCTTATTCTTTAAACTCAAAGAGTTATGTTTACTTTTTCCTAGAAAAATGAGTGGGTCTGTGTGAGACCTCAATCAGATAACTTGGTATCAACGTGTCTCTAAATGAGGGATCTCTGAAAGCTCCCAAGGGAAGGACCTCTTCATCCAAACTTTGGTACACTAATTTTTGTGGGCAGGCTCTGCCTGTGAAGGCTTCTAATTTTATGTTAGGAACTTTAAATTTAGGGAGGACTGTTTCAGTATTTGTCTTTTTCTATAGAAATCAAACAGACTGATTCTAATCCAGCATTCATTTTTGATTGCATGTGACAAAATTATATTGAACAGGAAAATAAAATTACTTCATGACTGGCAATAAAAAAAATCAAGTCAGTTCTCATTTTTGTATTTTTCCACAACCTTAATATTTGGCAACCATGCATCTAAAAATTCTGGGTGATATATTTATTTTTATATATCTATTTATATAAATATATGCTTATTTGCTATCTGAACAACTGCTGTTATCTACTTCTTCCCTAAAATGTGGTGATCATTTCCTGAAAAACCCAACATAACAGAAGTAACTGCATTTTCAGAATCCTCCAATGCCATGAGGATGCAAAACTGTGAATTAGAGCCCTTTTGAGCATAATGATAAATGGTATTGGTACTCAGCAACCTTAAGATACATAGACATTAAGGTCACAAACTGCAAGGCAGACTGTAGTGTTACAAGTGAAGGGCTACAGCACTGTAAATGGAAGGCCATTGGCGTGGCACAGGTTAAGACACTCTGCAATGTGGTGAATGAACAGCAGTAAAATTCTGCAGTTTTACTACTCAATCAGTCTGATTTTATGAGATGAATCCGTTTTTCTACATCACAAGTCATTTGCAAGGAATCTGCCTGATAGACTCTTAGTTGAAAGGACACAACCTTATATGCATCAAAGTTATAAATCTAACTATGTAGATATCCATAATTTCCCCCAGGCACTTGCAGAGTTGCTTGGAATCTGAACTAACAGCTAGTATAACATTTGCACTGACAACTCCATCAGGGCTTGAACACGTTGGCCAAGATTCATGCAGCTGAACATAGGCACATGGTTGATGCTCTTAAT
This sequence comes from Numenius arquata, assembly GCF_964106895.1. Taxonomy (NCBI): domain Eukaryota; kingdom Metazoa; phylum Chordata; class Aves; order Charadriiformes; family Scolopacidae; genus Numenius; species Numenius arquata. The sequence goes on from NC_133584.1 coordinate 41,925,337, forward strand.
TTGCAGGCATGGCTGCTGTAGTCTTTCTCTCGAGAGATGGAGAGAAATATATTCTGCTGTAGATAAGGTAAAACATCTTTTTCTCTTCAGTGACTCTGGTAATACTAGGATGTGTTTAGGCATTTCAGTCTGATTTCTAAAGGTGGGTGGGGTAAATGTGATCCATTGAGTCTGGTTAATCTTTAGTCACTGTGTTGGACTTCGTATAGTTTTATGCTTGCATCAAATCAATTTTTAAACCCATCACTCAGACTTGGTGATATTTTAGACTCCTTGATCTAAACATATGTAAAAGGTGCAAGGCAGCAAAAAAACCAAAACCAAAGACTTTGAAACCAGTGAGTCAGATCTTAACTTAGTCTAAAACTTTGTGAGCCTCTTGAAATACCTCAAGCTTTACTGAAATGCATCAGCTTAAAAAGCCCATTATACAATAATGTGAACAACGTATTCTACAATGTAAGCCAGCTTCAAAGACTTTAAACATGAAATGATGTACCAGTCTGTACTTTTTCTTGCTTTACAGCTGCCACTTTCAGGCAGAAAACATATCGGGACTTACATTGTATTTGTAGTTTTAGTCACTCTGTAGGAATGTGCAGCTGTGCTGTAGGTCAGTAAATGCTGCATTTCTGCATTTAATAGATGAAATTTAAAAACAAAATTCATAGTCAAATTCTTTGTTTACCTATAAGAAAAATCTATTTAAATCTATTAAAAAGTGAGCATGGAATTTCTTTACAGATGTTTTACTTAATCAGTTCACATATATGGGACAAACCAGGTAGATTAAAAAGTCCACAGCACTGACTTTGGTTTAGTGTGAACTTCCCTGAACACACGTGTAACAGAATAACATAAACATGGCCTTATATGGAGAATATCAACATGACATCAGACATTCCCAGCAATATCATTAACCACATTTCCTAGTAACAGATATCAAGAGCTTTTACTTTTCTTTCTACCTGACGGTAAGCAAAAATGTCTGTGGACAGTAAGCAAAATAAATTTACAACATTATTTTTTAACGAAGAATAAGGGAGACAAGGCATGTCCAAATAGCTTTTTTTCCCCCATTTTTTATCCCAACTGACTAGCATTGATCTGTTCAGTTTTTAGTGTTTAGTGCAGTGATATGGATTCATAGGTGAAGGAATTATAGGTACTAAAGGAATGGAATCTCACAGTGCAGTTAACCTCACCTAATATTATCTTTCTGAGGTAGTTATATGTCTACTGCAAGGTTGAAGCTTTGGCTGTTCCTAATAGGAATGACATGATGGCACTCAGGAGTTGTCGGTTTCTCTGGCTTAATGGGCAAGGCTTAGATAACCAGATTATATTTTTATGCCTAATATTTGGACAGCTAGGAGGAATTTTATCTGCAGCATTTCTTTTTCATTGCTGTGTCATTAACTATTTCATCTGGTAAGGAGCTGATGCTTAGGATCATAGAATCATAGAATGTGTTGGGTTGGAAAGGACATTTAAAGGTCATCTAGTCCAACTCCCCTGCAATGAGCAGGGACATCTTCAACTAGATCAGTTTCCTCAGAGCCCCATCCAACCTGACCGCCAGGGACGGCACATCTCCCACCTCTCTGGGCAACTTCTTCCAGTGTTTCATCACCCTCGTTGTAAAAAATGTCTTCCTTCTATCTAGTCTAAATCTACCATCTTTTAGTTTAAACCCATTACCTCTTGTCCAACGGTATCAGACCTTGCTAAAAAGTTTGTCCCCATCTTTCCTGTAGGCCCCCTTTAAGTATTCCCTGGTCTCCCCAGAGCCTTCTCTTCTCCAGGCTGAACAACCCCAACTCTCTCAGCCTGTCCTCATAGGAGAGGTTCTCCATCCCTCTGATCATCTTTGTGGCCCTCCTCTGAACCCACTCCAACAGGTCCATGTCTTTCCTGGGCTGAGGGCTCCAGAGGTGGATGCGGTGCCCTGGGTGGGATCTCACCAGCGAGGAGTAGAGGGGCAGAATCACCTCCCTCGACCTGCAGGCCACACTTGATGCAGGCCAGGATAAGGTTGGCTTTCTGGGCTGCAAGCACACATTGCCAGCTCATGTCCAGCTTTTCATCCATCGGTAACCCCCAAGTCCTTCTCAACAGGGTTGCTCTCAATAGTCTGAATAGCTTAGTCTGAAGCTCTAATACTGTCAGTGAGGGATATGAATACGGCTTACCTACTGGAAAGAATGAGCAATCCTGACTGAAAGCATTGACTAGAGATGTTTCCTTTAAGATAGCTGCTTCACTTCAATACAAGCTAAGTGTTCAGTTTAGTAGTTCAGAGCGATGTAAACCCTAACAAAATCCAATTATTAAATTGCTGTATGGCATTCATTCACATAGCTCGCTCTACCTGAAACTAGGCAGGGCATTAAAAAAACATCCAAATGACATAAATCTGGATAGCAAACTGCATCTTAAAACTCCAGGTTTCTTCTAAGGGAGCCAAAACAAAATCCAAATCGTGCAATTCCAGTATTTCACAAGTGAATGAAAAGTCCCACTTCCCATAAACAGAATGTGTAGTAATCAAGTTTGACTACTCTATAAAGCTATATGGTACTAAAATCTCATTATTTCAGCTGCCCTGAATAAAAACCTTTTTAACTCAAGCAAGATTCCAAGACATTAACATGTTTAATGTAATAATAAAAAGGCATATGAGAAGGGTTTTACTAAAGTAGCATTCCAGTGATCTGCTAAAATATAAAAGCAATCAGGAGAAAAATCACTGGTTAAGCAGTTGAATTAACATTTCATTATTTTTAATTGAGTGAAATAGCACTACACTATGTGCAGTATTTTATGCAATTTCAATAAAGGCAAATCAACTGTAACTAATTTGAATGCTTTATTAAAGCATACTTCAACCTTCAAGTGTGAATTATTGTGGATAATTAAGTGCATTACTGTACCATATAGCTTGGCAAATTGAGCCACTTCAGTGTGCCGCAGATCAATGAAGTATTAATAAAATAATTGTTCCCTCTTTAGTGTCCCACTAGACATATAAATGTATGTTTTAACACCATGTAGTTCTACTAACTGTCTGGGAATATTTCTAGTTCCTTGTGGCTTACTTTACAATTTTGGTCTACTGGGTACCTTGCAAAAATTTCATTTCTTCTTTTTAATTTCTATGTATTTGGCAATTAAGAAATATATTGAACAGGCCATGTAAAAAATCCAAACAAGCGAACAAAAAACCCCCTAAAATATTCTGTTAGGAAAAATGCATTAGAAATGTTCACAATAGGAGGAAAATCAATCGGGTCAAGCCCAGGACTCACTGACTATACTAATAAAAAAAATCACCGGAATCATTTCCTGGCTCTCAAATCAAGTGTGACCTGACTTGCCATCTTTTTATTCTTAGACTTTTATGATTTTTACTCCCTTTCCCTCTTCCAAACAGGCGGGCTGCAGGATGACTAATTGGTGTGCGCTAATCCTACCGTGTGCCCAGCCAAGTGTCATTCAGAGAAATGCCAGCTGGCTTGAGCCAAAACCACATGGCAGTTAGAGTTAGCAACTTAAGAACACAGTTAAATGCATACCAGTCTTTGGGCTTGTGTGTAGGCCCTCCCAAAGCTCTACCCAACTAATTAGTATAGATGCAACCAGAGGGAGCTCAGCAACTTCAGCCATCATTCCCCTTTCCTCAGTCTTTTCTCCTTGGATCTTGCTAAATGATTACTTCTATATAACTAGCATTCATTTTTCTTTTAAGCTTTCTTCTTCTTTATTCTAGGGTTACTTTATAATTTCCTAAATCTTGCTTTCCTAGCTATTGCTCTAAATAAATCTTTTCAAAAATGCTGGCAAAGGCACTTAAAAATATATCTGACTTTATGGGGAATGAGGACATTATAAGGAAATCACCGTTGAGGTATATATTTCAAAGAAGTCAAACTTACATTATAAACATAAGTCAAATAGTAATATTTCATTAGTTATTTAATCTTTCCTTTTGAGTCAGACTGACACCAGTGTACATGAAAACAAGTATTTGATGCCTTTTCAGAGATGGTTACATGGGCATCTTATTACAAAGATTATTTGATTCGTGGCTGATGATTTTTTTATATTCAGAATTATACAGAAGCGGGGGGGGGGGGCTTCTTTTGTTTTGCTGCTGTTGTTGGTTTTTGGATTTTATTTTTTTCTTTTCCCAGGGATCATCCTAGATGGGGAGCATCCAACACTGCCTTGGCTAGGTGGCTTCCACCAGCGTATGAAGACGGACTAAGCCAACCTCGAGGATGGGATCCCAGTGTCCGATACAATGGAGTCCAGCTACCCTTGGTTAGAAAGCACACCACAAGATCACTTGAAACACTTACACTGGGCTATAACTGTACCTGCCACCACAGATCTACATTTGCATCAGCAAATCAAACAGCAAAAGAAGGTGTTGAGCTCAGTTAAAGGGCTACTAGCTTTGCTAAAGTATAAGTTCAGTCAGCCAGATAGTGAGAGGTCCCCTGCACCTGGGCTGAGGTGAACCCAAGGAGCAGAGCAGGGGGGCACTGAGTGCCCAGGGCCGGTGGGCAGCTCTACCAAAAAGGACCATGGTGGAGAGCAGGCAGGGCTTCAGCCAGCCGTGTGCCTGGCTTGGCTTGCACCAGGCGCAGAACAGCCAGCAGAACCAGGATGATGATTGCTCAGCCTAGAGAAAAGGTGGTCCCGGGTGGACCTAATCACAGCCCTCCCACGCTGAAGAGGCTGTTAGGGAGAAGAGGGAGGTCTTCACAAGGGTGCACACTGACACAGCAAGAGGCAGTGGTCACAATGCTTCAGGGGAAATTTTGCCTTGATACAAGAAAAAAACCACACAGAGAACAGTTAAATGTCAGAATAGGCTGCCTAGAAAGCTGCTGGATTATCTCTCATCAGAAATAACCAAGATCTGGCTTGATGGGACTCTGAATAACCTAATCCCTGCTCTTAGTAGAAAGTTGCACCATGAGTGCAACTCTCCAGAGTTGCCTTCCAGCCTAGACTTTACAGTGATTTTATGATTCTTTGTTTAAATAATGGTGCCTTGATTCAGTGAAGCAGGAGGGGGAAAACAGGGTTGGGTGTTAACTAAAGAAACATAAAGCATATGGAGGTGCTACCATGTGTATGTGTGGTACACATGTATACCTAGGTTAGCATACCTTAACTGAACAAGTATTACTGTGAAATCATAACTTCTTTTTTAGATAGACCAAGCTAAGAAGGCATTGCAATATGTATTGATTTTAGCAGCTCATATACTTAAAAAATAGCACAGCTGCTCTAGAGGAGAGTTTGAACAAAAAATATTGGCATAGAGGACTGGGTGAAAAATTCCCCAGTGCAGCGTGCAATGATTTGGGCTGGATTTACTATTTCTGGTTTGTCATCATTGCTTTGAAACCTGACTTTTAATGTACTCAAAGTCTTGTTATTTTAACAACTGTATGTTTAATAAGGATGAGCAAGAGAATTAAGTGTTAATGTCACCTGCAAATCATGTTATTAATTAAATAACATTGTCTCTAAGCTGCACAATTTAGCGCTTAAAGATGAAAACCTGACATTTACACAGGTAAATTTCCAGTAGATGGTACAAACTGCCTTTTTCTAAATTCATTAGGGTACATGCTTGTAAAGTAAAAAGAACTAAAACAAAACTACATGACTGCACCAAATCTGATCATATCTGACCATCAGCAAGGTTCTCTGCTTTATTTTGAAGAAAGATAGGATAAAACTAGTGCTATAGATGTTTTTCCTCATTTACATAATTCAGTCCTTTTTGTACTTTTAGGTATCCAATTATATCCTTTAAAAGCAACATGCAGATAATGTGAACAGGAGGGATAAGTGTGAGGATTACTATACTAGAACACAGCGTAGTTGTGCAAGTTAACAGTGATAAGAAAATCTTACTAACTGCAAGGAAAAAAGTTTGTGCTTTGTGGCCACTGAAGCTATTAAAATACTGATATAAGGCCTTGTATTCCTGATGACTGATGTGTATCTCTGCTCTTGACTATTTCAGTATAAAGCCTGATGTTCCTAACAAGTCCCGTGTTGCCTCTTGTCCTTACCAATTCTATTTAACTGCACCTGCCTTATACATTCATTATATAGCCCTTATATTTATTACAGACTCTGTGACTATTTTATGTGCTGCCCTTTCAATTGCTTGACTTCTAAGGCAGCTGCTGTATGCGAGGGAATATTTTGCAGCATGAGGGAGGAATCTGTGAAGAATAATGATACCCTAATCATCACAAACTGACTGCTGATTTTTCTCTGATGCTTTTGCTTGGTTGTTAGTTTAGGCTGGACATGTAGCATAGATGTCTCCATGTGTTCCCCCTCAGAGCATCAGTATCTCTATGCGGCTTTCACAGAAGTGCCTCTGAAATGTGTTTTGGCTTCTTCCTGCCTGTGAAAATGAAGCAGAGCTTTCAGCTACTATGTATTTGCAACCTAGCTTGTCTCCTGGGCTGCATAAGCTGCTCCGTTTATGTACGCAGCAGCCCAGAGTATCCACAGTGATTTGAGGTTGCCCAGAAAACAGAATCCATTTGTTACAGGAGCAGAAAACAGAATAAATAGAAAATTTTTAGACAGTCTAAAAGAAATGTGTGGTTTTCAAAATTCTCTGGAAAGGAACAGATCAAAGATACACTGCTCATTTGGCAAATATATAGGAAAATTTGGCTGAAACATCTTTGAGTCTGCTTGTGTGTACGCAGTATCTCAGCTCCTGAACACAAATAAGAGTCTGTCAGAGGCTGGGCTTTTTCTTGTTGTGGTTTTGTGTTTGTTTTTAAGGAAACCATTAAAAGTACTCTACAACATAAAGTATTCTAAGGAAAAAAAGTTAGCTTTTATCGCTGTTCCCCTGCTTTTCAGTGTTTTATCATTTTATGAGAAGTAAATACTACTTGGCACTCAAAGTAAATTAGTTCTCTTCCCAGGTTCGTGAAGTGACAAGAAAAATTATTCATGCATCTAATGAGGCTGTTACTGAAGACAATCTGTATTCTGATATTATTATGGTGTGGGGACAGTACATAGACCATGACATTGCATTCACCCCCCAGAGCACAAGCAGAACCGCCTTCCTAACTGGAATGGAGTGCCAGACAACATGTGAAAAACAAAATCCATGTTTTCCAATAAAGGTAAGATTCTGAATTAATTTCTTCAAGGGAAATTCTAGGCTCTAAATAGATGAGTAAAGTAAAAGACATTAGTGATACACATACATTGATCATAAAGCAAATTGATAGATCATCCAGAAACATTAGAGCAGTGATAGAAAAATTGAAACCCAATGCAAGTATTAAATGAAATTGGTGGATATTTAAATTGTTTTGTAGAGATAACAAACTATAGCTAAGGTACTTAGTACAAATATCAAAAATGCCTGTCTCTCAGGTTTATGTTGCAGAGAAACCTTACCAGTCCCTCCCCTTCCTCCCCCTCCCCAATGTTATTGTTCTCATGCTTCAAGGTTTTGAGTTCTATTGGGGAAAATAGGGACATAGTCATAAATAATTCTGTTTTTAAATTGCCAGCCAGATAAAGTGAAAGGATCTTAACTTTACTCAGTGAAAGCAAAGATATTTCCAGCAGCTAATGCAAACTTTTGAAGAGACCTATCTTTTCAATGTATGTATAAAATATCTTTAGGGAGTTGCTGAAACTTACATACATCACCTCTTTGCTTTGAGTAGATGGAAAACATGAATTCAAAGCTTGTTAGAGGGTTAGAAGAAACATAAATTGGTACAAATATAGGATCCAGTATTCTTGCCCGATTAATTTAAAAGTATAGACATTCTTTCACTCAAAAAATTACATAGCAAAGTCAAACCACTTTTTTTGTTTCTCAAAGCTCAGCCTGTCCTTCTCCTTGTACTGCGAGAGCCTCGTGCTCGTTACAGTGCCTGGATTGATGCCTCCAACTCTGCCCAGAGCAACCTAAATCACTTTCCTTAAGATTGGAACTTGACTACTGACCAGCTTCTCTATGCACTGAAGCAAATGTAGGGAATAAGTTCCATCAGAATAGAAAACTATCTTCCCCTCAACAAACCATAATTGACAACTATGCCACAGTTTCCTTTTGCCTTAAGCACCTCATTCCACTTCCATTAAACATGAAGGAAAATATTTTGCTAACTGTAATGGGAACCATATCAGGTCTCGTGTTGAAAGAGGGCTCATCTTCCATTTGGTGAGAGAATCTAAAACACAAGGAAGGCTAAGTGAAATTAATGACTGCATGCAATTTTACCACAGGCTGGTAAACTTATTCTCTCTCACCCAGAGATACGGACTTTCAAAAGTTTTGAAGCGTAGCTTGAGAGCATTCAGAAAGAGCACAGACTTCTGAAAGAATCACACTCTCGGGACACATTTGAAGTATCACATGTTTGAGTGTCTGACTAACCTGGTTTAGCCACAACAGCCCTAATTACAGCGATTCTTCCATAGTTCTGACAAAAATTTCTAGTTTTCTCTCGAATTTCCATCTGGGGCAAGAAATTATTTACTATTTATGCTGTTAAGTAATGGCTTTAGAAATGTTCTCATTCCCAAAGTCTTATCAGGAGAGGCTAGGACAGGAGTCCAGTCCCAGACCAGCAATGATTCACATGGTGTGATGAAGGAGGTGGAGTCTGTCTCCACCATATGACACAATGTGACTGTGTATTGATTCCCATTTTTTAAGTCAGTTTGCTGTAGATAGAAAACTGCAAAAGTCTTCAAAAGCTTATGTTTTGTGTTTATGACATATTCTTTGAAACAGTGCAATTAATATTGTTCCTTAAGTGCAAAACACCCGTTTTTTTTATTACTAAATAGATTTTAAAATTGAGAACAGACTCATACTGTTGCCCATAACGAATCAAATGTGGATCACAGAGACCACAGAAGTCTAATCAATGAACCCTGAGTAGTTGAAGCCTAGGAATCCCATCTGCTTAGAAAGGAGGCAATTTAAGGGAAGGTCTAAAAAGGACTTCAAGGGTGACATTATTCATGTGGCAGTGGCATTATGGTGCAGAGAGAAAGAAGCTGCTGCACAGATTACCATGGCATAGACCTACAAGTGCATCTTTCTGTGCTCTAAACAAGGGTCATATTTTGGATTTCTGTCTTGAAACTGTGAAGAGACTCATCACAGAGCATGTTTCAAGGATGCGCTTCAAGCCAAGTTACATGTACAGGTGCTAAATCTAGCACTGAGTGTAGCCTAGGAGCTGCTCCTGCTCAGCAGTATAGCCTGGCAGGGGAACTGTGTCAAGGCATACCCATGGCTACCTTTAGGAGTTGGTGTCTGACACTCAGAATGGCCACAGAGGGGAACAGATAAAGAAATTCAGACATAACCCTGAAACTTATTAGATATGTTACCAAACTTGTAGATTCATTATATGATCACAATCCCGTGAATTTTTTTATTGTTCTGTTGTACACAGCTTAAAGAGGAATAGATACAAAGATGGCTGTTCTTTTGTTTTTATCATATGTCTAGTATTTTGTGACTGTTTTTGTCAAAGGCAAATAGATACTGTATTAAAAAAGAAAGGGGGGGGAGGGGGGAGGGAAGGGAAGAATTTTCTAGTTATTAGTGTGACCAGAGGAATTATTTTTTGAACAGTGAATTAAAATGCTATTTTCCCCTAGAAATTATTTTCTTCCTGAAATCTTAAGTAAAGCTAATCTCCACCTATTAAATACTTGGAAAGCAGCCACAGTTAAGTTCTATATGTTCATTTTGTATATGAAGAAACTGTGGCTGGTTTCCAAAGACAGTGAAATTAATAGCATATTATCCAACAATGTAAACATAGAAGCAGCAGTTTGCACTCTTGCTATGTTCCTAGAACATCGGCACCCAAGGGACAATCTACCCATGGAAAAGGACAACCGTGCTTACAGCTACACGCCCTCCCTGGGGGTTTCACCAGGGAAAGGGAGCTCCTGACTGTGCAGCTTAGGGCAGCTGCCTGGGAAATTTTCTGAGTCAGTGCAACTCAATGAAGGATTGAAAGCTGCGGTAGTGCATTAATATTAATAACAAGCATAGGTAAATGATTCATAGGTTAGCAGGAGCCATTATGATTTTCTATTTTGGACATTTTCATAATAAAGGCTATAGAATTTCAGCCAGTGATTCTCACATTGAGCCTGTAGCTTCTGGTAGAGCCTGAACATCCTTTTTCTTTATCTTTTTAGAATCCCACAGTGTGGGAGGAAAAAACGGGAGGGGAGGGGGGAAGAAAAAATCAGTAGCTTTAGTTTATGCTTCTTTTACAGTAGCCTGACAAATGGAACAGGGATGTGGAGATAACCTGTCATTCCTCAAATGATTATTTCAGGTTAGGGCTGAGACATAATGAGACATTAGAAAGACTTTCATAGGAGAGCTACTGACTTTATTCAGTATTAATTACATTGCTGACAATAAGTTAGACATGGCACATACACATAGTAAGATATAATCCTGAAAAGCTTGCAGACAGGTAGTTCCAATACAAAAAGGTGGAAAAGAAACAGAGTCACGGAAATGTGAGGCGCTTTGCAAAATGTGACACACAACATGACAGGTTACTGCCTCAGCTACAAATGGATCAGTCGATGTGTGCTCAACAACCAGCAAAGTGAGCCCCTACCCTTTTCTTCTGTGTTTCAGAGGTAGCAGCTACTGTCAGATGGGGTCATTGGCTCTTCTCCAAGTTTCACGTCCACAATAAACATTCATGTTTTCCTTATCGGGAAACTTTCATAGACTGTAAGCTAGGTTTTCTTTTAAATCTACAGCAAATATCCTTTTACAAGGTCATTTCCCACAGAAAAAAAATCACAATAAGAAAGACTTTTCTTTAACTGAAATAACGCTTTAGACATTGTAATACACTGAAACAATTGGTCCCTTTCATTTTCCTACATATAAAAGAATTTCACCATAAACAGGTCTGACCGTGCATATACAATAACAGTTTAAATCATGTACAGCTATACTAAGGAAAACTATCGTGGCCAGAGAGGGATTTGTCGTGAGGTTTTTTCTTCTAGAATTATGCAAGGCAGATTAAAAAATGATATGGATATTCTTCATTGGTTTTGGAGCAAAATGTGATTCTGTACCCATTTCAGCAGAAAAGGGTCTTGTTTTTCCCTCTTGGATTATTTTTTATGTCATTTGGATAATAACATAAGGAACCTCTCATTTGCACATTCAGCTGCTGGCTGCACGCTACTTAGCCCATGAAAAGAGAAAGGACTGCATTATGCAGTTCTGCCAGCCCCTTAATGTTCGTTACTGCTGTTTTTCTCCACTGGGGCACAGAATGGTTTGAACTGAAATTGCAGAGGCAGTTAACTAAAGATTATTCAGTATGAACTTCATTCACCGTTGATATGCTTTGTTGTGAGCCTCGCTGTTTAACAACTTAAAGGCAGATCATACTTTTTTTTCCCAGTGATACCTGAATTCTTCCAGGCTTTCCTGATAACTAGAAGCAGGAAGAACTCAAACACATACAATGCTGTGGCTGCCAAGTTCAGGTATTTGTAGTATGAGGTGAGCTTCTTGCTTACATTATCAGCTGAAGGGAAAAAGAAACCATGCTAATAGAAGAGACTTAATAATGGAGACAAATACTAAATAGAAAACCCAAGGCAGAGAAATTACTGATTTCAGTAATCAGTGAAAGAAACAAAAAGAAATTGTATACTTTCTTCAAAAATAACCTGCTTTGATTTGCTAAAGCCTAACTAGTAAAGAAATATTGGTAGAATTTCTTTACCAAGCAAAACTTGAAAACCGAATGAAACCTTTTCTTAAGTAAAATGTTTTACTGGTATCAACTCCTTCTGCCATGAGTTATCAGTAGTAAGAAAATTTTACTTGATATAATAAATGAGGTAATGATGTTATGATATTAAGCTCTTGAATTCCTTTCCAAAGTTGCCTTGTTACTTTTAACCCAAATTTAATGACTAATTTATCTTCACACACTGGTCTGTGCATTATTAGAAGTATGAAGAAGAAATTACAACATTTTATATAACACCTACAGTATTCACTATCTTCTGCCCAAGAGTTTTCAAAAATGAAAAGCAACAATATAGAATACAAATATAAAGGGTTAGCTCAGGTGTCTGTACAAAACATTCACTTTCTCTTAGTCAAATGTTCAAAGATTATTTTTTTCTGGGATATTTCATCAGCTTTAGTAAGTGTTATCTGTTCCTATTTCATATTGATGAATTGATAAGAAAACCCCAGCATTAAATTCCCTGAAACTCAGACTCCATGATTTTTATAACATTTTATTTGAGGTTAATCTTTTTTAAATTCTTGAAACTGATATGCTGCTATGGCTACTTGTTGGTGCACAATGCAGTACTGTTAGAATTTGGAAATAATGTGCTTTTCAGAACAACATAGTTCATAAAGCCAAATGTGCATTACACAGAAAAGATAGATTTTCGTTATTTTGAAACCTGGCAGTTTTATTTTAGTGATGAACTCTATTCTTTGAAACAGAATTGATGTTCTGAGCTTTACTTTTCAATATCCTACAATGTGAGTAAAACCTTTCTCCATCTTCCTTTCTATCCCCCTCCAAGATCTCTGCTGCCCTCCCCACATCTGTTAAGTTATTCACATACCATTATCAGTGCTCTCCTGTGGCAAAAATTCTAGCTGTCTGGTTTGGGCTCTATTTTCCCCTAAGACCCTTACCTATAGCCCAAGATCCAATTTGATAATTCCCACATGTTTCCTCCATGCCCTTTACCTATATTTGGAGTAGTAGACTGTGTGAGAGGATGGTTCAGACTATATGAACGCTGACTCTCCACACAAACACTGGGTCACCATTTGATCTCGGTCTCTCGGCTGTGTGTGGGTCAAACCAATAAAGGACTGGGAAGCCTTTCATTTGTCAAAGGCTATGTTCAGCCTTTGCTTTATGTGAAGACAGTCAGAATTTAATTCTTCTAAGACAGCTATCGCTGTGAAATAATGTGGGGGAAGGATTGTGGGGGACTGGCAGAAAGCAGAGTGAATAATTACATATGCCTTTGTTAGTTAGGAAACTGGATTAAATTTAGATATGGAAACAAAGCTTTTACAGCATGCTGCTGCAGACATTGAAACTCTTCATTACGTTTTTATGTATGCATGTAAACCTGCTGTTTCACTTGGTTTTCAGTAGAACAATAATTTGACCAGATGTTCACGTCTTCACTGTGATACATTTCATGATTAATTTTGATTGTGAAGCCAGGCTAATTTAGGTGTAGGTCTATGCAAAAGGGGTTACATCAGTAGCTTGCTACTGTGACAGAGTAAAGATTTTGGGGTTTATTTGTGTCTTTGCTTAAAAAGAGTTAAATCATCTTTTTCCTTAAATCTAAAGGGAAAAAAAATCTCTCCAGGTTTAGAATATGTCACTCCAGTTGATGAGGTCTGATCTGAAAACTGAGACAGAAGTTGGAAAAATTTACACAAGCTTTAATTCAACATCCACAGTTGTTACCTTCAGCTTAGAAAATACATGGCCTTTTTTTATGCAGGTGACCATCAATGACACATTAACTTCAGGGACGGATTGCCTGCCCTTCTACCGCTCATCTCCTGCGTGTGGCACTGGAGATCATAGTATTCTCTTTGGAAATCTATCAGCGCTAAATCCAAGGCAACAGATCAATGGCTTAACTTCTTTCCTTGATGCTTCTACTGTCTATGGCAGTACCCCTGCCGTTGAAAACAAACTGAGGAATTTAACAAGCAAAGAAGGCCTTCTTAGAGTAAACGTTAAGTATTATGATAACCATCGGGAATACCTGCCTTTTACAGACCGGATCCCATCACCTTGTGCACAGGACTCAAACGCGAGTGAAGGTGAGAGGATCGAATGCTTTATGGCTGGGGACAGCCGATCCAGCGAGGTCACATCTCTGGCAGCTATGCACACACTCTGGCTGAGGGAGCACAACCGCCTGGCCAGAGCCCTCAAAAACATCAATGGCCACTGGACCGCTGAGACAGTCTACCAAGAAGCACGAAAAATTGTTGGTGCTCTGCATCAGGTTTGCTGCTTATTCGCTTATCTACACATTGCAGTGAATATCTTAGAATAGAACTGATCACAAAATTTCAAATATGTTTCTGTGAGTGGATTTGGAGATGATCTTACCTTTTCTTTGCCACCTATTTCTGAGTTTCAAATTTGGTATGTTCAAAGTTTGTTCTGTTTTCCGCTTTCCTGAATGCAATTTCCTTCTCCTTAGTTTGTCCAGACCCCTCAGTGCTCTGATTTTCATGGCAGTTTCTACTCTGCTTCCTCTTTCTGCAGGCTTCTCTGGTGTCTCTTTTGTCTATTGAAGAGGCCTTTTCAGATGCATTTCTTTATATATATATATTTAATTTTTTTTGGTAAAAGAAACAATTAAAAAGTAATAGCTCTGTATTTACACAGTGTTGAAAATGCTTACTTTCTCATAGGAATTAGATAAATTAATAACTTCTCTGTGTAAAAATGCCTGTGAAGTTTTCAATGATGCATTATTGCATAAACTTCAAAGGCTGCTCTTGATAGGAGATAGCAGGAGAAATAAACATGGGAAAACACAAAAGAGAAGAGTCCCTAAGAACGTTATATCTGAGAATAGGAAAATCTATTTCTACTCAGTATTTTACCTTTTTCTCCCCCCTGCCCTAGCCCCTGAAGTAGCTACACAGGCTTTAACTTCTTTTTTTTTCCTCACACTTCTGGTTTTCCATGTGGAAAGATTCTGGTCCTGCAGACCTTCACGTAACCCTATCATAAATGAAACAAAATGAAAACAGGATTTCCCTTGCACAAAATCTAATCTGCTTGCTCATAGTGTTAGAGGCATTCAAATCTGGATGGCATCAGCATCCAGATGGATTCCTGCAGTGCCAGCCTTATAGATGGGAGGACGTTGTGGCTCCCTGTCCTCGGGTTCAGCCAGTACAAGGCCAAGTACTTATGCCCAGTAGGCATGTGTGAGGGTACACACACACACAGCAGGACACACCAACCAGCACACACCAAAAGCAGGACCTTTGCTGGTGCTCACACAGATGGCCTGAACCCTGTTCTCTGCAGCTGCTCCAGATTGAAGCCCATTAGTGAAGGGGAGCGCGGGGCTTTTCTGGACAGCCTGCACAGTGGCTGGCCCCAGAGCTGGTCCAGCTCATGATGCCTGGACCCACAAGCCCCTGAGGCTCAGTGTCCCGCTCACCCTCTTTGCACATCCTCAAGTTTCTTATGCTGCTCATCATCTCTGGTCTGTCTGGAAACTTACGAGTAGAGAGCTCAGAGTAGAGAGTACAGCCACAAAGTGGGTAGCGAGAAATCGGCTTTCAGAAGAGTATAGCTTAAACTGCAGAGGTCAAGCATGGGGCTCAGTCAGACGGGCACACTGATCTGGTAACTCTTCACACTTGGACAGCCCTTTTTACCCCCTTTTCCTTCTATTTCCCCTTGCTTTTTTCAGTCCATCTTTACCTCTCCCTTTGCCCTTTATGGGACCTTTAGTCCTTCCCTGAGTACCCCATAGCGTTTCGCATTCCCACAATCCCCTCAAAACATCACAAACCAAGTTCTTACAGAATTCCCCAAAGTCCTCTCCTCCCTGCACCCCACAATGACTCCAACCCCTGCAGGCAACCACCCCTGTAGCTCGCATGGTATCCAGGGACAGTTTCTTTCATTGGCTCATCTTGGTGGGTTTCACACCTTGTCTGGGGGAACAGACGATCCTGCAAGTCCATTTTCAATGGTTTAGTTGCTCAGGTTACTCTGCCTGAAGTTGCTCCTTAAGCCTCACCGGGGCCATTCCGTTTGTAGAGATTCACCTTTAATCAGACAACCTAAGACATAGTGTTTCAGCCTGTCTGTTTTAATCTATAATACTGGATTAGCAGTAGCCTGAAGGCTAGGGGTACTTTCATACATTTTCTGATTCTTATAAACAGTTTTTTTAGTACCAAAAAGAGACTTTTTTAAGATGAATTGGGTAAGGAAGGAGGAAGATTTCACTATTCTAATAAAAAAAATTTCCTTTCTTCTGCCACGATTTTTAGTTAGCAGAATGTGCAGAATGTTTCCTTTAAGAAATGACCTGTGGTTTTTGCATTTAAAGCCAGATAACTTCAGAAAAGTAACATACTTTATTTAACTGAATTTAGCCAGTCTGTTTGAAAAATTTGGCTTTTATATACCTGTTGTTATTTGCATTTAAAGCCAGATAACTTCAGAAAATTAACATATTTTATTTAATTGTATTTAGCCAGTCCATTTGAAAAATTTGGTTTTTATGTACAGATATATATATATATATCTATATCTAGGATACATTAACCATGTCAGCTCCTCTGCTGTTAAGTGTGCTGTTTGCATTAAAATAATGGCACTGACAAGTCAGAATGGTTGTTAATACTTGTTAGAAGAAAAGTGCAAATCCCAAAGTAGGCCTCTATGCATTCATACACTTCTGATTTACGTCCAGCAACTTTATAGCCTGAAAGAAAATACGTCGTGCAAGGCAATACACTGCATGAATCTGGGCTACTCATTATCTCTACCAGTATCACAGAATAATGATATTTGCCTATGGCTCATTAGAAATGTGTTTGAGTTATATCTAGCTGGTTCAGAGACATTCATTCAAGAGAGATAATTGGAGTATCTCTATTAATGTGGTATGCTAACCAGCACACTAATGACAGCTCCAGTTAAAGTTACCTTGAGACTTCCACTCTAAAGTTTAGTTTCAGTTGCTATACATTTCTAAAATTCTCTCTTTTTGGAATGAATACTTTCATGTGTAATTTTTGCCTGTAGGTGTGTAATTAAGAGAATTGAACAAAAAGCCTTCCCTTCTTTCTAGAATAAGGAGAATGAAAAAAATATATCTCTAGACCATACTTTTCATCCTGGATGCTTTTTTGGCAGCATAAATGTTTCTAGTGACAAGTGTTTAACAATAGAAACTCGACAAAGTTACCAGACATAACAGTTGCCTGTTGATATCCTGGACAAAACAGATTTTTTTGGTTGCATTGTAGTCATGTTTCACTGATAGGTAGTAGTTGATATAAGGCACAACAGTGGTTAACTTTCCACTTGTATTTTAGAGGAATGACACATGCTTAACTCCAAAATATTAACACTGCAGTATACAGTGGCAAAAATACATCCCCTCATCTACCTAATGTTTTATGCAAAAAGACATTTTTTTCATTGTCACTTACTAACTGAAATGAAATGAAACTATCTGCTTGTTCCACTTATTCCTGTTTTTACCTGAGAAAACAGAATAAGGAGAATTAGGATTCCTCTTTTTGAAGCTATTTGTAAGAAAATAGTTTACATTTGTTTTTCTTTAAACAAAAAGTGTAGAGAAAACAGGAAAAAATGCTCAATTATGCAACTACTACAGTCTTAACATTGCTATTTCATACATATGCGGTTTGCAGGATGCAACTGCATGCACATGTGCTGTTCCTCCCAGAGACTGTTTCCCCTGATGTGCCGGGTGATGTGGCACTAGTCACAGTAAAGCAGGAGTTTTGCAGATCGATCTGAATCAATTTCCCTTTGATTTATTACAGTACCAGAAAACGATCTCTGAATTAATGGTGCTACTGCCAGTTGATCCCAATTGTAGTTGACCACAACTGTTAGTTTTCAGTGTGTATGTAGGCATTTTTTCCACTTCCTTCTACATCTGCTTGTGTTCTCTGGACATCTTGCATCCCGACTTCTCTGCCACAATCCAAGGCATGAGTTGAAAGTGGGTGTCTTCTGAGGCTGACATACTTGAACTTAACTACAATATTATACATGGCTAACCTGGATAAAAATTGTTTGTGAAATTAGATGATTAGATAACTCCTCTCACAGCTTAAACTCTATGAAATTATAGATGAAAAATAGGTAAACAATAGATATTATAAAATACTATATGTTGCATACTGTCATAACTCATGTTTATAAAGAGTATAGTTCAGACTATTAAAGCAACTATAATAATGTGTTCATTATTTATTAAAAATTGAACTATTATACCCTTTACAGAAATGTTTAGGACTTCAACATCATCTATAAATCCTTTAATATCTGCAATGAGAACTTCAATCCAACTGTGCTTAGCACTTTAATGAATTAAACATCATTGTTCTGTATTATTTCTGCAATCTTTCCCAAGTGCAGGAGCTTCGTTTAATTGGCTCTTCACTATCTCAGTGAGATGCTATTCCTTTGTGGTTATCTCTGGCCAGTGGCAAAGGCAAGTTGCACTTTTGGCCTTACTTATTCTTCCAGCCTTTTTTTTTATTTTCCTTTCCCATCCATTATGCCTCATTCACACCTACTTTGGAAAATGCTGGAGGGGTTTTGGCAAGGAAAGTCTGCTGAATCTTATGAGAAGTAATAGGAATTTCTGCATCTTTTGCACCTAATTTGAAATAACTTTTAACATGAACAAAAAATTCTCAAAAATAATCTGAAATTATGTAACCTATTTCCAAATATCTAATGTATGGCTGACTTCTGCTGGAGGTGGCCCAACCTGGAGGCAAACCCAGCCAGGATGCTCATAAGGATATGCATATAATATATATTTTTTATATATGGAGATATATATTATATGATATTAATCTTCATAAGGATTAATCATAAGGATTACTGTGTTCATAAGGAAACTGGAGAACCCCTGTTGTAATTCTGCCTTCTGAAGGAGAGGGATGCTGCCTTTCATACTAACTTGGAGTGTTACTAAGTTTGCAGGTCTGTATTCAGTTACTTTTCCATAAACGGTGTACATGTGATTCATGATATGATATAAAATGTGTACAAAGCCTCTTCTGACAGTCTTGACAGAATCACTCAGATTCTGTTTCTGACTGAAAACATTTGCTTGAATTGCTAGGAAATCAGAAGTTTATTTTCCTGATATGACACATTTAAATACTCTTAATCCCTCTGTCAGTATCTGGTCATATACTACTGTCAGTACTGTCAGTATCTGGTCAGACTACTAAAGTAATTTAAATATTGAACGTAAGGCTTCTGATTAAAAGACAGTGCCAATTTGTCATCATTTTACACTGAATTATACCATTGAAACAATGACTGTCTCAAGACAGAGGAAATATTGACATTATTGATTAAAATTAATTTCTTCGTGAGACTCTATGGAGCTTGGAGTTGATGCTATGAGGTGCTGAATGTCTCTTAAAAATAGCGTAAATTACCAGTAATCTCAGAAATGTCACAAGGAGACCACCTAGTGCCTCACAGGTTCAGACTCATTATATCCACATAAATCCCTTTTGCTGCTGCAAACACCTGAAAGTTAACTTATTATTCCTAAATAGACTCAAAGTAAGTGATAAAAGTTAGAGCAGTTCATTGTACTTGTTTGCAGATTCTTTACTGTATAGTGCCTTTATGGCTCTGATTTTACTGATGTATTTTTAGACAAGAATATTCCTTTGTTTCCACAGTTGTTGAAGGAACACTGTAGAGAAAGGAAGTATTATGCTTATTTATGTCAAATATGAAAGGAAATAAATCTTTCAAATCATTCTCAGAGCAGGGAGTGCATGCAAAAGAATTTTAACAAAAATAATTTTGATGTTTGTCAGCTGTTTACACCTTTACATTTTATGTATGTGTCGGTTATGAGAACTTGTAGCAAGCTTCTCCTTGACTTCACGCAGACAAACTCAGGTGAGGTATGTTCAGAGACTACACAAAGACTGGATGCTACATACTTTAGATACGCTTCTCTGTCAGACTCCAGTTTCTTTCTGGCAGTATCATCTTCTGCTGTATTAGTAACAGCTTCTTAGTCTGTATTGTCTAAAAATCACCTCCATTTGATGGGGCCTTATTTAGCCATTGGAAGTTTCCATCAAACACATGCCTATTATAGCTCAAGGCAGGCATAAGACCACTTTTTACCTTTGCCTTTTGATTTTCATGTCTTGAAACAGCAATCCCTTTTCCCCCACCAAGGAAACAAGAAATGAAGTTCTTACCTCTGGAGCAAATGAGAAATTTGAACTGCCCTTTCCCTCAGGGAATCTAGCCTTTGTGAGCATCTTAGCTTGGGATTTCATTTACAATTAGCCCAAAAACGACAGTCACATCAGGATGTTTGTGTCCATGGCTAACCTAGACCTATTTAAAGTCTTTGCTTGTAAAACCTAATTCTAAATCTAAAATTAGAAAGAACTGTTGGCTTGAAAAACCTTTATGAATGTAGCAAAAGGTTAACTTCTCAAATGACAATGTCAATATTAATTTATAGCAATTATTTTATTTTCTTCGTATATTTTATCAAAGGAGCTATAAAAGGAATCCTAACCTATTGTCTTTCAAATATTTTGTTCACTACATGACCTAACCTGAAAACTTAAAGGGTTGCTACTTTCACCCTCTGAAAAAAGTGAATGAATTCTGGAGGGGTTTGTTTGTCTCTGTGCCATGCCTAAAATAAAGATACAAGTTTTCCATGAGGTCATTTTATGCCAGCTAGCTTTTCAATATGCACTATATCAAGCTCAAAGTACGTTTGTCTGTATATTTTATTGCACGGTGTATTGAATCTATAAGATGTTTTATTGAGTTCATTATGCTTCATATTCATCCTATTATGCTTTATTGAGTTCAGCATAATCTTTAACCTATAATGCACTTTCATTGTTATTTGGTAAATTAGATACTTTTCTCCTTTTTTTTAGTCATGACTACTCATGCTTTTTTCATGTGACTGTAATAATATTACATTATGAAAGCATTTGTCAGAAGGTGTTTATCAGCATTTTCATTTTTGAAGTGTGTTTTTTAGGAGTCTATAAATTGGCTTGAGTTTAGCATAAAATGTCTACCATGGGATTCTGGGCACCAATATTTTAAAGCCTGGTCATTTCAAATATTCAGTAAAGAGGATTTGTGTCACAAATATATGGCTGAAAATAGAATCTGTTCATATCAACAACCATTATGAAAGGTTTTATAGTAATTCATGCTTTCATTGCCATTTTCAAGGGCATTGTACACTATGTGATTTACACTATCACAGTCAGGGCTTTAAACCTTGGCACACCTCCTGTGAGCTGGATTACCCCCACGGATTGGGAGTGAGCAACAGTGATAGTCTCTACTCAGAAGATTTTGGTCTAGCACCTGTGGTAGGAGCTAACAGGGACCTGGCTGTTGTACTGCACTGACCGTGCCAGTCATTCTCTCCAGTCATTTGTCTCCTTACTGCAAAAATAAGAACGATATTGTTTACGAGCTAATACTTCTCTTAGCTGTGCCAAATGCTTGGGGATAGATGAGTGAAGAAAAAGGCATTTAGCTTGTGGGAATCATTACTATTCGTCTATAAAAACACTGAATGATGTTTCTTTTTTTTTTTTTCTTTCAGATTATTACTTTAAGAGATTACATTCCCAAAATCATTGGTCCAGATGCTTTTAATCTGTATATTGGCCTTTATACGGGTTATGATCCCACATTGAATCCTACGGTTTCTAACATATTTTCAACAGCTGCTTTTCGTTTTGGTCATGCAACAATCCAACCAATAGTAAGGCGATTGAATGCACAGTATTTAGATGACCCAGAACTCCCAGATCTTCATTTGCATGAAGTATTCTTTAGTCCCTGGAGGCTCATTAAAGAAGGTATGGTTTTATTTAAACTGCTTGGGTTTTTATTCCAGAATATTGTAACTTTTTCAAAGTTACTTATCTTGAATTAGGAATAGGAACATTTATTTAATTGCATCATTGATTTAAGTTGTTAAATGGGTTCCAGAGCATTGACATGAACTAGAACAATTATTCTGAGTTAAATAGTTCACTGATTCAGACAAAAGTTATTCTCCAGATTAAATCAGTCTGGTAGATTGAAAAAGATATTTCTTCTTCTTTTTTTTTTTTTTTTTTTTTTTTTTTGTGTGGAGGAATATGTTGTCAGGTTATAAATTTGCTTACACCTGAAGAAGCAGATGGAGCCTTTTCATAGTACTTTACTTCTATTTTGACCTGCAGCACATTTTTGCATATGTTTGAATGTAAAAGCCTGTGGCCAGTGTTTAAAAAACATAGAAACATTCATGCATTCACATTTGTTAAGAAAGCTATAATGGTTTGTATATACACTGTAATGTTTTATTATTTTTGTGTTTAAAGGAGGCTTGGATCCTTTACTAAGGGGTCTTCTGGCACATTCAGCAAAACTGCAGGTGCAAGATCAACTACTGAATGAGGAATTAACAGAAAAACTGTTTGTGTTGTCCAATAATGGTTCACTTGATTTAGCATCATTAAACTTACAGCGTGGCCGTGATCACGGACTCCCAGGTCTATTGACTTTTCTTGAATTTTCTTCCAACTGGTAACTGAATTATAACTGCTTATATTTGGGGTGTAATCATAAGTTTTTAAATAATAGCTTTAGTGATCAGAAAAGTGACTTAAGTCTCTTTCAAAATGTAAGCAACTAATATTTTTAACTTTGATGGAAACAAAATATTCCCCAGCATTTGAAATTAAAATAACCTGTTAAATCTGTAATCTGGAAGGACAGTACCAGTGAGTGGATCTGGGTGTGCTTGATGTAGGTACCTGAGGCTTGTTCTTGCTGGAACCAGCTCCAGAGGAGTGGGGTTTCTGCCTGCAGCCACTACTTGCCATCAGCAGGCTGCCCCCAGCCTGTGGGACAGGTCGATTTAGACACAACCTCATTGGCTCTACCAACCGTAGTCGGTATTGAGATGTCTCCAGGAGTG
Source organism: Numenius arquata (assembly GCF_964106895.1). Lineage (NCBI taxonomy): Eukaryota > Metazoa > Chordata > Aves > Charadriiformes > Scolopacidae > Numenius > Numenius arquata. The sequence goes on from NC_133584.1 coordinate 41,948,206, forward strand.
GTGTAGATGGCTTATCTAGGTGTCCACCTCATTTTGAGAAATTTTACATGTTTGTGCCTGGTCTTTGCACTAGATTTCATTTCTTACTCCAGTCAGCCCAGAGTAAGATTGAACTAACAATCAAGGAGCACTATCCCATCGGGCCGTGGATGTACCATCTTAGAGGAAGACTGCTGGAGCTTAGTTCAATTTGATTGCATCAGCTGTTAAATTATACAGTAGGTTCCCAGTCCTGTGCAAAAACCTCTTACAAGCATGCCACAACTTCTGAGAGCAGATGCAGCAACCCTTAGTGTGCTATAAAGGGCCTCTTTCATTTCTAAAACTGTGTCCCTGCCTGATCAGATTGCTTTTCTGCATGAATAATGAATAAATCTGGCTGCCCTTCTATGCAGAGTCGCATGTCCCACCCATGGAGGAAGGACTGTCAAAGGGCATTACATCTCTGGGTGACAACCCTCTCCATCTCTCCTGTGCAACTCAGCTGCTAGGAATACACGAGTCATTGACCCAGAACAGTAGAAATGAAGTCTGACTTCAGCCTGGAATGTAAAGCTCTCAGCTACAAGAGGGCAGAGATGGAGTTTTGATCTCCCAGACCACAAATTAAAGTTTTTTGGGGAGATGGAGGGCGGGGGAGGGAATGATTCCAATGATGTAAAAGAAATATATTTTCCTGAGAGTTGGACATGTGCACTAGGCCACTGTCCTTAGTATAATGCTTTAGTTACTAACTTCATTCAGGTTACTTCTCGCCCACTCTTTACCTAACTCCTGCATTCCGAGTCTGGAAACCTCAAGATACAGTTCATGCTCCCAATAACTATTATCATGTTTTCAGTGCTTAAATATGGGAGAACTGTTTTAAAACTTTGTTTTCCTTCATGAAAATGATGTAGCAATTGCATATTCTGTAATTTCAGATCCTGCCATCGTTTCACCGATCAATTTAACCAATAATAACGGACCCATTTTTAGACATAACTGTCTATGACTATGATTAAGGTTATCAGAATCCAGTGCTTATACATTTATTAATTTCATATATCATGCTTTACAGTCAAGTCTAAACTTCCTTTTAACATAATATTTACAGGTTATAACGACTGGCGAGAATTCTGTGGCTTACCAAAACTGGAAACTCAAACTGACCTGAATACAGTAATAGCCAATCACAATGTCACTGAAAAAATCATGGAATTGTACCATAATCCAAGCAATATTGATGCTTGGCTTGGTGGCCTGGTAGAAGACTTTCTTCCAGGTGCTAGAACTGGTCCCCTGTTTGCGTGTATAATTGGAAAGCAAATGAAAGCACTAAGGGATGGTGATCGGTGAGTTTATTCATGCTGTTGCATCATTTGTGTAATATGCAGACTCAATGGAGATTTTACAGATATGTGAGAATACTTCCCAGAACATAAGACAACATAATACTTAAACAGACTTTAAACAAATTATTCCTTGCCACTTCCACTTTTTTAACTTTGCTCTTTCAGTTTTGTTGGGTGAGCTTTTGCTTATTCTTCTTTGACCTATATATAATTTCAATTCCAGAGGACATGGAGATTTGTTTCTGTGGTATTGAGATGCCCAACTTTGCACTCCTGATGGAAATGCAAGGTGCCACCAGCAGTTAATTGTGCCAGGGACAGCTAACTACTGTGTGGATGGATGTAGTACTGTGCGGGCTTTATCTATCCAGTCCCTGAGGGCTGCACCGGGCTTAGGGTCCTTAACTGCAAGAACCTCAACATTTTCCATGGCTACCACAGCAAAGTCAGAAGGGATAGGCAGAGAACTGTAATTCAGGATTCCGTGTACCTAGTCTTATGTGAACTGGGGCTGCAGGGTGCTCCCAGAATTGCCTCATGGGACACAGCATAGTATGTCCCTTCACCCAGCCCTGCACAACAACCACCAGGATCTTGTGCCAGTTCAATCCTCCACGCCAGGAAGGCAGAACAAAATGCAGCTTTAGGTCACAAAAGGGTGCAAGATGCAGTTTATATCTTGCTTCTACTCCTGAAGCAATTATGAAACCAACCCTTTTTTTCATTTCTGAAATGTACTTGTGGCAGTAATTTTGAATCTCATGAGAAGACTAATTTTAAACTGCTCACACCATGCTAGCAGTGGTGTTTTAACTACATCTGGTCCTTATGCTCACCTTTAAGCTTCTCTCATAAGTCACTGTTGTGGAAAGAAACCATTACGTAAATAAGCATCTGAGGCAGAATTTAAATCTGAACTTTAAAAAATGTTAATTAATTAGCTCACAGGAAAAAACGATGTTAATCATAAAGGTATCTTATTAGCACAAACTGTATAGACAACAAACATTCCACTCAACTGTGTTAAAAATGTGGTTGAAAGTTTTCTGAATCGTAGAGACATACTTGACCCTATCTGGGGAAGGATAATCTATGGAGGCCCTTCCAGCGTTGTGTTCATGATTCAGTGCCGTACGATACTTCTTATTATTCAGTGTCTTATGATACTACTAGCATTAATTAAACTTAAGCATAATTTAACATTAACTTTAAATTGAGAAAAAGACAGTTCTAACAATAAAGTAATTCCCCAAGTTTCAGCCATAAAGTTTGTGTCAGCTAACTTAAACATGAAATGGTATTGTCATTAATATTATGATAAGGAACTACCTACGAGAAGTTAGAAGTACGAAAAAACATGTTATAGTTGTCAACAGTAAGAAGAAGAATGGAAAATTCTAACATTCATTGCAGTGCCTTGTCAGATAGAGTACTGGGTATTATCTATATCTGCACTAGTAAGACTACTTGCTTACTAGATACCCTAATTGACATGTCAGGAAGCACGGATTTCAAAACATCTCCTCTAACATATTCGTTTAAGTTTAGAAATCAGGTCTAAGTGGAATTTTTTCACTGATTGATCTCCATCCTGATAGCCTTAAAATTTTTTGTCAGTAATCTGACAAAACACGAACGGATTTCTTTTTCCAATGTACTAAACTCAGGCACTGTCTTAGCCTCAGCCAAATCACCTGGAACAAATTGTTTCTGTTCCACCAGCCTCGACTTTCTTTTTCCATCTCTTCCTTCTCTGAATCTTTCTGTGATCTCAGGATTTGATTTAAGATTTAAATGCAGGTTATTGAGATTTAAATGTGGGGTAACAGAAACTGTCAGTTGCCAAGAGGAGCTGCTCTGGAGCTGGCCCGACCCAGAGCAGAGCCACAGATCTTGGTGCACAGAAGGGTTTCCTGAAGTAGGGAAACGCTGGGGCAGCAGAGAGACACAAGGCAGAATGGTGAGCACTTGTCTGAGAGCAAAGGCTGCAGCTCCGGCTGGGGGGTCTGGACCATCAACCCCAATGGTGGCTGATGTCCCCACCCAGATGGAGCTGCTGAAGGAAGAGGCTGCAGTGCAGACCTCAGACTGCAGGAGATGCCTGGACCTTTCTCCTGGGGCTGGGAGAGATGCAGATCTGCCTGCAGAAGGTGTGCCTGGGTGGAGGACCTCCTGCAGCAGGTGGCTGAGCAGCAGAAGGTGGTGAGGAGGCTGTGTAGCATCAAGGAGGCCAAGAAGGAGTTAGCTGGTTCCAAGCGCAGTCTGCAGTGGACCCACATCCCACGGCCCAACAACCAAAAATTCCCCCAACCAGCACACAGAGAAGGGAGGGGGGCCAGTAACATGGAAGAATGGCAAGGACCAGCAAGACGAAGAGACTTCCCCTGAAGCCTGAGGTGAAAAGCCTGAGGGAAAATGTGGGCCCTCTCTGGAAGGAAATGGGAGACCTGATTACCCAGGATATGGAGAAGGCAGAGGTACTCAATGGCTTTTTTGCCTTACTCTTCATTGGCAAGTGCTCTAACCACACCGGCCAAGTCACAGAAGGCAGAGGCAGGGAATGGGAGAACGAATAACTGCCAGCTGTAGGAGAAGATCATGTTCGAGACCATCTGAGGAACCTGAAGGTGCACAAATCCATGGCACCTGGTGAGTTGCATCTGTCGGTGCTGAGGGAACTGGCGGATTAAGTTGCTAAGCCACTATCCATCATATTTGAGAAGTCATGTCAGTCTGGTGAAGTTTCCCTTTTTTAAAAAGGGAAAAAAGGAAGACCTGGGGAACTAGAGGCCAGTCAGTTTCACCTCTGTGCCCAGCCTCCTGGAAACTCTGCTAAGGCATATGGAAAATAAGGGGGTGTTCGGTGACAGCCAACATGGCTTCACTAAAGGCTAATTGTGCCTGACAAATTTGGTGGCCTTATGTGACAAGTTTACAGCATTGGTGGATAAGGGAAGAGCAACTGATGTCATCTACCTGGACTTGTGCAAAGTATTGGACACTGTCCTGCACAACATCCCCGTCTCTAGATTAGAGAGGCATGGATTTGATGGATGGACCACTCAGTGGATAAAGAATTGGCTGGATGGTCACTCAAAGAGTTGTGGTCAACAACTCGATGTCCAAGAGGTGACCAGTCACAAGTGGTGCTCCTCAGGGGTCAATATTGAGAGCAGCACTGTTTAACATCTTTGTTGGCCACACTGAGTGCAACTTCAGCAAGCTTGCTGATGACACCAAGCTGTGTGGTGTGATCAACACACTGGAGGGAAGGGATGCCATCCAGAGGGACCTGGACAGGCTGGGTGGAGAATAGATTGAAAGCAGCCCTGAGGAGAAAGAGTTGGGTGTGTTGGTTGATAGGAAGCTCAACATGAGCCGGCAATGTGCACTCACAGTCCAGAAGGCCAACCATATCCTGGGCTGCATCAAAAGAAGCATGGCCAGCAGGTCAAGGCAGATGGTTCTGCCCCTCTACTCCACAGGGAACCATCTGCAGGGTACCACAGGGAACTATTTTAGCAGTTTAGCAGTGCTTAGCACTGTTTAATGTACTAATGTTATCAAGCTCTCCAGAAATATTTTTTTTGCCATTCATGACATGTCTTTATATACAAAATGTTTATATTTTCTTCCCCCTCCCCCCCCAGTGTTTTCTTTCCCTTTCTTTTTGTCTTTAAACACATATGTATGTGTGTATGCAGACATATATATTATATATAATATATATCATTTAAATAGATACACCTTTGTAGCATCAACTGCTTCTTCTGTTCTGCCACCAAACTCCTGATCCAACAAAATGGAAAAAGCAGCTCCTCTCTGTTCCAGCCAGTCCTCTTAGCTTACCTTTTTGTATGATCAAAAAGCACGCTTCCTGTCTTGCAATTCTCTGCTATAATTAATCTGCATATCTAAAGCTTTCTTACCAAATCAAAAACTCCATACTAAACAGAGAAGCATTCAGCAATACCTTGTTTTCATAGCAACCATTCAGTAATGGCAAGCAGAATTCAAAAGCTATGGCTTAGGAAAATCTATTATGGCTACTCCTATAATCTTCCTGTAATTTATGCTTAAAACAATTTATGAGTGCACAGTGAATGCTGGTGTGCATAATATTAAGCATACAGTTCAAACAAATTAGTTCCAAATTTTTTTTTCTCAGGATTGTAACTTGTCTTGTGGCCCTGTATCACCAATGAAATGCAATTCTGCAAACGTGAATAATCACAGAATCACAGAATCACAGAATCACCTAGGTTGGAAGGGACCCTTTAAGATCATCTAGTCCAACCAATGAAAAAAAAACAAAAAAAACAAAAAAAAAAACCAAACAAACAAACAAAAAAAACCACACACACACACCACCACACCACCCAACACTAATCCATATCCCCGAGCACCATGTCAACTCCTCTCTTGAATACCTCCAGGGGTGGTGCCTCAACCACCTCCCTGGGCAGCCCATTCCAATGCCTGATAACCCTTTCAGTAAAGAAATATTTCCTAATATCTAACCTGAACTTCCCCTGGCGTAACTTGAGGCCATTACCCCTTGTCCTATCATCTGTAACCTGGGAGAAGAGACTGACCCCCGCCTCTCTACAGCCTCCTTTCAGGAAAATTTCAGATATTAAACTGATAAGAACAGATACTACACTTGATCTTAGCCAAAAGGCCGAGAAGCGATAATAGTTTTAACCAGCTGACTTTAACACATCATCTGAGTTGACCGGTACATCAAACTCACACTAGTCTTTTCTTGACTTTCAAGCTGGGTATGTAAGTCTTCAGATCGTGGTGTTTACTTTTATTATTGTTGTATGCACCTACATTTTGCTTTTATTCATATTTTTTGTCTTTTACATAGGGTGTTGTGAAAATAAGAATAATCAGCTCTTTGAATGTGACCTTTTCAAAATGTTTCTGTCAATTTTTCCAGATTTTGGTGGGAAAACGATAATGTTTTCACAGAAGCTCAAAAGCATGAACTCAAAAAACACTCATTGTCCCGCGTGATTTGTGACAATACAGGGATTTCTGAAGTGCCAGCAGATGCCTTTCAACTTGCAAAGTTTCCACAGGATTTTAAGCATTGTGACAATATACCTGGGATTAATTTAGAAGCGTGGCAAGAATTCTACCAGGAAGGTAATCTCATAATTACCAATCTTTTATGATCAGAGGGGAGAGTAATCAGCAGTAAGAGCACTGACCTTGATTGTGGCAGGTATTAAGTTACTGGTCTGATGCAGATCTTTACTATTTCTGCCACTTAGAAATCGGATCTAGGTCCCTTCTTTCTCAACTTCCTCTGTAAAAAAGATAGTGTTTGCCAACTTCACTCTGACAACATCAATGGCTTGTGATATATCCAGACATTACGGCAATTGGGGCAGAAGTTCTTAGACATAGAACATATTAACTATGAACTCTGAAGAACATACTGTTAGAAGATAATGCTAATTTTACAAGGATTATAAATCAAACCTGAGGTATTCCATATGAATGCTTGTCCATAAATGAACAATTAAATTCTTGATCACCTTAAAAGTTGTGAATAATTTCACTGAAGTTACTTTATAGCTCTAATGGAGAATAATGTCCATTTTCGAGGGTACAGTGGTAGTTTTTTAAGAGCTTGTAATAGAGTCTTTTTATTTGTAGAGGAAATATGTGGAACACCAAAGAGTGTGGAAAATGGTGATTTCGTATACTGTTCAGAATTTGAAAAATCTACAGTGACTTATTCATGTGAATATGGATTTAAATTACAAGGAGAGGAACAATTAACCTGTACAAGCAAAGGATGGAATTTTGAGGCTCCCATTTGTATAGGTATCTATTTTTTGTTGTTGTTGTTTCTGAATTTTGTAAAGGCTAAAGTCCAGCACACCTCATCAGAAGTTAACTCCCTCCTATGCTCTCTTGTAGTCAACCTTCTGGGTTTGTAGGTACAATAACATAATAATGTGAAACTCTCCTTGCTCCAGAATTCCTCTCTCAATCTCTACCCATCCTGATTCAGCAATCAGGTTGATGATAGGAAAATGTCACTAAAAATTAGCTAATTAAGCAAAAATGAGTCAATTAACTACCAGTAGAAAAAAAAAAAAAAAGAAAATCAGAATTATACATTGCTTCCTCCTACATCCAACATAACAGCAAGACAGACAGTTGTCACTGTCCTAGAATTGTTTCAATGGATGCTCTAGAAACAAAATGAGCTCAGCACCAGTAGTTCATGTATCATCCTAATAAGTTAATCAAAAGTAGTAAAGAAGAAAATACTGTGAAGTAAGTGAAATTAAGAAAATTAATTATCACTTCAGTTCCAATCTCCTTCCCCCAAATAGATGTGAAAAGATTTGCCAGAAGTGAATTACTTCTTCAGGTACAAAAGTAGAGCAGGTGAAAAATCAGTAAAAAGATACTGTCTTTTGACATTTCACACACATTTTCAGGGGAATATTTTTATGTTACTTTAATTATTCTTTTATCTTCTCTCTTCTTTTTGCCTTATTTTTACTGTTGAATAGAATAGGATAGGAAGAAAGAGAATGTGGCAAATATTTCATTACAAGACCTTCACTCTTTGCAGCTATAAAGGATGAATTCTCTCTCTTAATATTTCAAATATGTATGTTTATGATGGTGCATGTATATACATTTTTCATATATATGTGTATATATATATACACTCAAACTGCTCAGCTTTATAAGAACATGAGAGAAAATCAAACCTGAAAGGGCAGTATTTAGGAATATATTATGGATGGTGGTAAATTAATTTGAATGCAAGTGCTGCAGCTGATCCGCAATAAAGTCTGCTTATCAGTATTTCTGTGACAGCAGAATAGAAAGCTATTCATTCTAATTGTATACCTGGTATGGAAAAAGTCAAATGAAATTTGCAGCTCTTTCCTTTATTCAAATCCTATTTATCCACTTGAATTCCACCCACATAAATACCATATAAAGAAATAAAACTGTTAAATGAATTATAATAAAATCTTTTCAATAGATTAATGTTCTGGCAGCAAACTGAATAAGTAAGTTATATGAATGAATCATTCCTTGTCCTAGTTTCTTTTAATATGTTCAGTAATGTAAACAAAAGATTGTATATCTGCTATAGGAAAACAAGCTGCTGCATATATTAAATAAGCAATGCCTTTATTAAAAGAAAACCATCAAAACCCACTTATGCAGATGCTGCTTGAGTTTTACAGTAGAAAGTGCTTTGTTCCACGCATGTCTGTGCAATGTGTTTTCATTCTTTTAAATGTTCAGCAAATTAGGAATAAGTCAAGCAATATAATGAGGAGGATAGAGCTTAGCATTTCTGCAGATGGTTTCAAAATTATATGCTGCTCTGGAAGAGACAGAATGGCCTGCTGTCAAAAGCATAGGAATCTGAGAGCTGATAATTCCTGCTTACTAACTTTGGCTTTGACAGAAATCATTTCTATTGATTCAGGAAGTCATTTAGTGCTAGACTAGGCTACCTTCCTATATATTAAGTGTTATCTTACTCTTGATAGATAACTCTGTTTACTTTGCTTTAATAAAGTATTGTTCTCTTCTAGTAGTAGGATAGGCTGTTAAGATCTGACATGCACTATTTAGTGATAGAAGAAAGAGTTAGCTAGTTCACGGATAGCATGACTACAGATCTACAAAAACTGAAATAGCACATTTGAATTACAGTGTAGGCAAAGCCTGTGCGTGTTTTCCTTCCCAGACGATGACGAAGCCAGTGGGAGTTAGCCCAAAATGTAGTCTTGAGGGGAGTAATACTTATTCAGGAATCTTCATCTTGAACAACAGATTATTTCTCTGCTACAGAGAGGTGTTATGAGAGTTAGTGTTTCTTAAGGGTTCTGAAGTTTAAGATTATTCTTTGCATGGTTAGTCTTTTGACTGTCTCAGTTGATGGCTAGCTTTGGACACAGCTACTGCTTTGTATTAAAATTTAAGGTCCTATTTCCAATTAGAGAATTCCCTAAGTTATCTGACTGACAATGTTAAGCTAAGTCCTTTCTACATGGCCAGTTTCTAATACTGATCAAAAAGAGCTACCTAGACTGAAGTAGCAGATCAAGAATTGTGATAGGGAAGGAAAGGAATATAACCAAAAATAGAAGAAACCGGAGGCTCAGCTAGTTGCACACATATAGGCTCACATGCTTCTCAGGACCATGGGTCAGAGATATTGACCCATAGTGGGTGGCAAACACTATACAGGACTAATGTATAGTGTTAACTGTCTAAAAACTGTCTAAACCAGTGCTGGACGCCTATCTTTAGGCAACTGAATCAAGTCCTGCAAGTAAATATTACACAGAAAGAGGAAAGATGCATGAATATGGAAAAGACTCCATTCTTTCCCTCATTGAGTACTTTCTTTCCTGCACACCACACCGACTCCCATTTCATCACCTAATCAGAAAGTGAAAGGTCTTGATTGGACTCAGGAACAATATGTTTATGTACATTTTCCAATAGATAATTGTTCATCTGGCCATCATTTTGTCAGGATGTTGTCATTTCCCAGAATTAATATAGCATATAGAAACAACCATCTTGGCAGTGATATCACAGATTACCGTTATAAATTTTGTATCCAAAGCTAACCAGAATCCTGGACTCTTCAAAATCATGCCTAGAAGTGTATAGAACTGTGCCAGTGTTATTATTTTCACTACCTCTATAGAGCACAGTATAAAAAAGTTTATAGAGGTACACAAGGTTTTAGAACACAAATACATGTAAGAAGAGCTCTCAAGTTTACAGCCTGCATTTTTGAAAATTTAACCAATTGCCATTTGTTGCTTTTGGTAGATTACCAAAATGTTTTCTTTATTCATCATTTCCAGCTTAAAACCAACCAAACAAAAACAAAAATCAAAACAAAAAACTCCCAGCTTTGTGCTTTAAACAGTAATAATGAGGATCTTTGGCAGTATCTATGTGTCATTGAAAGTGTACAATACTTTTCATTTATGAATACTTGCAGAAAGTGTGTATGAGAAGGTATTAATCCTTCCCAATGATTATTGATCAGTGTGTATTCATTTTGCAGACATCAATGAATGTGAAAATGAAATTAATCCACCATGCTCTCCTTCTGCTAAATGCATTAACACTAAAGGCAGCTACAAATGTCTTTGTACTGAACCTTACAAGCTGGCAGAAGATGGAAGAACATGCATTGGTAATGCTTGTGAATCTACTGTCCATTAAAAATTTCTCTGTTCTGTTTTACAATGCTGTAAAAATCGTAAAATTGAGATTTGTTGAAGAGCTGTTAACACACGTAAAAAACCTCTACACGGTCATGGGCATAATGATACAGTCAGATTCTGTAAAGTAAATGAAGGTTTTGGATAAATAATACAGACACACAAGTAAGATTTTCATTTTCCATTCCCACCATACATAAATGGCTAAGTATTTCCTGACAGTGCATATGAAGGGTGGGGATCACATCTGTCTCAGTTTCTCTAGTTAGTATCTAAATTCAGCATCTGAATCTTAAATAAGTTCCACCTATTACGTTCCAAAACTGTTAATCCTTTTAAGTCTATCATAAATTATGCGTTTTCTTGTTTTTCAGCTTTACTGCATGTGTGGAAGCTGTACTGGTTCTTATGGTTTAGGTGTGGAGTATGAGTGTAGCTGCCCACTGACACTGAGCAATCCCTGTTCTGGGGAAAGAGTGCCTAGATCCATCAAAAGCTCCATGAAAACCTGCAATCCAAACTCAAGTGAATGGATATCTACTTTACAAGTGTCCAAGGGAAGCACAGAAAGTTTAGAGTGCTCAAAACTTGCATGTTGAGTGCTGTAGGCCATGCAATCATAAGTAGATAGCATATTTCTTATTTCCTGTTTCAGCAAATACCTTGTTTGTGACACCTGGGATTGCATTGTCCCTTATTATTAATTGCACAAAGAAAACACAGGATGATAATTCCCCAGTAAAAAAAATTACCTTCTTGCAAACAAAGAGATGTCTTCAATGATACGATGAACATGTGGTTTTCTAGCTGTGGTTCAGGACCACATGAGCATATTCCTCAAGTGAGACCTCATCCCTCAAATGAAACCTTAAGGGGCACCATGTGAGATCACCAAAGGCCCAGGAGTGAAGGACAGTGGGAGACTACACTAGCACAGCAGCACTTGACATCCCTCTGCGCAGGCACACCAGCAGAAAGTACCTTCTCAGTGAACGTTGCCAGAAGGACCTACCTCTCTCTTGCTGTAGCAAATGCAAATGCAAATCCTCAGGGTCAACTCTTTCTGGGATAAAACTAAAAAGGAATGGTGCTAGTCATTCAGAGTTTCACATTGGAAAATATTAGAAAAATAGAAAAAACCCCACCCTTATTTGTAGGTGGTTTTTATCTTTATTTACAGTTTATTCCTTTACCCATTCAACCACGGTCACATTTATTTCCCGCTCTAAATCCGGGGACAAAAAACTGCCTTCATATTAGTTTACAAAAGAATACTTTGCTGGTGTTGAGGGCAACAAAGACAGATTATATGAGGACACATTACATGAATGTAAGGCAGCTCCAAAAATAAGATGAATTTTATATTTCAAGGGAGGAAACAGGAAGTGCTTACAGTCAGTGCTACTGTGCCAAGTGATCGTTACCCCAGACCAAGTCAAATGTGCTTTTCAGAGCTTCATTGATTTTCTGACAACTCAAGAAAATGGGTGCAGGTACAGCCACCCAGGCTACTGCTGAATGTCTTGCATAGAAATTTAGCACCTTCCCTTAGACCTCAGTGGCTAGAGGAGTTTGTCATCTCCATGGGCCCATCCTTGTGTGTTATGCTAAGGTTTGGTTTGTTGGATCTCTGGAGTCAGACATAACATAACAGTTTCTGCTATGTGACACACATTGCTTCCTCTAACAGCTTAAAGCTATAGAAGAAGACGTCCATTGACAAATGACTGGCAAAATTTGGCAAGCGATTACCTGGGTCTCCCTTGCATTCTCTTACAGAAATAAGGAGACTTGTTTAATGCTCTGCCATAACTGCATTTTAAACTGATTGCTCAATTTGAAATTGTGGCCTTAATCAGTCAACAACTTTTTAAGTCACTGCAGAGTGTCAGCCATTACATATTACTTATAATTAATACTGACAAACTTTTAAAACACAACATCCCTCTTAGATTCAAAGGTGTAATTGCAGCTATTCTTTGCCTCAGTATTAGTCCACTGGGAGCCTCTAAGCTAAGGATCATGGGCAAGGTGCAATGTTTGAAGATGAAACCTTCTAAAACAAACTGAGTTTCAGTATTACCGTTATGTGAACTCTAGCCCAGATATGCGTTCCTGGGGAACAAGCAGGAGGAATGAGAAGTTTGTGTGCAGTTACAAGGCTATGACCTCACTGGGATCACAGAAACTTGGTGGGATACCTCACACAGCTGGAATGCCAGGATGGATGGATACAGGCTCTTTAGGAAGGACATACTGGGAAAGTGACGAGGGGGGCATGTTGCAGTTCTTGTGAGAGAGCAGCAGGAACTCATGGGGCTCTGCCTTGGGACGCGTCAGGAGTCAGTGGAGAATTTACAGGTCAAGATTAGTGGGCAAAGCAATATGGTTGCTGTTGTAGTGTGTATGTGCTATGGACTCCCTAATCAGGAAGAAGAAGTAGGTGAGGCTTCAAACAACTGGAAGAAGTCTCAAGTTCACAGGCCCTGTGAACAGTTCATGGGGAACTTCAACCACGCTTTAACCTGCAAAGACTAAACAGCAGGGCACAAGCAGTCTAGGACGTTTCTGGAGAGCATTGATAGCTTCCAGACACAAATGATCAAAAAGATAACAGAGAAAGGTGCTCTGCGGGACGTGGTACTTACAAATGGAATCAGAGAATGGTTGAGGTTTTAAAGGGCCTCTGGAGGTCATCTTGCCCAATCCCTCTGTTCAAGCAGGGCTACCTGAAGCCAGTTGCCCAGGAGCATGTCCAGATGGCTTTTGAATATCTCCAAGGTTGGAGACTCCACAACCTCTCTGGGCAAACCGTACCAGTACTGAGTTATCCTCCCAGTAACAAAGTGCTTCCTGATTTTCAGATGACACCTCCTGTGTTTCAGTTTGTGCCCGTTGTCTCCTGTCCTGTCACTGGACACCACTGAAAAGTGCCTGGCTCTGTCTAGAGCATCTCTCCTGGCTCCTAGAGCACAGGAGAGATGCTCTAGACTCTTATAATCTTTGTGGCCCTTCACTGGATTCTCTCCAGTATGTCCATGTCTCTCTTGCACTGAGAAGCCCAGAACTGGACACAGCACTCCAGATGATGGAAGGGACCTTTTTAGATCAACTAGTCAAACTCCCCTGTTTAAGCAGGATCAGCTACAGCAGGTTGCCCAGGACCATATTCAGTCCAGTTTTAAGTATCTCCAGGAATGGAGAATCCACAGCCTCTCCTGCAAAATTGTTCCAATGCTCCACCTTCAGAGTAAAAAAGTATTTTTTGTGTTTCATGTTTTTTTTGTTTGTGCCCATTGCCTCTTCTCCTGTCAGTGGGCACTACTGAGAAGAGAGTCTGTCTCTCTCATCTTAACGTAAGTAGTTAGCTACTTCACAGTAGATTGCTTCCAAGAATATTTGTGTTAAGTGAAAGGAGAATGTTACCTACAGTCAACTGTGTTCTACTTTGCTTAATTTCCATATTAAAAGAATGTATAACAAATTTATATAACTCAACTTTTCTGTGTTTTTTCTTCAGCTGATACAGTAAGTTTTTGTCAAGGTCATTGGGTGGCTTGGTGTTGGTCTGTTGTTTTTGCATTTTTAAGGACATCATTCATAAGGCACAGATAATTTCACTATATTTAGAATAAAGTTTTGAGCCTTGGTAAAAAAGGCAGTGCAACACTTTCTAAACCAACACGTTGATTATAATAAATGAGCAGCTGAAATTTAGCAGTAATACGAATTTGGGGATCTGCACTACAGAGTGATTTGAAATTATGAGAGTACTTCATATTATTATGAGCACTTCAATCTTCAAAACTAAAGTGCTCTTAAAATTTTGAAGAGCTCTAGTAATGCTAACTTCTCAATACAGCAAATCTATATAACCTTCAATCCTGCTTTTATTGATGGAATTCATCAGTAGGCTCAAGGCTTTCTTTTCTAAGGCTGGATAATGTTTTTGACTGAGATGGAAACTTGTATAGGGTAACTTTATTCAGGAAGTGAATTCATTTAGCTGCCTCAGATCAAAGTTGCTCAGCCCTTACCACTTTGGTCCATGGTTTGTATAAATGTTAGAAATTAAAAAAAAAAAAAAAAAGAATGTTTCCAATTTTCCATCTGTGCATACTATAACCAGGAGAAAAAGATTGTCATGTTGAGTCACAGTGAAGATATTTAAAAAGTGTATGTTTTGCTTCCCAGATGAAATAGGCTAAAACTAATCATTTATGATGGCTTAGCCAATGGGCAGAAACTTTTTAGGTTGAAGTATGTCATGTGATTAAATAATTACATGTTCCTACCCTAAGGACAATGGAAATAAGCTTGCTTTTATAAATCCTATTTTCTTTGATGCGATTGCAAATTAAAAAGGAATCTAGATGTACTTGCCCACAATTTGTAAAAAAAAAAATCAACAAATATAAAATACATTAAAATCTTAAAAAATACGTATTAGAAATACTTTCAACGAGCCAAATAACTTGTGCTTACATGATTGATGGATGAGGATTATCTGAAGTGCTCATGGGAAACTTCTGTCTAATTCAATGACTAATACAGTTTGGACTTTACTTTTTAAATTATGTGACAATTCCATGAAAAATCTATTCAATGTGTTAAATTTCTGAAACTTTAATGGGACCTTTGAATTCCACTACAATAGAGTACATTATGCATTAAAGAGATAAGAGCCCATTGTGTGAGTGCCCTCAGTCTTCCTCCTGTCCATGTTGTGGGCAAAAATAATACAATAATAAAACAATATTGTGCTCTTATCTGGTAAATGGAATATTTAATTCTGTCATTAAAGGTGTCACAATGTAGTTCAAATGAATTAACATTAACAAGTGAATATGTTTAAAATTAAAGATCAGTATAAGTAAGCATGAAGAAGTTTCATCTTCATTTCTATAGTCTTGGTGAGCAGGTTAATATTACCTCCAACACTGCATACTGCAGCAAATGTAATTTCAAACTGGGAAGAAACTAATTCATTTTACCTCACTGTTTCCCACAGTGCTAACTAACACTTACCTGCTTGTTTCAACATAAATATTCATATGTATTCAGTCCCTCTCTTGCTTTTTAAGGGTATGAAGTACAACTCACTAGGAAGTGAACTTATTTCACTTGTAAATTCTCTATTTTAGTCTCAGTATTCTGGAAACCTTGCTCTGGAAAAACTTGGTTTTCCTCCTACCAGTTTAATTTAATTGTTGCTAATAATTGGTCAACTGGTGATACTGCATTTACTGTTGTTACTTCAGTAGCTTTCTTCTTGTGCCTCGTGACAACTTCTTGCTTTGAGATTATACTGTATCTATTTTTCTCATCAGATTATTGATGTTTTTTTAATACTGCAACTTGAGAACTAACCATAAATCTTTTCCATTGCCAGTTTAACCAGTTTGTATGGTATATATGAAAACAAACAAACAAACCAACCAAACAATTTAGCTCCCATTGGCTTGATCAGGGGACAACTCCCTTAACTGCTAATTCCAAAGACCAACTAACTGTTAAACCCAAAGAAGATGCAGAGCCAGAAGTGATATTTCAGGTTTATCTGCAATACTCTAATAGTAATAATAGATCTCTGAAAGACCAAATGAACTGAAAATTTCTACTGTTGAAATAAGATCTAGCTGCCAAGAAATAACGATGTTGATTCACATAAAATATTTTCTGCATAAATCTAAATGAAAATGAGGCATTTTGATTCATTTGCTTAGAAAAAATAGAGTGATGGTGAGACCCTGTAGTCTATAGTTCTGGGTATGGACTTTATGGTTTCTTGTGAATATATGTTGCAAATGCTCTGTTTTGGAAAAAAATGCTCACAAATAGCTTCAATCAACTGATGTTTATTTACCTTTTCTATTTGAAATCTCATAAAATTGTCAACAAAAGTGGCAGTATGTCAGTGTGCATGTTCTCACCTTTCATTTCTTTCACTCTATTTATCTATCTTAGAAAAGTAGTATATAAGTAACTCAACTGCCAAACAGCTTTAAAACTGCATTTCATGGCTATATAGCCTCAGTGTAAAGAATGAAGTCCTGAAACCATAAGAAGCTTGCATTCTGCACTGAATAAAAACTGAATAAGGAATCAAGTGTTTGGGATGCCTCTCTCCCTTCCTTGCCACAGCAGTAGTCCAGGCTCCATCATGATTTTTGTTTTCCCAGGTGCACCAGACACAGTGGAAGGTTTCTCCTAAGCTGACAGGCTACGGCTGCAGTGGAACCCACCTGAAGTTATTCTCCCAAAGCCTGCTACTGGGAATGTGTGCTTTTATTTCTACGTAATCCATGCAAAGTTGAGTTCAGGCTTCCTATAAACTTTAACCACCTTGCTGCAAGCTTTGCCTTGAAGCTGGAATGTCTCTTTTCCTTCCTCGTTTGATGTTACCACAAACATAGATGAAATGGAAAAAGGCAGCAGAGATTTGGACACACCTCATGTTCCCTCAGCAAGAATGCTCTCTGACACCAAGTATGCAAGCCCAATAGCTGCTCTTGCCAAAAAGTAATCTAGAGAGGCAGCAAATTTTGTCGCTAGCCCAATCTGAGGGCGCTACTGAGCATCAGTGTCTATTTGGGCTCTGATTTTTTTCTTGTTCATCTACCTGGGTAACTGTGAGTCCAAGGCAGAACCTGTTATCTCAATTGTTATACAAATATAATTCATTCAGAGGAGGTGATTTCTGCATCTAATCCTGATTTGCACTGGGTACTGTCCAATTAGAGCAGGATCGCCACCAGATCCTCATTCGGTTGATTCTTTAGAGACCTTTGAGTTTAGACAGAACATAAAAGATGTAGATATGACAAATACAATGGGAAAATTTACAAAATAATAGTGAAACAATTTTGATCTACTTCTGTATTACTCGGGCTCTTTCATCTTTCTAAGGAAACACTGTACAGCTTTATTTTCAAATTTTAAATTATTGTATAGGCAATATAGTTATTGATTGTGCATTTTCCCAGTGGGAACTTGGAAACAGTGAGCTCTGATTTTCAAAGCCAATCTCCATAGCTAGGGAAAATAAAAGTATGCCAGAATTTAATTTTGGTGAAAATGTTAGTATTTAATACAGTTCAACTGAGTATACAGCTTAGCCTACCTGAATTCCTTTTTTCAGTATGTAGTTCTCTTTCAATATTATTAGAAAGACCTATTTTTTGCAGTGCATTTTATTCCAGCACAAAAGAATTTAGTCTCAGGATTCCTAACAGTCATTCAAGTCAAAACATTGTCATCGATCTCCTGATTTTAATTGGCTTTAATTTTTCTTCTGAATTTTATGACAGTGACAGATTGTAACCTTTGGATAAATGTTCTTACCTTTTTTGCATGCTTTTAGTGTTATGTCAAAGGAACATAAATCGTGAAAATGGTACTTCTTTAAACTTTGCTGGAGTTATAATATTGGACAAACTTTGCTGTGCTGCAAAATCCAGAACGCTGTAAGTAGTGACTCATCACAGCAGGTGCCTTAGTCTGCAAAGTCACTCAGTACTCTCAGCACTGCACCCTGCAGGGGTGAGAAAACCAGCTGGTTTGAGGTGACAATAACCATGACTTTTGACACTTGTCAAAACTATAAGAAAAATGCTGACTTTATTTGAGAAAATTTTTCTACAGGAGCTCTAGATTCTGTGCTGTTCAAGTATTAAAAAAACCCACTCTTTTGACATTATGAATTTTTTATTTTCCGGTGGATGGATTCATGTCCTTGTAAATATTTAACTGAAAAACTAAAATAAATACTGAGCTGTATTCAGGGGATGGTAAAGAGAGTAGATTGAAGCAAAAGATTACAGCTCTTCAAATTAACTGTGTGCTGAACTCAAACCACAATTTTATTTCACTGATGACTGATGTGTAAAAGCAAAATGAAATGCTTAAATTAAAGCAGAATAGGAGATGTTTTTTACAATGTTTAGCAGCTATTATATTCTTTCCTGCCATATCCCCTTCTATTAGATTGTTTCAATGAAAAACATTGAAACTTTATTATGATTTCTATGAGTATTAATGGCAATTGCTTTTGACATTTTAGCACACATACGAAGTTTTGTACATTTATAGTAAGTTAAGAGCATTGATAATGACAAAGCTAAGTTGCCAGTATCATCAATTTTTTAAATCTTTCATAGGGCTTTTGGGCAAAAGCTAATGAGAAATTAGCATTCTCACTATTATTCTTCCCATCCTGGCCCACAAGCTGCAAATGAACTTGGTGTACCTCTCTTCAGAAGTCTGTCAGTCACATGATTACATCCTTTGAATACTGAAATTCAAGATGAGCTGACAATCAGACTTTCCAGGTTGGAAGGTCACCTTTATTTTACATGGTGCTACGTGGCACTGGGAGCACACGCATCTGCTGAGCTGACGGATACCTTCCCACTCCCAAGACAGCAAACCAATTTTGCTAGGATACAGATGGCACCTGAAGATGCATTGCATACCCACTACTGCAGGGGCACAAATTCCACCCTCCAGGAAAGCTTTGTTGCTTTATCACCATGTACCAGTTTGTACTTGATCGTACTTCTGTTTGCATCAGAAAGACATCACGGTAGAGTGACAAAGGCAAGAGATACTCTGGCACTTGACACAGCAGAATAGATTTGTCGTGATGGGCTTTTGGAATACCTGTCAGCCCAGGTGCTGGAGCCTATGTAAACATGAATCCCAAGTCTCTGTATACAGCATAGACAACCTCCAAGCAGACCTTGTTAACCCAGGGTTAACTCAGAGGAGAGCACTTCAAGGGAAAAAAATCCAAACCACAGGACTGAACTCGTGCTGAAAGGCCAGTAAAAGCCGAAGGTGTGTGTGTGCTGACCATTTCCCCAGCGTGACATTTGCACTCTATCTATTACATGGTGCAGAGCATGAGCTATGATTTCAGACACCGTGTCTCTGCAGAGTAACATTGTGAAGCTGCCTGTGCGGTGCTTGGAAAGGGGTAGGCAGCCAGTGCTCCCTCAGGACTATCATGCTCTTCCCATTCTCCTTTTGGGTGTTCCGTGCACCTGCTTTCTTATAATATACATGGCCTGCATTCTCTTTCTCTGCCTTTTTATCATAAAACTGCAGAGTATTTATCCTGTATTTCCACTCATGGTTTCTTGGGGTAACTGTATTACCCGTAATTAATTATACCTTTGCTGCTTTGATCGTTGAATAAGATTTGGCCACAAGGGAAAGGATGAACATTATCTTTTGAAGAACACAAACAGTATGTCCTGCTTTGAGGAAGAACAGAATGCGTTATGAGAGTCTCCTATTTCCTTTTCCTTTTGAGTTCCTGAAATAGAGAATAATGGACACTACCACTCTCTGTGCAGCTACATAACAATAGAGGTAAACTAGTACAGGCTGAGGTTAGTGCCCCACTAGGTGAGCTATAAATCAAAGGTACTGATCCATTTGTGTCCTTAAAATCCCATAATTCTTTGTGTGAATGGAGAAATTTAGAGTTACGGTTCAAAGTTTATGTCTTCCACAGTCCTTCAGGGAAATTCTGACATTTTTCACTAAGATGGCAAGTAACCAAGATGTCAGATAGAAAGTATTTAAAGAACACTAACTTGTTTGACAAAAGCAAAATATCAGCATTTGTAATTTTTTTTTCTTTTACCGTTTTCCATTCTGTGAACAAATTTGCAGGATTTTTCTGCTTTCCAATATTAATTTTAGGAAAAAGACAAAGCTCTCAGCTGCTTTAGGTAATTTTCCAGCTAGAACAACTTTAGCGATATCCTTAGGTTTTTAACTCTGCCATATAGAAACTTACATCAGGGATTCTGATCTGCCACAAATGGTCCCTGAATACCAAATGAGTAGACTGTTGACCACCCCTAAAATTTGCAAGCTTTGGAGGCAGAGTTGGTGGTGAGATAGGGAAGCTGCTGCTGACTACAAAGAGCCTGCTGACTATATCTCCGAATAATTACTGATGCTTATTTCTATCCTATAAATTCAGATGTAAATCTTCAACTAAAATATAAAAAATATGACAAAGTGACAATGAGAGTTACATAAGATTTTACCAGGAGGAATTTAAATAATTGTTATATTTTAGAATGATGCTATTCATAATCAGCTCTGACCTGTTTTTGACTGTTTCTGAATGAATTTTCCCATTATATCCTGCTGACATATTATTCAAATAAATATTTCTTATGGCACGAGAACAAGTCCTCACACTATGAAATTCTGCCATTTTCTTCCATGGGACAGAAATTCTGCCTTTGGGCTGTTGCCGTGTAAAGCAGTGCTGTTCTGTTTGACCTCTTTCTGAGCTGGTGATATCTGGCGTTTAAGTGGTATGTATTACAATTTTAAAACAAAAGAACCTGTCTGTTTAATTGTGGTAAGGACTGTGGGAGTATTAAAGGGAGCATATTATACAGAGTGGTCTTGTGTATTTTTATACTTGATCTTGGATTGTTGCAAACTCTGGTGTCAATTCTCTTTATGTTGATTTGTTTCAGTTGAAGGCACAGTGCATAAAACCAAAATAATAACTAATTTGGCTTAAGATAAATGAGAAAAATGATGACACATGAAGTTGAGGTTTTCATCACTCGTGCTTATAAAGGATGCTGTGATGTTTTTCACAAATAGTGTAACATCTACTCTTCTTCCAAATTTGTATTACAATAATGGAACCAAAATCTCCAAATATATATATATGTATGTATGTAACCTTTGAGATTTCAATGATTTACGTTAGACAGTTCTCTTTCTATGAATCTGATCTGTCGGTTTGCTTAATTCACAGGTGTTGCATTCTGGCAACATAATCTTGCAAGCTATGATATACTTTACCCCATGTTGCTATTCCACATACCAGATAAATGGGGAAAATCAGACTTACACCACTTGAGTTTAGACTTCTGCCTGTAGCTGAAGTTAGGCTCCCTTTATGGGGTTCTGGGGAAATCGGGCTCTTTTGAGCTACAGCTTTTCTGACACACTTCTTCTGACTTACTTATCTGTCTACATGAGGATGAAGTTAATACTCCTTAAACTCACAACATTACAAGTGTAGACATACAAAACACAGATATCCATATTGAGCTTAATGAATCATGCCAAGGCATGGTGGGGTCTGGAGGCTCCTTGAGGTTGGTTGCAGAGGGTGGTGGAGGCTCCCCATCGTGGCAGGGCAAGGCCTGGCGGCCAGGGCATCTCCCACCACCCCAGCCAGGAGCAGGACAGTCAGGGAGCATTGGGACAACCACAACCCCATGCATGGAACATCTCCCTGGCGGCTGGGGATGGGACAGGGCTGGGCTGGGAAATGGGCCTGCAGGTGGAGTTCATGGTCCACATTTACAGAGGACGTGGTCTGTCATGGACATTGCTGCACAGCATCTGCAGCAGACCTTAGGAGGGGGACAAACAGGGCAGCCCCAGCTTAAAAGCAGATCCCAAGCAAAAGAAGTTTCACAATGCATGAAAATGCTTGAGCCCTATTAATATTTTATTTTTTTGGAACAAATGTGAGTTTTGTGGTTACTTTATGGAATCTTCTTTATCTTTTCAACCTGAGGTTTCTCCCTGTTAAAATAAAGCCTGTATGACATTTAACAGCTGAGACACCTCCTGTGAAAACTGTTTGCAACTGAAGTTAATTTCTGATGCATTTTAAATAGGTAGAAATTTTTGTTTAAAAGAATTTGTTATTTAGTTACCCTGTCACTACAAAAACCTGATAGGCAAGACTGAAATTTATTTAACGAAATGAATAATGATTAATTGTATGTTTGCAAAGTATTGCTTCTCCTGCAGGCTCTGGAGACTGATAGCCCAGTATGAACTAGCAGTAAGACTCTTTTACATCACTGTGTTTATAATTACTGCAGTCTTTCTTCTCTAGAAAGGCTACGAATGAGAGGGTTTTTTTGTTTTTAGAAAAGGAAAAAAATACAACTTCTTCAGTTTTAACAGCAGGGAGGAATCAGATTTTCAGTAAACTGGATACTGAGGAACAGCAATGGGCTTAATACTTTGAAAAGTGTTACTGAGACATACTTACATTGTTAATAAGAATTTGTGTTGAGAAAGCAGAAAGGTTATCAAATACATGAAATATAATCCTTCAATGCTATCCAATTCACCTATGAACATAGTACTGTCGAACATGTGGAAATCTGGCTCTGTTTCCCTGCTTTCAACACTCAAACTGCTTTCTTGCCTCCAGCAATATCAGATCTACTCTTTATTCCTCATATCCATCACTGACTGAACTGTATTCTTACATTTTTGGCACATCCCAATTCTTATTTGCAAAATCACTTAATATTCATGAGGATGCTATTCTGATATCCATGAGGAAAAGAACAAAACAAATTAGACATAAATATTTTAAACAGATTTCTGGTCTCTGTAGCAGCTCCAGTTTTTTAAATGATACCTAAAACTTTAGTAATATTAATAAAGCACAATAGGAAGAGTACTGGAACAGTGAGTTAATGCTAGCTACAACCTGGATTTACCTTTCCTCTCCTGAATCAAGTGTCTTTGTTTCACCTCTCTGCCCTCGTTCTCCCGAATATATGCTGCCTGCAGCATTCCTTCAAGTACTGCCCAAAAGAGCAAAAAATCCTTGTTTTAAAATGGATTTCTTGCAAAGCTCTAAGCCATTCATGGGCAAGTCATTTATTGAATAAAGTTTGATCTCTTAATTTGGCTTTCATACAAACAGAAATTTGTGCAACCTTTTGGGATTTCCAGTGCTTATTCCCACAGTGGGCCTATACTTGCTATTGATCATTTTTACAGAAACACTTGCTTTATTTTCTTCAGACAATGTTTATAAAAGTACATAGGAGCCCAAGGGCTAGATCAAATGCAACAAACAAGCAGCCAGGCTTCCTCTACAGTGAATGAGTTGCATCAGAATGACATTCAGCTCCCCTCACCAAACAAACACACACAGAGAGAACTGTCTAAAATTAGACAGTTTGGAAATACCGAGCATGAAGCATGTCTAGGCAACCCTGAAACCTCAGTTCCTGGATGAAGGCAAATGCATTTTTACACCCAAGATCCAAAACCTAGATTCTGTCAATTCTGTCCCTGACGTGAGTTTTCTTGAACAGATGGCTGGGACCTGCCTTTCCTTTGCAAATAGACCCTTAACCCATAATAGCTTACAGGTTGTCATTAAAGGGACTCAGAGCTACATCCAGCATGTTCCAGGAGGTTGCACTAATCAGGAGACCAGGCTTGATGCAGTTACAGTTGTGCCATGGTGCACTGATATCCAGTGAAGCTGAGTTAGCTCTGTAAGTTGGCCTTGATCGTGTATGTGATTTTAATTCTGTTCTGAGTAATATATGAAATCAATTGCTTATGTGGCACCTATTTTTAAAGTATCTTTTTATCATTTTCCCATAAGTATGCTATGCCTGATAGGGCTTTGTTGCATTATCCTCCCTTTCAGAAAAAAAAAAAAAAAAAAAAAAAGTGGTGATGAGAAGTGGACTCTTCATAGGATTAGATGGCCCTGCATGGAGTACAGAGTATATCTCCATCAGGTGAGTTGAACAATATAACACCTGTACTGAGCTAATTTGCATGTTTGACCCACTTCTATGAACAGCGTGCTTAATAGCCAGCCTGCTGCAGGAGAATTATACAGATGATGAATTAACAATTCCCTGTCAGCATTCCCTAATAATATTGTATTAAATCCCTGCCCTAAATTCACACTGTGTGGAGATAAATACCTCTGCCACCATCTTTTTTATATTTAATAATTACTCTGCTGGTGCAGGTACAGACACATGAATGGGATTTAAACTCTCCTTTTTTCTTGTTTTTCTTTTTTTTTTCCTTTTTTTTCCCCAAATAGCTATTGAGAAGGAGACACTTTGATTTAAGGACCTTGTCTGAACTACTCAAATGTCAGTAATAAGGAAAGTAAACAGTCAGGAGTAAGTTCTATGTTTGTTTGTTTGTTTTACGGTAAATTACTTTGAAAAGAATGACTGCAAAGTGTTAAAGCTGGTCTGTGTGTCCTTGTCTGTGCACGTGTGTGTGTTTGCATGTGCTCTTTGGCAAAATAATTGTCAATTAGCTGGAGGGAGATAAAACCCAGAAAAATTCTCAGGATTACAACTTGAAGAAGAGCATTTTAAAAGCATGTCCTCTGCCCTACTTAACTGATAAAAAATAATCAGAAGTGGTTTTAAAGTGCTAAGGCTGAAAGTTGAACTGTACAGACATCCAGGAGCACTGACATTGAGGTCTCAGAAGTTTCACCGAAGTGCAGAGAACGCTTTGTGCGCATTCAACTTTCTGGCTTAGAAAAAACATAATAATAAATAAATAAATATGTATAAAATTAAGGCAAATTAAGCCTATAAATTGCCTTGTAGAGTCTGAAGCTTCCAATACAATTTCTATTGTATTTTCTGTGACTGAGTTACAGTAGATTTCAGCCAGATAAAACTTTATAGAGACTTGGTGTAGGTGTCCATGCATGTCTGTGTATATATATATATATTTATTTATTTATTTACATCCAGTTTTCTACAAAATTCTGTTTTTTAAAAAAGGCTCAGATTGAGAGTCCTTTCTAGCTGGTAACATTTTATCTCAAATTAGGCATTTCATAGCACCTTCAAATTTACTGAAAATTAAATTAAAAAGACATGTTGTTTAACTACCATTTTAACTGTTCCCTTTGACCTTGCAACCTTGGAAGTTTATGGCTGTCCCAAAGATGTTACACTGACAATTGTTGGGTAACTGGGGATAACCCTTCTGGGTTGTCTTTTATTATCCACCTGTGGGTTGTAATCCATAGTTGAGAAATATGAAACTTCAGTGGTTGCTATAGGGTGCTGAGGGCAGAAGCTGGATCTCTAGGCAGTGATTCAGTGACTCTAGGCAGTGATCAAGCATACTACTAGATGTCATAGGCATTCAGCATGTATTTACATTTTGGGGTTTTGACACAGAAATATTCTAGTTACTCTGTGTAATTTTTCCTTTTCTTTTAGTGTTTGAAAGCTGATCTAAATAACATATCTATTTTCTTCAAAATTTTGACCAATGATTTCTTTAAGTTTTACTTTAAAGTTAGTTATATGGCCCAGAAGATGTGTTTTGATTCATGCTGAATTGCTTACCTTATTGGCTGCCTGAGAGGTTCAGCATGTTTCCTTGCTGTTAAAGAGGGCTTATTTAGTTATCAGATCAGGTCAGTTGAACATATTAAAAGATGGAGTTAATCTATCCAGAAAATGGAAGCTGCAAAAAAATGCTCTGATCCAGCCAGTAAGGTGCAGTGTTCCCTAAAACCAAAAAGTCAGAAAATATTTTTGAACTGAAATCCTTCTCCTGATCCAAGTTTTCCATATGGGGAAGATTTTTAGTGGGCCTCCAGCAACATTTTAACCAAAGTATGGGTAGTTTTACAGACTGGTGTATATATACATAGAATGATCCAGTTTCCAAACCCAGGGTAAGGGTGTAGAAAATGGATGCAGTATAAAATTTGGAAGTGATTATATAAAGCCCTGCAGACACACTGGGTCTTCTTGCATGTTTTACTAAAATTTTGTTCTGTAGTTTTGGGCAAATTATTGTTTTCTGGTTTTAATATACCTCTTAAAATATGTAAAATACTTGAAACTGTGTCAGAGACAACCTGGCCCATGCCTAAAAACAAAATTTACCCTTGCCCAGGAACTTGACATCAAGTGATTTCTTCTTTCCTTCCACATGAGGTACCACAGAAAGGAAGATTACAGATAAGCCTTGGAGACTAGGGACGTCAGCTGAACCACATGCTGGCCGCGGTACAACTCTGCTTGTGGACTGCTCTCTGAGTTGAATTTCAAAATAAGCAGGGAGATAGTGAAACTGTATTAAATAGGATGTTGGTGATGACATCGTGGGTTTTAGCACATTTATGAAAGGGCAGATGGCAACTGTACTCTGCATAAATTAAAGAACATGGACTTTGGGACGCAGAAAATGATTTTTTTAAAACTCAAGGCAAGGAAAGACAGGTGGGTGCAGGAATATATCAGCAAGTTGCAGAAAGAGCCACTGTTGCACAGTGGATGCTGAGACAGGTGCACAAAAATTTACAAGCGAAGCTCATAGTTCATGGTGTATATCAACACTAACAGTGAAAGTTACTTTGGGAAGAAATAAAATCAAAAGGAGACAGAGAGAAAGTGAAAGGGGAAGCTCTCCTCAGTGGCCAGCAGGAGGAGAAGTGATGGGTGTCCCCAGGTAATCAACCACCCCACGGCTCCCCTCAAGTTCAGCAGGGCTACCCCACAACTCTCTCCTGCACAAAGGACACAGGATTCATCAGGAGCTGCTCAGACTCCTGTAGGTGGTTCCTGCTTACAATGATCTTATCTTTGACTGGCAAGTGCTGGCCGGGGCTGGTGCTGGAGCCTCACTGACAGCTACACTCAGTGAGAGTGTGTTATTGGATCTCTAACATCTCCCAAAACCCAAAACAAGGGGAAAAGGGGCAGAGATGGAGTATTTCTCCTGCTTGACATGCTTCCTTTGAGAACCCACCACTGCCACATTACAGGCTCTGCCAGGGTAAGGTCACGAGAACAGCCTGAGAGCAAGACTGTGAGATCGTGAAGGCGAAAATCCTCCCCCAGTGCCCTGGGAGACCCTGCCCAAGTGTCTGGGGTGACAGACATCCCCCCACTGCTGGGGGAAGGCAGGCTGGACACCTGCAAACTGTAGGCTCTCAGCAGAGCATCACCATTGTCTGATGAGGCTGTAGTATGAAAATCCTTTTCTGAGCTGTGAGTCATAAAACAATTTTGTTGGTGCACCCATTCATCAGCCTCAGCTCTCTAAAATTAGATACTTGGGATCCAAATCAGCAGAACATTTTCTACATGTGTATGGAATTCAGGCAAAGCTTTAAATGCAAAATTTATTTATCTTTTTCCTTGTCTTTAGTACCATCATAATTTGCTCAGCTCATAAAAGTCTTAGAACATCTTGAAAGACAATGGAAACATTCGGAACAAAAAATTTGTTATTTTGAGAGCATTCAGTATCCACTTTCAAACTTCTTTTAACAAAGAGCTTCCATAGTTAATATTATCTTACTTTAAACTGTTTTGACTTTTAGTATCCTGTTCATCATTAATATCATCATTCAAAGTATGTTACATTTTAATCTATGTGTTTTTCCAGTGTTTTGAAGTAATTAAAGAGCAGTATAATATTTACACTGGAAAGTCCAAGATGTCCTCTTAATGTCTTTAATGTAATCTTAATGTAAACAAAGATAAACAGCTTTATTTTTTATCTAGCTCTGGAGTAATCTTCAGTAAAAAGAAAATAAAAAAAATCCCCAAACCAGGAAAAAACCCACAAACTGACGTACTCTCTCAATTTCATTTATTTGCATTTTAATCACATAAATGCTTTATTCTCAGCCACTAGCACGTCCGCTTGAAATATAGCTTCCCTACTCTCTGTTCATCCAAATTACCATTTTTGCATGCTAGCCGTTCAGAATCTTTAGAGATTCTTGGTTTTGGCAGTCTTTGTACAAAAAACAAATTAAGAACATACAAACAAGATAGATGCATACGCTAAGAAATGTAGATTAAAACAAGACAATTGCATTTACACCAGTGTATAGCAATATTTCAGATTGTCATTTTTGCTGATATTTATATCCACAATGATCTCGGCACATGAGTCATAGTTAACACACTGTGTCTTGATGCCAGCTATGTTTTTATGCAGGTTTGAAGGTGACTTTTTAGCTTTCCCAAGTGCACAGCTACCTATAAAAATGCCTATGAATTCTTTTTTATATTTATGATAAATTTGAGTGCATTTTCAGAAAAGAAAGCTCATTTTTATTGCTGTTGGGTGAGCTAATTTTAAACAGGGTCCTACTGCCTTCTAATAAAACTGTGTCTTCTTATGCTACTTCTCCTTTCTGAGATAGTTTTTGGATTTTCAGGCACCAATAGAATATGTATTTTTTTCACATTAATTTCTCAATTGAAAGAGGACATAAGAAAGAAAAGGTATTTAAAATATTTTTGCATTTCATATCTGTAGAAGGCAGTCAACAAATCTGTAAATACATATATAAAAATCTATAGCTTTCTCTTCTGAATGCAGGAATTAGGAAAAAAAAAACCAAAAGTGAGAATGAAAAACTACTTTTCCTAAGGCTTATGAATGGTTAAAAAGCATGCACAAAGCATGCATGAAGCAGGAAAAAGAAACGCCTGTAATGTTACCTAAACCTAGATTCAGCAAGGATTTAGTGACAAACACTGACAAACTATTGAGTTGTTATCACAACCAATGGATATCAAAAATCTGTTTAAAGTAGTAGCACTGAGATTTTTCCAACTGTGCCTTCAGAGTTTTTCCTTGCTTTCTGTCTTCAAATTCACACTGTGTTTTCAAAGGGATGGTTGAACAATGCCCTGTTTCTGCATTGGAAGGCAGAACAGCAATGTCCTGTGGTACAATGCAGATTTACTGTAAGGCATTATAAGATAACGGGGAACTTCTAATGAGCTCCATTTATCACTTTGAAGTCACAAATTCACCTACACCACAGGGAGAGAAAATATTACGCTCTTGCTATAATATTAAAAGAAAAAAAGAAGAAAACTCAATTGGTCTTGAACTCTTGTCTCTAGCAGTAGGAAGAATCAATTACATGTTCTATAGAGTCTACAGTTTAAATGCAGAACCGCAAAGAAATATTCAGTTTAACTCCAAATGAGTTGGTATTTCTGTACAGCACAACGTAGAGGCAGTAGCTAGCACTCCTGGATATATCACATAGGAAACAGCTTTGGGTTTTTTTCGTGCCAAAAACTGCATGGTATGTTAGAGATATAACCTTAAGCTTCTTCATGTTTGGTGAGTTTGCTACAAGACTAACAAAGCGATAGCTACTTCACATTACTCCAAAAAGGCAAGAGTCCATACCAGGGCTGACATTGTTCATTATCAGCAACATGGATAACAGAAAGTACACCTTCAGCAAATGTGCAGATGATGTCAAATTAGGGATGACACAAGAAAAGGCAGAGCTTACTCCAGAAGGACCTTTATAAATTTGAGGATTAAATCAGCAGAAAAATCCTGAAATTTGACAAGGAGTGTGAAATCCTATGCCCAAGGGTGCAATAACCCCCTATGTGGGTACTACGGTGGGTGCATAGTGAGAGATGAACAAACACTGCACCCTCGCCACAATTATTGCAAGCCACATAGTGGGTTACATCAGATAAAACTGAAAAGAGCTACCGTCCCTCTTTTCTTGGTACTGGTGAACCTGCACCTGGAGTACTGTGGCTTGATTTGGGATGCGACATCAAGAGGGGTGTAGAGAAACCAGAGAAGAACCATCCAAAGTCTCCCAAGAGGACGAGGCCCCTTGACCTACACAGAGAGGCTGGGAGAACTGAACTTGTTTAGTTTGACCAAGACATGGTAAAGAGTTGATCTGCTAACAAAGCCACAGCTCTTTGAACGGCAGTTATAAAGACAAAAGAGCCAAACTCTGTTGCCAGACAATGAGCTGCTGCTTGGAAGGTTTTATTGGATTTAGGGAAACTCCTCTTTCCTAGGGGAAGAGTTCACCATTTGAACAGATAACCCAGAGAAGTCATGTATCTCCATCCTTGGAGGTCCTCAAGACTCATCTAAGCAAGCCCTGGCAGACCTATTCTTCTGTCAGCAAAAGTTTTGCTGTGAACAGAAAGCTTGCCCAGACCTCTCTTCCACCACCAGACCTCTCTTCCAACTAACTTATCTATGATTCTACGGTCCTATATTAACATGATTATGGAGCTACCTAGTTTAAATTCCAAGTAGGTCTGGTGCCACCACCCATTACTTTGATTTCCCCATTTTAACATGGTTCATGCTTCCCAATTATTTTTCCATTATGAACTAAGCATTGCCACAGTAGGCTTTGTCTTGGATCTGAACTTTTTGTTTCAAATTTTTCACCTAAAAGAGTTGTCTTTTTCAAAAGGGAAAATTTATTCCTTTTCCCAAGTAAATTAAGAAATGCTGGCAACATTTTTTTTGAAACTATCCATATTTTAGAGCATAGATATGAAAATGATAGCCAGATGCATATTTTAAGAGGATTTTTTTTAAAAAAAAAAAAGCCTAAATTGAGCCAGATTGTTAACTTTTGCCCAACACACAAGCCAGTCACAAAAGAGACCTGGTAAGCTAAAAATTCAGGTGGTATTTTCTGCAACAGAACAAGTACCATCTCAAACCTGTAGAAACCTATCAAGCAGTTGCATCTCCGGGACTGCTGTGGACAAGACCGGTCAGGATAAAGAGCCATTTTAGCTTTCTATACAGGCTATGTCTATATTAGCAAATAAGGCCCAGGCTTGGGGTTGATCCTTCTCTCACAATCACGTATGTGTTTTTTGACCCATATCAGTTAACATTCTGGAGGTCTGAGCACCATTTCCAACACCCAGTGTGAGACAGATTGCTCCAAACCTGATTCTTAAGATGCACATCTTAGCATGAAGTCCACAAAGAAATGAATTGTTCTGATTGAGAGCTGAATTGAAATGGTGTGCAGTAAGTATGGTATGGGCCCACATACTGAACAAGACAAGAAAATTTTGAAGAGCATAACTATGCTGTTCACAAATGAGCTGTGCTGGTTCCTGTGGAAAAGAAGATAATATACAAGCATATAGCTAAGGAAGTGAAGCATAAACACAAGAGACCAAAGTGTCACAGACAGTCTTCAAACTGGCATCCCTATTTGAATTCGCAGTCTTAATTAAGTTTTTTAATGTAGCAAACATTCCTTTTTCTTATTCTCACCCGGTCTGCTTTTGCCTTCATGCTGCAGAACTTTGGGATGGGAGGATATAAAATTCACAAAAGAAAAGCCCTGGAAGCAGGACATTATCTTTCAAGGGTTAGACTCTATCCAGAACTATGAAGTTTTCATAAAGACTGAAACAAGGAGAAGAGTCAGAGCATGTTTTACATTGCAGTCCTGTCCTGCACTGAGTTGGTTCCACTTAATTTTTCTATTTCCTGTGTGAGCTCTGCCTTCCCTTCCTCCCCCATTTGTATATGAATCAGGGCATCATACATTGCTGATGCTGAAATCCATCTCAAGTTCGCAGCTACCTTCTGTCCCTACCTCCTTACCAGCCTCTCTAACTTTGACAATGTCAACATTGCAGTACATAGTTCCCTGTTAAATTGAAAAGTAAAGGTGTAAATTTAATGTTTAAAAACCTTTGCAGTCACAGGAAATTCTGCTCTTGGTCTCGGTGAGACTGAGATGTCTTCATAAATAAGTAAGACAGGCTGGCCTGTTGATTCTACTAATACTTTTCATAATTAATACATTATAGTTTTCTAAAATACATTTTAAGTGTTAACAGAATTTTCAGTTGGCTGCATCACATGGGCGCTGCAAACAGAGGATCTTACATTGGTTGTGTAAAGGTGTTTCTAATACTTGTTTATTAATCCAACATAGTTTATCATTGATATCTACAAAACATTTCCTCGGCAGAAATTAAGTCTAGATTGCCATGGAACACGTAAAACAGGTTTCTGTCATAAACCATCCCTGGCCCTCTTTGCACACATTTAATCAGCAGGGGGACACAGATTTAGGCTGGCCTGGTTTATAGCCAGAGAAGATTGAAGTACGGCCCAGTATTGGAAACCAAACTTTCTGAAGTCAGCTCAAGTGAGAAATCATTAGTTTGTGACTCCTGGCAGACTAATTGGTGTGTAAGGAGCTCCGTAATAATTTGTCTGTATTGATCCTCTCTATGCTGTGTGAATTCCCAATTTAATAGCTTGGGAATCTCCGTACTGTGCTCTGTTAAGCTGTGTAGATGTGCTTGCTGTTTGCTGCAGAGCTTTTACAGCGACGGTTGTTCTGCATAGTTGCAGGGAACGGTATTGGGGAGCAAGAATAAAGAGGGGCTCTAGGGACGATGCGTCTTTAATCAGCCAGCTCTATCAACATTTCCAGGAAGCAGTTCCTACAAGTACTTCAACTGCTTGTCTCAGTTATGTGAGTTGTTTTCATTGGGTAGTAAATCTTCAGTATCAGTGTGAAGTTTTGTAATATGTATAAGAAACCTCTTCATATGATTGCCTTATTAATACTTTATTATGTGCAATTGCCATTGATTTGGACAACATCCTGGGGTGGCTGTGTGGAAGATATTTTTAAATATTTACGTAAATGATTATATCTGCTTAATGAACAGTAGTCAGGAAAAGTAATCACCACCATCATTTTATACTGTTCTATTTAGCATGGCACAGAGACAACTGTTGCTTCGTCAAAGGAGACATACTGAGCTCAAGAAGCTTAACATACAGGTACTTAAGACAGAAGCAAAGCTGATAGTTAGAAGTGCTGTTGTGAAAGGGTCTGTAAGGAACTGTGAAAGCTTTAGGGACACATTAAAAAATAGAAAGAATGAGGAGCCTTTCAACTACCCCCAGCGATTTCTAATACATGCCACATAAAGACTGCACTGAACAATGAGCGACAGACAGTGATTTAGAGGCCAGATGTTTTTATGAATGAGCTTGATCATGTCACAGCAGTTGAAAATGCTGAAGATAAAAAAGAAAGAGGAGAAGAAGGGAGGAGTACCTGGGAGAGACCGAGGGGAGGGAGGATGTTATAATAGAGATTTATATTATCACAAGTTGTAGCAATACTGGAATAAAAAGCAGAAGCAGAGTCTGACCCTAAATGAAAGGTACATCAAGTGGGAAACGAAGAACAGTAATTCATGCAAGAAAAATTGTTAGCATTGTTGGAAATAACTTGAGGAAGGCATATTAATCTATAGAACATTTCTGCTTAATCTTCAAAATGAAACCTACCTACCACTGTAATAATTTATCCAGTTCTGTAGCATCACAGAGTCATATAATCATTCAAGCTGGAAGGGAACTCACAATGCTTCTGCAGCAACCTCCTACTCAAAACAGGGTCCACACCAAGTTCAGACCAGGTTTCTGAGGGCTTTGCCTGGGCAGGTCTGTAAAACCTTCAAGGACAGGAATTATGAAATCACTTTGGACAACCTATTCCGTTTTTTCATGCTGACTTTCTTCCCCTCCCACCACGCACCTTGGTAGAGAGCCTGGGTCCAGCTTCTCAGTAACTTCCATGCAGGTGTTGCAAGGTTGCTGTCAGGTTCCCCAAGTAAAGGAGAACAATCCCTTCCCTATTAGCACAGCCCAGGATGCTGTTGGCCATCACTGGCCCAGGGCTCACTGCTGGCTCAGGCTCAGCTCACTGCCCACAAACTTCATGAGGGTTTATTTTGCATCCTCCTCGTGTTCACTAATAAAGATATTATACAGAGCAGGTCCCAGGATAGCATCCTGAGGTGCTTCGCCTGCTTCAGGCGTTCAGGTAGAGCACATAACACTGGCAACTACTATATGGACTGAATAACTCAGCCAGTTTCTCACCCAGCCAATAGTCTCCCAGTCTAGACAGTGATACGTGTTTTAGGGCTTGAGTTGCAGACATGGGAATCGATGTTTGATGCATCTGTCAGAGAGCGTCTGACGAGCAAAGAGCAGTGCTCCTCTGGCTGAGAATGGTTTGTGGCAAGTACAAAGACACAACTGGGAGTTGTAGGTTTTGAGGTAAATATGAGTAAACAAAGCCTCCTCACTCATCCTAATAATTTCATGGGAGTTTTGATTGCCTGCAGAAGGCCATAAATTGGTCCAAACAGTAGCACTTTAATCTCTTTAAGTAACCACCAGAAACTGTCAATCACTGCAGTCCCTAGGTGGGGCTTCTTAGTCATAAAATGGTAAATGGCCAAATATATCTGTTCTTTTGTGCCTAGTTGCAGTATTTTTCATGTCAGCATTGAAATGCAAATCAATGCAAATGTTATTGCAAGTTCTGTTACATTTAAAAACTAAGTGAATGTACTATGG
Source organism: Numenius arquata (assembly GCF_964106895.1). Classification (NCBI taxonomy): domain Eukaryota; kingdom Metazoa; phylum Chordata; class Aves; order Charadriiformes; family Scolopacidae; genus Numenius; species Numenius arquata. The sequence continues at coordinate 41,982,794 of NC_133584.1, forward strand.
ATGGCATTGCATGTCATGGGAGCCACTCTAACTGAACAGGCTGTTAGGGGGAAGTCTTTCAGCATGCAATCGAGATGCTCTGTTGCTGAGCTCTGCCCGAAAATATGACTGCATCTGTCAAATGGAGCTGAGGCAAAGCTCCTTAAGCCAGCGCAGACATTTTCCTTCTTCAAACCTTTCCCATTACAGCTGAAATTTCACTACATCACTCTAAATGAATGAAGGAGGGGGAAAAAGTCTCAGGTCTTACATACTATATCTTAGACACCTACTTCATAATTGGCTTCACTTGACATTAGAACAACCTTTAAGGTGTCTGAATCAAAGCCTATATTACACTGCTTATCTGTAGAGTTTATGGGAGCAGAAACATCCTAAAGACAGAAATAGTTTAAATCTCTCTCAGATTTACCTCTGCTGATATTACTATAGGTACACCAGTCATTGTAGGGTGACTAGGAGTTTGGTACCTGTAATATTTTGCATTCCTCCTTTTTTATCATTTAGATGTATTTGTCTAAGTGGAAAAGCATGAAATATCACAACATTTTCCTATTGTTGTTTCTCTCAATTTCAATCTTTGAAAATACAAAGTGAGGAAAACTTGCTTGTTTTTCCCTTTTCTCTTGTATATAAAGTAAATATTCACCAAAACTGAGCCACCCGGTATACAGGTCACTAAGTCCAAGGATGTAAAGTGCTTTAGAAAGTGCATCATCTCAGACCCTTGTCAAGTCATAGGAATCTATAGCGTAAATTTGAGTTAGAGTATTTAGTATTTTCCCAAATAACTTTTAGGATCACAGCTTAGATATGTGGTGTTTTATATAAACTGTAAACATGTATTTGAAAGAAAATTGTTCCAGTATGGCTCTTTAAGGACTTTGGCATCCAGGGAGCGTAATGGTGTGGTTTGGTGAAAAAGTGAAAATGTGAACTCTGTCTGTAGAAAAAAAAATGTTTTAAAAATTAAACTTTAAATTGTGTTAGCGAAATAGGGGACATAAATATGAATTGCTTCAGATAATTTTTATTCTAAGTATATAAGCTTCTGAACACTCTGTATTTGCACTTAATTTGAAAACCTCTGCAGTTCTGGCTGATTCATTCAGGCTTTCTCAGCTCTTCAAAATCGCAGAAATAATTGTTGAGGATTTGTACCTACTCCTTCTAATCCATTAAAAATAAGGATGATTTATGAGTTGGTGAATCTTCGTCCTTGAGAAGATGGGATTTTCATATTTAGTGTTGAATTTTGCATGTATCCATCCTCATTAGTTACACTTTCAGAAAAGCTTGTATTGTGTTTTGTATTATAAATTATGAACCTAGGAGCCCTATTAAACCAAGTACTATTGCTTTAAATATAACTCAGATAAAAATACACATCATATAAATACATGTTAAGAAGAAAAACCCCACAATAAGATATAAATAACAGTGAAATTAATGAATGGAAATTCAAATTGGGAAAATTCAACAGAATTTAACTTTTACATCAAAATTCTAATGTAGCGCTATTTTGGACAGATATATTTAGGCTAACTGCATATCATCCAGTTTAATTAATACACTCATACTTCTGTTATGGCTAAAAATATAGAGAAAAGATCCATGTTATACTATGAAGTAGATAAGGTATCTCATCAGAGGTAGGAACTATTTGAATTAACTAGCCTTTATCTGTGCTATTAATTTTTGCCTTGATTAATGATCTGCTAAAAATATTACATAGTTCTTTTATGGTAATGACACTAATTTGTATTCAAGTGTCCTCTGTAGTAGAAGTTATTCTTTGCTTTTTCCAGCAGTTGTAGGAAAGCATACAAATTAAAACATTATGACTTTATCTGAACATATGGGAGAAATGACATAGTTGCATTTCTCAGGACTATATTTGGTGTGCTGGAAATTACATTATACTTGATTTATTGGTTGCATTAAATAGGTGGCCATTAAAAGGTCAGAACCCAAATGCAGTATTTTGGCACTGAGGACAGCTCAGCTAGGTTGACCTACCTTAGCTGAGGATCTGGCCCATAGTTCAGAAGACAGAATACTCCAGGGACATCCATTTATTCAAGGTTATGTGTGGAACTCAAATTCATTTTTAAAAGACAGTATCATTTAGAAGAGGAATAGCTGAGTAGAAGGGGGGAGGGGAGTAAGAAATTTAAACAATGGTGCAGGTGTGTATGAGCATTTGCAACTTAATAATAGAGACATCTACTCAATGGGATTTTAAAAACATCAAGAACCGAAAACTCAGTGTTCAAAACTATCATCTAAGCTCCTACCGATATCTTGGGCTGTTTCCTTATTTAAATTTTGTCATTGAGATAAACCATATATAATTGAACCAGTTTAACATATTAACATATATTTAACATATTAACATATATTAACATATAGAACCTTCAGAAAGGTATTGAAATCCTCAAGCTATTTTAAATATGTGTTAGGGAAAAAATTTAAAGTAAAGCTAAAGCAGATGACACCAAGTAGGGTGAGTGTTGATCTGCTTGAGGGTAGGAAGGCTCTACAGAGGGATTTGGACAGGCTGGATTGATGGGCTGAGGCCAATGGTATGAGGGTCAACAAGGCCAAGTTCCAGGTCCTCCACTAGGGTCACAACAACCCCATGCAATGCTACAGGCTTGGGAAGAGTGGCTGGAGAGCTGCCCATCAGAAAAGGACCTGGGAGTGTTGGTTGACAGACAGCTGAGTTTGAGCCAGCAGTGTGCCCAAGTGGCCAGGAAGGCCTATAACATCCTGTCCTGTCTCAGGAACAGTGTGGTGAGTAGAACTAGGGATATGATCATCCCCTTGTGCTCAGCTCTGGTGAGGCCCCACCTTGAATACTGTGTTCTGTTTTGGGCCCCTCTCTACAAGAGAGACGCTGAGGTGCTGGAGTATGTCCAGAGGAGGGCAAAGAAGCTGGTGGGGGGTCTAGAGAACAAATCTTATGAGAAGTGTCTGAAGAAAGTGGGGTTGTTCAGCCTGGAGAAAAGGAGGCTGAGGGGAGACCTTATCACTGTCTACAACTGCCTGAAACGAGGTTGTAGAGAGGTGGGGATCAGTCTCTTCTCCCAAGTAACAAGCAATGGGACAAGAGGAAACAGCCTCAAGTTGTACCAGGGGAGGTTTAGATTGGATATCAGGAACAATTTCTTCACTGAAAGAGTTATCAAGCACTAGAACAGGCTGTCCAGGGAAGTGGTTGAGTCACCTTCCTGGAGGTATTTAAAAGAGGTACAGATGTGGTGTTTAGGCACATGGTTTAGTGGTGGACTTGGCAGTGCTAGGTTAACGGTTAGACTTGATGATCTTAAAGGTTTTTTCCAACCTAAATAATTCTATGATTCTAAAGCAGATATATTCCCTGGTAAAATAACAGTACCACATCAGTGACACAACTGGCAAAAAGAACTTCCTTTGAAACTCATGGGAGTTTTCTTTCTTTTTCAGTGATCACTCCAAGGAATGCTTTTTTGTTGGTTTGGTTTTTTTTAATATGTTATTATTCTTGACATGTGCTAGTCATTGTACATAGATCTAAGACAATTAACAGAAATCTGATTGTAAATTCAGAAAAGACAAATCAATTATTTCTTAGAAATAGCTTATGACTAGCTCATGTTTACCATGACATTTTTTTAATTCACAGAAGCACTTCATCAATGATAAATGGTTTTGTCAAATAACTTCAAGGAGATATCAGAACTGACAATTTCTGCTACCAGGTTTGCATCTTAATGAACTTTCTGATGATGCAGCCCACTGCTATTCCAGTGCCTTACTGGAAGTGGCATATTTTACATTAGCTGTTCAGCTCCATCCTGTAAAGCACTGCAGGGAAGGAGGGGTGTGGGCGAGACAGCAGCTAGGCTCAGAAAACAAAATCTGAGGGCAGCAAACACAGCTGACCCCTTGTCGCGACGGAGGGAAGACAGGGCCACTCAATATGAGTGATCAGCAAGCTTCGTTTATTGATTCACACAGTGCCCTTTTATGTTCTAACATAATTAGCTCATACATATTACAAAAGTTAAGCTCATGATTGGTTAGTTCTTAGAAAGATCAACTCCACCCTTGGTTCCTTCTTTACAGTTACTTTCATCCTCTTTTCCCATGCCTGAGCAGCTGCAACCTCTCTGTTATCTTACAACAATTATAGTCAAGGACAAGGTGTCTTTACCAGCCCAGTAGTTACGGGGGCTGAATCCGATGTTTCTCAAGCTTTTGCTCGGCCAGCTGGATCATGTCTACGTGACCCTTCTCAGCTAGCCATTCTCCCACAATTCCCCCGTTTTTATTTTGAATGACATAGGCTTGGTTAAACATCTGTAACACAAGGGTTTTCATACAAGACAACACACAACTCACACAAAGCAATGCTATTAGTACAATGATTAAGACTAGCAATCTTGTCTGTAAAAGGTTTCTCAGCCATCCGGACAGACCCAACCAGTCTCCAAGAGCACCCCTATAAGGCACGTAGTAAATGGGGAGCGGGGTGTTGCTAGGCTTGCACAAAAGCTGGTTGTGTTGAGTGACTGAGCTAAAGTTATCCACACATTTTCTCGTGGGTCAAACATCTCGCTATATGGGATGGCTCTTATGCTTACAACTAAGGCAACTACTATAAAGCTTTCTATACCTAAATTAACCATTTTCTCTGTTTCAACTTCTAAGCAAATAGCATGCACATAATACCCAGGGGTTACAGACCCCACAGACTGTACAATTAATTTCTGTCTTTGCGACCTCGTGGTTCACACTCAGGCGCAGCAGTCTCAGTCCGTTGGTTTATGGTGATTAGTCGGGTCACCTTCAGCGGCGACTTCAGGGTGGTCGATGGCAGGCCTTACCCAACGGCTGGGAACCCAGATGGTACCTTGTCCCCTATGGTCCATCGTAAAAGGGGTGATTTGCAAGCAAGGGTCAATCCTCCTACTCCTGCAACCGTGGCATTGCTCGCATAGGTCGGCCATTGAGCCGGCCACTTATGCGTGCTGATTATGGAAATGTCAGCGCCAGTGTCTAGAAGAGCAACAAGTGATATAGTTAGGTTGGCGTATTGCACAGCAACCGGGCGTTGTGGCCTTTGGCGCAAGCCGACAGTTAGTAAGGCCATTTGTCCTGTAGATCCAAAGGCTCCTTGCCCTCGTGGCTGCTCTTGCAGTGGTGGAAGGGCTCCCGCAAGATGTGGTAGGGGAATTAATTGCGCCACCTTGGTGCCTTTAGCGATGAAGAGCGGTGGAAATAACGTGTGGGCCATGATCTGGATCTCACCGTGGTAATCTTTATCAATCAGTCCCACCAACACATTAAGTCCCAGCATGGTGGCTGATGAACGGCCTATAAGTAGTGCTCCAACAGCTTGTCCATTGATACAGATTGGTCCCTGTGTGCCGGTAGCAATGCTGACAGGCTTTGAGTCCAACAGGGTACAATCTACTGCTGTTGCCAGGTCCAAGCCGAGGCTTCCGCTTGTGGCTGGTCTGAGCTGAAGGGATTGAGTGCTGCCGGATATGCAGCCGCTTTTTGTGTCGGCGCGGGGCGGCTCTTCCCGCTGAATCGTCCGTTTCCCGGTTTGGTAGCGTGACATGCAGTCTCATTGTGGTTGTCCGACCGGCAGTTTCTGCACCATACTGAGCCGGCGTCGCAGTTCCGTCTGATGTGTCCAGCAGCGCCGCAACGGTAGCATCGTGGGCGAGGTGATCCAGTAGCATTTAATCGATGAACGGAGGCTTGCAAAGGAGCAAGGGCTGCAAGAACTTGACTCTGCGTAGCCTGCGCGTGTTCCTTTAAACTATTCCCTAGTTCCTTTACTGCCTCAACTAACATTGCCTGTGGCCCTACCGGTACCTGAGCCATCCTTTCTAGTCCTTCCTCGATAGTCCATGTCCCTGGCAATGTAGCCAAGATGTTGCGTGTGGCCGGATTACTATTTTGTATAGCACACTGCTTTAGTATAATGCCTCTGAGATAATCGGGCACCCCGGCCGCCTGTATGGCGTCTGCTACTCGATCTATAAATAGGCCAAATGGTTCCTCCCTTCCCTGCTTAATACCCATATATGAAGGGACTCTTTTTTTTTTTTTTTTTTTTGAGTGAACGGCTTTTGCTTTTTTCTTTTTTTTTTTTTTTTTTTTTTTTTTAGCTCGGTGTTGCAACGGGGCGTTAGCGACTGCCCGCCACGGCTTTATCAACTTTTTGGCTGATTTATTATCGCATATAACTTCGTCAAACAATTTATCCTCATATTTACGCCATTCCTCGTGTTCAAAAACCGTATCTGGATTATCAAAGCAACCTCTCGCTACTCCATACGCTGATAACCCAGGCAACTCCCTTTTACAATCTATACCTTGAACGCTCCGCTTTTCTAAAAAGCATTTGAGCAAATCATACGCCGCTTGTCTATTCATACCTTTGTCAGCGCGCTGTTGCAGCCTTCCAGACTTCGGCGGCGCGTAGCCGGCAGGACACTCTCTATAGGTGCTCCAGGGCGCGGGGACCTTTTCCTTTAATCCCTTTCGCTCTCGGGCGCGGGGACCTTTTCCTTTAATCCCTTTCGCCTCCTGCGCTGCTTACAGGACCAGCACTGAGACTCCGTTGACCGTGGCTCGCAGGTTCAGCCCTCTGTAGGGTCCCTGTTCGGGCGCCATTTGTCGCGACGGAGGGAAGACAGGGCCACTCAATATGAGTGATCAGCAAGCTTCGTTTATTGATTCACACAGTGCCCTTTTATGTTCTAACATAATTAGCTCATACATATTACAAAAGTTAAGCTCATGATTGGTTAGTTCTTAGAAAGATCAACTCCACCCTTGGTTCCTTCTTTACAGTTACTTTCATCCTCTTTTCCCATGCCTGAGCAGCTGCAACCTCTCTGTTATCTTACAACAATTATAGTCAAGGACAAGGTGTCTTTACCAGCCCAGTAGTTACGGGGGCTGAATCCGATGTTTCTCAAGCTTTTGCTCGGCCAGCTGGATCATGTCTACGTGACCCTTCTCAGCTAGCCATTCTCCCACAACCCCTCAGCTTTTAAATTAGGGGCTTGATAAAAGTGCCTGGCAGATGCCTCCAGAATTTGTCCCTCTTCTCGGCACCCAGCTCACCTGTACCCCTAGCAGGGTGCTTCAGGGACAACTGTCTGTTCAGGCACCAAAGACAAGACTGAATCCTGCCCTCTTCAGTGTAAGTGCTCACAGGCTGAAAACAGCTCACTAGTCCAGTCTCTTCCAGGATCAATCCTGCATCTTTTGTGGACCTGCGGTGCTGGGCCGTGGGACTGATCTTGACAGTAATCTCACTGCTCATCAGTCACACTACCAAACTCCTGCTTAGACCATCTGGTTTTAGGCCATCGTACCACTGCTTTTAACCTCTTCTCTCCATTCATGAAAGACTAGAGTCAGAGGAGGCATATGCATGAGGATCTTTCTCAAAGCAGTGAACAGAAGTACGGCTAGGCTTTGCTTCTCATTCCCTGTGTCCATGAAGGCAAAATGGGTCAGAGACACACATATTCTCCTACAACTGCCCCTGTTCTTCTTCTTCCAGCATCACCCAGAAGATTAAGGGCAGGATTTTTCCCTGACCAAATAATTTTAAAACTGTCACTGACAATTCATAGAAAAAAATAGGGAAAAATACCTGGACAATAACAAACTGATGATAAATTACTCAAATGCTATTTTACCATAGTATTCATTCTAATGCAAAGCTGTTTAGGCAATCAGTGTTTTCTCTGCACCTCTTTCCTCATCTCCCCTTTTGGCACACCACTTCCTTGGCTTAAGAAACAGTTTGTGCTGCACATCAAGACTACTGATGCCTCCATGGCTAGAAGGGACGGACTAGAGTATACAATAATGTGGAAAAGCTTGTAAAATGAGCTGCAGGCTAGTCTAGGAGGCCCAAGAAATAGCTGCTGCTTCCAACAAAATGATTAGCCGATATTGCACTATAAGCACTACAGTGCAGCAAAAGCTTTTTTTTTAATTTAGAAGCCTGAGGAGAAGGAGAAGAAGGTAAGTAAGAGTGGGCTTCCTTTCTAAAAACAATAGGATCAGTAAAAGGTGAAGAGTGTACAAGCAAATTACTTCAAGAAGTTCTTGGCTTGATAACTTCAGGAATCTTGCTACACTTTTTTCATATACACTTTTTTGAGATAATTTGCATTTGAAACTTAGCATGAAATGAAAAGTCAGAATGGGTTTTGTGATGCAGTTGAAGACGTGCCCTCTGTGCACTTCTTGCTGGCCAGACTAGTGAGCTCCTTGCCCCATGCACTCTGCAGAGACCTTTTTAAGCGCTGATCTTTCATCAGGCAGACACCTGCCAAACACAGGTCCGGATAGTGGAGCTGCAGGCTCCATTTGACAGCAGGCCACCCAAAGCTTCAGTGTGGAACAGGAGGCTGAAGCTTCCTTCACTGCTATAATACCAGTTAGCTTGTAAGAAAGAAAAGCTATTTTTTTTACACAGTGACACAGGGAAAGGATGTCTGGATTCAGGCACTTATATCTTGCGCGGTCAGAGCAGACACGCGGTCGGTCGGCGAGGCGGCGGCAGCAGCACCGGTCTGGCAGGCGGCGCGCGACACACAGAAAAAAAAAAAAAGTAGTCACTTGGCAGAAGAGATTTTTTGAATCACGGTTGGAACTCGGCCAAAGGCTATTAAAAAAACTGTGGGTACCCAAACTGAGGCCCCACACAAACATGCAGGCACCCAGGCAACTGGCTGCAGTGAGTGCTGGAACCTTGCAACAGAGGGTGGCAGAGACACCACCTGTGTTAGGTGTGAGCAGATCAGCAATCTGCTTAACATGGTGGCTGAACTAAGGGAAGAAGTCAATAGACTAAGATCCATAAGGGAATGCGAACAAGAACTAGATGTGTGGTATCAGGCACTGCAGATCCCTGTAGCAGAGGGAGGTGACCCAAGGAAGAAGGAGGAATGGATACAAGTGCCTGTTAGAAGAGGCAAGGGAAAACCCTCACAGCCCCCCTCTTCTCTCCATTTACCCCTGCACAACAAGTATGGGGCACTGGAGGTTGAGGGTGAGGCAAATGAGAAGGTAGAAGAAGCACCATCTGGGGAGTCACCTAAAGCAAATCAGTCTCCCCCTCGCATCAGAACCTCTACACTACAAAAAAAGAGGAAGGTTATTGTTATTGGTGACTCCCTTCTGAAGGGAACAGAGGGTCCCATATGTCGGCCGGATCCTTCCCACAGGGAAGTCTGCTGCCTCCCTGGGGCCCAGGTCAGAGACGTTACCAGAAGGCTGCCAAGTCTGGTACAGCCCTCTGACTACTATCCGTTAGTAGTTATTCAGGTGGGTAGCGATGAAGTCAACACTGGAAATTCAAAAACAATCAAAAAGGACTTTAAGACACTGGGGAAACTGGTTGAGGGATCAGGGGCACAGATAATTTTCTCGTCAGTACCCTTAGTCGCAGGTAGGAATACCGAGAGGAATAAAAAAATATGCATGATTAACAAGTGGCTCAGAAACTGGTGCCACCAACAAAATTTTGGGTTTTTTAATCTTGGGGAACTTTATACGGCACCAGGTCTCCTAGCAACGGATGGAATACATCTGTCTCAGAGGGGGAAAAAGATACTGGCATGTGAGTTGGCAGGGCTTGTTGAAAGGGCTTTAAACTAGGCTCGAAGGGGGAAGGGGTTAAACACAAGTCCAGCAGAAATAAGCCTAAGGAGAGCCTTCAGCCTGCCATCTCACTTGAAGTGGGAGATGCTGTAAATACTGTAACAAAGGCATGGTCTTGCAGAGAGGGACCGAGATCCCCTGAGACAATAGGGGACAGAAGTGTATTTGGCACAAAACATGTTGGGGGATCAGTGGAGTGCCCCTCTAAGAAGGAGACACAGCCAGCAGACCGAGGTGGACCGAGGACAGACTGAGGGTTGTTTAGCTTGGAGAAAAGAAGGCTCCGGGGAGACCTCATAGCGGCCTTCCAATACCTGAGGGGGGCCTACAGGAAGGCTGGGGAGGGTCTGTTTACAAAGGTCTGCAGTGACAGGACGAGGGGCAATGGTTTTAAGTTGGAGAAGGGGAGATGTAGATTGGATATTAGGAAAAAATTCTTTACCATGAGGGTGGTGGAACACTGGAACAGGTTGCCCAGGGAGGTGGTTGAGGCCCCTTCCCTTGAGATATTCAAGGTGAAGCTTGACGAGACCCTGGGCAACCTGGTCTAGTTGGGGGTGTCCCTGCTGACTGCGGGGGGTTGGACTAGATGACCTTTGGAGGTCCCTTCCGGCCTGGACCAATCTATGAATCTATGAATCTGGATGAGAGCAGAACTTTCTGAATTTTTCTCAGTTCTAGTATTCCAATGAAGTTAGCACATTATATTTTGCATCAAAGGAGCACACAAAACTCGCAGAAAACTCACATTGTCATCTACTTATATCAGTACGTTCTGATGCTGAATAAAATCTGGAATAAAAATCCAAAGAGCATTCTTTGGCTATTCCATGTTCAGTTACTTTGATTTCATTTCTGCAGCATTGAGCAATACCACCTGCTTTTGCCAAGGCAAATTAATTTATTTATTTGGTTAATTATCATTGCTGCCTTTACCATACAATTATTGTGTTTGGTGGCCTTGATCCTACAGTGGTCTACATTGACACAGCTCCACTGATTTTCAAGAAAAGTAGTTTTTCATGTTCATGTGATAAACATTTATGTACAAGGCAGAAATGTGGGGCTTGCTTAGAACTCTCAGCAGAAATGCTAAGCAGTAGATTGGCACAGAAATCTCACTCTGCTCATTCTGTGTTTGTGCAAGGTGATGCATCACCTCTGGGTACTGTTGGAGCTTGCTGCTGAGGGAAAGCAGCTTCCATAAGGAGACTGGGTGACCTTGTGGCAGCTGGAGAACTAGTGTTGGGCTTCATGAAAGGGCTCGGGGCCCAGGCCACCTGTGGGAGTCATTCAAACGGCTGTTACTAGTGGTGCAGGGAGCCTCTCTCATGTTTTACAGATAAATAGGCGGCTTCTGCTGCCATCAGGATTGGGAGCAGCAGCCAGCTAACAAACAGCTTTCCAGGATGATGCTTACCCAGCCATTTGAGCCACTACTCAGACAAAGGAGAGGAGGAGGAAGGTAGAGGTTGGGGTTTTTTTCCTACAGTGCATAAGCTTCAGTGTTTGCCAGCTGAAAAGAAACAAGCAAAGTGTTTTAACTACCAAACAAGTAGCACAGACAATATGCACTGAAAACATGAACTCCCCAAGTGCCTGTGAGATGAAGGGGCTGGTGCCGCAGGGGAATGGGCAGGGACAGGACAGCACTCTGTCCTCCCCCACACCCACCGTTCTCCTGGGGTCCCTCCCGTCCCTCAGGTCGGCTCTAGCTTGCGGCATGCAGCTATCTTGGCGAGACACTCGTCTCTCCTCTGCAAACACCATTTATCTTTCAGCTTGAAGCAGGGCATCATAACTGGATGTCCTTTGAGACTTCTCTGGAATAAGAATTGCATTGAACTTGATTTTTACCTCTGCTCTGTATCTGCCCTGCATAGAGAAAATTAATTCCCATTGATTCCCAATGAAGGAAGAAGTCAGTATAAAACAAAATCTGCCAGAAATATCTGGGATTTTCTCTCAGAAAAAAAATACGAGACTGGAATCTTCTCACCTTGCTGTGTCGCATGCAGAGCAACCAAATTAAAAAAAAGAGAGAGAGACATTTATCCTTCTCAGCAAATATATTCCAGAGACCTTTCTAAACCTCCCTATAGCCTGGCATATGCTACAATACACCAACTTATTAGTATTACAAAAAAGAATTCAACATATTTTTCATTAACTTTTTTTTAAAAATCCTATGCTCGGATATAAACCACACATAAATTGCAACTTATTTACATGAGCCCTCACAAACGTTTGTGGATTAATTCTGTGCACAGAGTAACTTGTCATAGCAAGACAGTTTTAGACCAGCAGTCAGGGTACAATGTATATTTTATGCTACAGCGCCATCTACAGTAAGGACTGAATTACCTTGTGGTAAACTTTGTATTTTATCAAATGTTAAATCTCACAGTAGGCTTGAATTTACACGCGTCTGTGGATTTGTTATGTTATTCCCAATTAGCAATACAGATTTCTGGTTAATGGATGATAACCTTTGCTTTCTTGTCTGTTCTTGCTCTAAGTTTGCTTCACTTGTTTATATTTTATAGGCTAAATTTTGTACTTTTCAATTTTATAATACTGTAGTCTGTGGCAACTCTTTCGGATTATATAAAATGTAGGAAGCATTTAGATTATATCAGATGTTACAAATAAAACAGAGATCTGCAACTTAGATCCTGAGTTATGTCACATGTTATGTTTCAAGCCCAGGTCTCTCCCTTTCTTCCAGTTGTCACAACAGAGAGATATTTGATGCCAGACAAATTAGCTGCCCCACTGTGCCTGGATCCTGGCCCACTGGTCATCCACATAGATGCTAGTTCGCTCCCAAGTTCTCATTCAAGCAACTGATTGGCTTCATATGAGCACAATCCCTGGGTGCTTTTCCTTGTTCATTGTTCTGAGGAGAACAGAAAAAATAATGTTTTTCTTCCATACCACCAAGTTTCTGGAAAAACCTTATCTCTAGAGGGCACTATCATACAAAATATCTTTCAGTCTGGTTGACCATAGTTATCCCCCCACCCCTCAGTTCCTTGTAATTATACAACATCACTGTATATCTCATTGTACACATTTAAATTTAGAATTTGTGCTAAACGTGTAAACTCTGCTGGAAGTGTCTGTAGTTTAACAGGACGTTTTCCCCTTTGTTTATAATATTTTCCTTTATTTTTCTTTTGCTATAAATCTTACCTAAATTTCCCTAAATGTTGGAATTTTCATAGAATCATGGAATTGTCTAGGTTGGAAGGGACCTTTCAGGTCATCAAGTCCGACCATCAACCTAACACTGACAAAAACCATCACTAAACCATATCACTAAGCACTACGACTACCTGTCTTTTAAATACCTCCAGGGATGGGGATTCCACCACTCCCCTGGGCAGCCTGTCCCAATGCTTGGTAACCCTTTCAGTGTAAAATTTTTTCCTAATAGCCAGTCTGAACCTCCCCTGATGCAGCTTGAGGCCATTTCCTCTTGTCCTATCACCCATTACTTGGGAGAAGAGACTGACTTCCGCTTCACTACACCCTCTTTTCAGGGAGTTGTAGAGAGTGATGAGGTCTCCCCTCAGCCTCCTTTTCTCCAGGCTAAACAGCACCAATTCCGTCAGATACTCCTCATAGGACTTTTTCTCTAGACCCCTCACCAGCTTCATTGCTCTTCTCTGGACCCGCTCCAGCACCTTAATGTCTTTCCTGTAGTGAGGGGCCCAAAACTGGACACAGTAATCTGTTACTGACTTACACCAGTTTGCAATGTGGGATCCAGTGAATCTACCTTTGCCTCCCAAATGTTCCAAACTTTAAAATTATATTGGGCGCCCAAAAGAAATTTATTCTAAACCTGCAATTCTTTATTGCTTACTATCTGTTAGAAAAGCTAGCACTTTCACAAATTGGACCAGACACTGGAGTGCATGAGATAAAGTCCTTGGGGTTTTTTCTGTAGCATTATTAGCCCTTTAATTCTACACTGCAAAGAAAAAAAATGTTGCAGGTGAAAAAAAGTGTAGGACAAGGAGGGATAGGAAGTATGGGAAGTCCCAGGGTAGGAGTTTATAAACTTCTCCCTAGTGTCCCACAGTAAAACACCTGCACCAAATTCTTCTGAACAGTTCCAGCAAATTATTTTTCTTCTGACAATTTAGCATAGTCTTAGGTGATTCACCTTATGCTTTCTCCTGTTACAGCACAGGAGTTTAATGTAAGAAACAGGTGGAATTAGAATCACAATCTTGTTTTATTTAAGAGAGGAGCTCTATGTATGGAAAGACTCTGTTGTAAATTGGAATAATGATTCCTTGCAAGCAGACTTCACAGTTAATAACTTTACCTCCTGAGTGTCAGAAAAGTATTGGCAGAGCTAACAAGAAGAGTAAGAGCTGTACCGGTGGCCTAATGCAGATTCATAAGTGGAATAATTCCTGAAGGTATGTGTAATGTAACACACATCTGAAACGATAAAGCAGCTGCTCCACACTTTACTACTTTTTCGCAATAACCTTAGCAGAAAGCTCGAGGGTTCATGAATTGAGAAGCCAGGTAACGCTTCCTGTAAACTGGGCAGGGCAACAGAGACAGCTAAAATATCCCAAATTGTCTAAAATTTATAATTTAAAGTGACTGGATATGGCATTTATTTCACTTTTTCTGTTTTTTAACAAGTGCCGAGTCAGTTTCAATACTTTTCTCAATGATAAAGTCTTCCCTAGAGTGTTATTTCATTTTTATATCTCTTCCAGATCTAAAGAAATGGTGGCCTTTTGTATTATACACATCTTATTCACTTAAAAACATAAGGTTTGAGACAATTAAAAAGCTTTAGACTGTCCGGTCTGACTTCCCATGTCTGACAAACCATTTTTGTACAGTTACCTTGCAGTAGATCTTATGATTTATGATAAATCCTGTAATTTATGCCTAAGCAAAGTTTGAGCAAGGTTTTCTGCTCTTTTCATAGCTGAATATCAAATAAGAAAACAGTGACGACCCTATACATGACTAGGTTAAGCCACTTGTCTGTCTTTATATGGGGATGATACTGCCCTTTCTATTTCTACGCTCTAGGATTGCTGCCATATTGTTACATATGGTGCCTCTGGTTCTTCCCCTGTCTCTAAATAGGGGTGCGATGTCACCTTAGCTTTAATTCCATTTAATACCTCATTTGTAACATGATTGTGTCTCCCTGGCTGGGAATTAGTCATGATTTGGAGACAGTGGGAGAGGACGTATCCATCACTTCGTGGGTAGTTGGCTCCAGCTGTTAATGATACTGTGTCTTGTTTTGAACCCAAATTCTCTGGCTTCAGGTTTCACTTGCTACTTCTTGTTGCCTTTCTCTGCTATGTGTTTTTGCCTCGTGGGGATATAAAGGTTCTGTAAAAAATTCATGGTTTAGACTTTTTTTTTTTTTAAATTAAATAACTGAAGGCTTTAACACTCATAAAGTATTTTCTTTAGTCCTCAACTGATTTTTGTGACTCTTTTTGTAACTCTCCAACTTTTTCAATGTTTTTTTAATTACTGGATGTGCTGAGTGTAGACAGAAAGTAAAATCACTTCTGCTACTCACTGTTCTCCTATTAAATTTTTAACCCAGGATCACATCAGCTTTTTTTGAAACAACAGTATCTTGAAAACTTCTGTTGAATTACTTCTCCTCAAGACCCTCCTGAAATGCTGTATTTTAGAATAGAATCCTTTTCTTCATTAGGAACAGATTCCATATTGGTTTTTTACCTTTAAAATAATATCATAATTTTTAATGAAAAAATCATCATACAGAGTTTAACTGTAATAGACCTTTCTTTCTGCTTCACCATCTGTAAGAAGTGTGGGCTCATAATACTTCCAGAGAGGCATGAGATTTGTGGCTCTTATTGAATGTGGAGCTCAGAGGAAACTGGTTACTGAAAGTCATAGACATAGGATCTCTCTCAACACCCTCTGCATCCTAGCCCTGCCCCAGATGCTTTCATGCCAGTGGAAATCTACCTGCATGCCAGTTTTTGTACTGGCTCTATAAGGCTTGTGGTCCTCATACTACACATACATACTACCTACTCGTACTAGAAAATCAACCCAGTTCCTTTTAAGGAGTGATGAGCTGGAGTTTGTGCATGTTGCGGGTTTTGAATCATGACTTGTAAGATGCAGCAAAAAAAATTGAATTTCCCATATCATGCAAGTGCTCACAACTCCTTTTCATCACTATTCATTATTGTAATGACTAAACATTACCAGCCACAAATATGAGCAGCCCTTTAACATGTTCTTGAAATTCCAGAAGGCAATTGTTTCCAGACTTTGAACACAACCTCCCAATGCTTGGCAAAGCTGTATTCTTATTTTGGTTTAGTAAATGCACAGAATCCACACACAGATTTTGCTGTTACAATATTATTCCCCCTTATCTGTTATAGCATCGTTCATAATACTTCTCACAGTTGTGAAGTACTGTATTTAGTTGAGGGAGTTATTGATTTCATCACCCCCTCCCAGCCTTTCCCAGTAGAATGTGTTCACTAGCAACCATATCATAGATTAGACCAGCATGACAGTTTCAGATAACCAGTTCATGATTTCACAGACCTTTGGAAATGTCAAAAGATTAAGACATACACAAAAATAAAATTTTCTAAGATTTAAACCAAAATTGTTAACATGGAAAACAAACAGACATTGCTGAGCATTTCTGAATGATGTCCATGGCCTTGGTGATCTCAAAACAAGATGATGTGGGGTAACAAACCCTAGCAACATCCAATCTGATTCTCTTTTGCCTTATTTTTTTTATCCTAATGGATTCATACTTTAGTTCAAAGATGAATGATTATTTTTATCACGGAAAGTTCATTTTACTGACTAAGATGCAAAAAAAAAAAAATATGTGAAGATATCCTTCCAAGAAAAGGATTCACACTTCTCTAACCAAGTAAGTTTTGGGGTTGGGGCAGGGGGCTAAGTGTATGCACGTATGTTCAGGGGTTGCACAAAGGAATTGTTTAAGTTATAGTCATAGACTTGCACTTAGACACCAAAAAAATGCAAAACACTCTTTTCCTGCTTTTCAGCAGTCTTATTTCAGATGCTAAATAACCAGTTGTGGGAACTTGAAATTGGTGATGACTAAATGCATTGCTTCTTATTTCATCCATAGTCTGATTGTTTTCTCTCAGATATTTATGTGATCGTGTTAATTCTCTGTGCATATGACCTAAAGTTTTCTTTTTCATCAGTGGCTTCTCCACTATTGGCAAAACAAACAGGTTGATATGGTGGAGAGAAGAGGTTTCAAAGAAAAATAAGCAGGACTACTTCTGATAAGCGACTGAGGCAGGGGAAATGGAAGGGGTCTGTGAGCACCATGGAAAGAACACTGACACGCTCTGCAGAGTCCAGCTTTGGTTGTCCTACCACTTGGGATACATACTTGCCAAGGTAGAAAAACAAGTGAAGGGCGGGCTTCTAAATTTTACTGAATGTTGTGATGAACCAGGGAACCAGGGTTGACTGATGGCATTACACTTTCACTAGCACAGGCCAGAGAATGACTGAAAATCACAGCAACATGGTGGCAGTAGCTCAGTTATTCAAGGATTGCTTCAAATATTATACTCAAATATGGCTTGTGCAGATGCCTCCAACCTTACATTGCCCTGAAGCAAGGGGTGTAGTACCTCATTTTCAGGGTGGTGCCATGGGCTTCTGCTGTTCCTTGATGACACACAACAGGCTTAGCTGTGTTAGGAGCCTGTGACCTGCCCCCACTGTGCTATGTGACCTGCCGGTTACCACTGCTCCATCCCGTGACCAGTGCTTTGGGTTTCACACCATGGGGAAGAAGGAACTTGGAGGGGTGTGAAGTGTTTTGTGCCCACAGCTGATGAACACTGTGATGTTACTGCTGTTACTGTATGATCTGATGCAATTTCCCTGCAAATGACTTTTTGTGCCAAAACCAGGGCTTTCTCACCTGGAGGAGGAGGGAACACCAGACAGCACGAGGCTAACACCAGGTTAATCTCAATTTATTAAGTGGTCCAAGCAAGGGAAGAGCTGTGTCAGACAAAGCTTTGCCCAGACACAAACACATACGTGGGATCACCATGCCAGTGAGCCGTCACAGCCCATGCTGGGGTAAGATGGCACTCGGCCCAGCTGGCTCAGTGTTTGGCTCTAGACAACAACGCAGCTCCAACACAGCAGTCCTACCTTGTGTCCTCTGCTTCCACAATGACTTCAAAGTCTACTACAATGCTTCCCCCAATCTCTGTTACTCAGCAGGGAGGTGGGTGATAGCCAGATGGTGGCACAAGCTGTTAGTCAGATCAGTCCACGACAAAGTTAAAGTATGCCCTTTCAGCAGTGTCAGGTATAGCTATATGTACCCGTATAATTGAATTGTATTGAATTGAACAAAAACTAAATCATCATTGTCTTTCCAGACAGTTATGATTAATAACTGTCATCCAAGCCATAATAACTCATCTTTATTATAAAGTATTACTTTGGTATATTTAAAGATATATCACAGTATTTCTACCATAATATTTTCTCTCGTTAATCTGAATTTTCACAAAAACATGTCAGTGTCATATTCTTGAGGAACCACACTTGAAGTGTACCTACTGGACAATGATTAAACATTAATACTTATCTTTTAAGGATCTATGAGATAAGTGTTTTAGTGTAGACTTGAAATTGTAGTGTTAAACTTATCCAAATTCTGTGCAATGCTACGTCAACAGACTTCTAGTAGTCTAAACACATTCTATCAAACCTTCATAAATCAAACCTGTAATCATACAATGAAAATTTGGTTTGGCTGGGATATTCTAATAGCTATACAAAAATGTTGAGTGGTATTAATTAAGTTACAATCCTTTAATCCTTTCTGAAGGATCATGCATTGACATTTTCATGAGAACTACATAAATATAGATAGAAAATATAGGAATTGGAGGTTGTGTCAAGATATGTCAACTGTTTTTATGAATATTTTTCTACTGCCTAATTTCATTAAGAGGCAATGTAAAGAGGAAGGTGGAATTTGGAGGAATGTGGTTTAGAGGAACTGCAGATGACTGGAAGTGGGTGCTCCAGTTCTGTGTGTGCCCCTGCAGCTCCCCACAGCCTTCTGGGGGTGGGGGCTGGCGCAAAATTTCCCCCAGGGTCCCATAGACACACTGAGACATGGGTCCCCATGCGTGTGTCCCCCTCCCTGGGCTAAGCACAGGTGGCTTGTGGTGGCCCACAGGAAGACTGCAACACTGCAGGACAGCTCCTGGCAGCACCACACCAGGCTTTGCTTCATGTGCTTTTCTTATATCTCCATGTCCCGAGTAAAAAAGATTCAAGGAATCTTTTACACTTCTTCTCAAGCTGACCCTTTCTATGATTGAATAGTTCCCAGACAAATGCCTGGTTACTGTTTAACCTGGCGGGTGGTCATCTTCCTCTGCAGCAGGACCAGTCTGCAGGCTAACACCCTTACAAGAAGCTTGGTGTAGTCCATTCACACATCCAGTTTTCAAGCACTTAGGCTTGTTGGATTTTTGGATGTTTGGGTATGGCTTTTTTTATTATTCCCCAGCTGCAATCAATGACTTCATCTGTTTAGATCTTTTAAGAGAGTTAATTAATTGTTTGCAAGTGGTAATCAAAAGTTTGAAATGGGATTTGAAAGTAGGTACTTAATTTTTATATTCCTGAAATGAGATACCTTAACAAAATTTGTTTTCAAAGACTTCCCAGAAGGGGAGAGAGATAAAGGGATATCTGACTGCTGCCTAATATAAGGTTATAGGCAAGACAGAGTCAAACTCTTCTCAGAGGTGTTCAACAAAGGGTCAAGAAGCAACAGTTCTAAGTTGCAGCAAAGGAAACCTCAAGTTTTTATTTACATATAGACACTTCCCATGAAAGTGGTTAAGCACAGGTTGCCAGAAGGCTTGTGGTATCTCCATCACTGGAGATTTTCAGTAATTGACTGGACATGAGTAACCAGAACTAACTTGGAAAACAATGCTGCTTGGAGAAGGAGGTTGGATTATATGGCCTTTGGTAATCTCTTCCAACTTGAATAATTCTGCGATTCAACATTTCCACCTTTCATGTACTTAGTGCCCTCCTAAGTACAAATGCCTGATCACTGCGAGCAAGTCTGCAGTCTAATGTGGCAATTAAAGTGCCCATGAGAAACATTGCATCTAAAGTAGTAAACTAAATTGGCAGAGTCTGGAGAAATACGTTCTCTTAAATTCTCTTAAACACCAAAACAGGTGGGTGCCATTGATTTTAGGACTCTGAGAAATATAGAAAGGTAATCTTAACACAGGAAAGGGTGAGATACTAGAAAATGTGTGTATATCTGTGCTAACTGCATCACTATTGGGAAAGAGCTATAATAATTTGATAGCCTGAATGTAAATGTTAATATCGGTGTAACTGGCCTAATAAAAATATTGCTGACTGTAGACTAATAACAAAATATTGACTCCATATAGAAGGCCCACTTTTTTCATACAGGGTGCAGCCTGATACCCCACACTTGAGAACCAGTTGCTGAAATTTGGATGTAACAATTGATGGAGAATGTGGGCACCAAAGGGTGTAATGGGGGATACATCAGCTGATTAGGGAAAACAGCCAATTTGAACCCAGAATTTTTTGGAAAAGTCCAAGACAGCCTGGGCCATAGGCATACATAGAAAAAAAATTAAGTATAGAGCTCATCAGGCTCCAGTGTCCATGCTAACTAGTACAGGCTGTGCCTCTCTCCTCTATGGACATTCAAATTTATGTTCTCCATTTCCTTTGTGAATACCTTAGACAGTGGTTGATAGAATAAGTACATCTTCAGTTCTGTTTGTTGAAAATTGTTAGGAAGCCATGAATATCAAAGCCATGAAAGTAGACTGAGATCAAATATGAAGTGTTACACTGTCACCTAGTGATCTCAACGTTTAGTTTGTTGAGTACGGAGAGGCTTGTGCATGCTCTCCCCAGATCAAATATGCATTCTTCATTGTATTCATTTTGAGGCTAAAATAAAACCCAGAAATGATCTGAACAATAAACACCCTACTTGAGGACCTCCAGTCACCTTTCCAAAGGGAGTGTCCTACCTGTCAGTCTGTTCTGCAAAAGTGGTGCACCATTCTGCTTTCTCACAAGGTACCATCTGTGGTTGCTTTGCTGTCTGCTGTCTTATTTTCTTGCTATGTTTACAGTTTGTGCTGTAAAAGGTCCAAGTTCAACAGAGAAAGCTCAAAAGATGATTGTCCCTGACTTTTCTGCCAGCTTTTTGGCTATAAAGTAGTAGAAATTGAAGTGCAAACATCCTCAAGCTAGTGCAAATCCAGAGCCTTTTCCCGATTTCTTGGCAACTGCTCTACTACTGTGTGAAATAAGCCCTCCTGCTCGTATCTACTTCTGTAGTAAGTGCCTACTCCCAAGAGTAACCTTTGTCCAGATATTAAGCTGTCAGAAGTGCCTGTTATGAACCCTAAGTTGGTCACTAAATCGGTCATCCCTAGGGGACTTTGAAAGTAATAGAGAGGTGGGTTCCTAACCAAGACTCTCTAAAATCACAGTCTGGAGACCTGTGGCTGGGTTGCCTGAATCACTTTATGAAAGCCTGAAGTCTGCTTTTTAAAGCACTGAAGCTTCTGAGTTAAATGTCTCAAGTAGGCAGTATAAACGGCAGCTTTTCCTTATCTTTGAGTGTAGGACTTCTGCAATGTTTTGTTCCAGTGCAGGACAAAAAAAAAGATTTTATTTCACCTATGTAAAATTAAAACCACAATGTCTTATTTAAAAGCTCAAATGTAGTTCTGCTACAGTATGCTTTGAATGTATTTCCTCCTGACAGTATTCTGCTATGCATGGGCTCCTTTTTTGCTGCATGTATACCAGGACAGGTGAAAAAAAAGAAAACAAAAAACTGAAACATTTATAGTAGTAAAACAGAATTTCCTTGTTCAACAGTACAAAATCTCTTCACTGGTATATATTTTAGAAGGTGTTTCATACTTTCTAATAAAGAAAATTTCCTTTTACTTTTCTAAGACCTACAGTATTTCAGTGGTGTTATAGTAACAGGTGAGAGACTACTTTTTCACCTTTCTCTGTAAAATAGTATCTGTGGAAGTAAACAGGAAAACCTTTGTATTGGCTGCTACTATCATTGAAAATTGTCCAAAAGTATTAGGAAGTTCTAGAATTAAGTTTCCAATTCTCGTGCTAAATCTTAAGTATCATTTTTATACTACAGCCTTTAATAACATAAGCATATACTATTTTTTTCCACAGGATGCGACGTCATTCAGTGCACAGGACAGACTGTTAGGCCTGTAGTGAATGAAATCGTTGTCTGTAGAAAACCTGCCTTATGTTTGATAGAGTTGGGAAGTTATATAGAAAACAGAAAAAGTGGGGGCTTAAGGACGAGAAAGGATGGTCTTGTTCGTCAGTTGGTTGAGCACAGGCTGGGTATATTTATACCTCTGCCAGATGTCCAGCTTCTCAGATGAGCCTAACTTCAGTGTTTTCTATGAAAATAAGAGTTGGAGAGAGCAGAATTGCTGGAAACACAGTACAAAGTGGTGCTTAAATACATTTATCCATTATTTTTAGACATGTACATACATTATTATTGAAAACACTTATAAACACATTAAACATTTATAAAATTTAAATATCCTTATAAATCAAGAGCTCAAATCATAATGTTCATCACTAGTTGCACAAGTTGTGGGAAGTTGACAGAGTTGATGTGTTAAGCACAAATCATTTTATTTGTAACAGCATTGTTTATTGCAATACCTTGTTATTTTTAATACAAATTACCTTCTGTTAGAATAATTGTTTTGTTTCTAATTTCAGCAACATTAACTATGTATTGGTTTTCGCTCTCCCTGTTGAGTACATAGGTGCTCCAGGAATATTCACAGACATGGCAATGCTTGTACATGCTGGGATGCACTTCTTCCCCACAAGGTGGTGATATTACTATGTCATACAATATTTTTGCTTCAGAACAAACTAAAGCAGTTATATTTCCAACAGGAAGAAAATGTCATGCCATTTCATGCAATGAGCAATATAATTTAAACTCATGTTTATCTAGTTAGAAGGTTAAATGACACCACCCTCTTCAGCTTCGGGGATTAAAATGTCTTTTTGTAGCTATCTTTACCTAGAATTTTCTAGGCAGTAATTTTATCTTATGAACCAAGTAACTGAGATGCAGAGGAATCAGCTTCTCTCTGTGGTTAGAGGTGTAGGATCTTTTCAGTTAGATAAAGGACTAACATGTTTCTGCGTGTACTCAGCGGTTCACATCAGGTCTTTGGGGAGCTCGTGACCAGTGTGCCTAGATGTGGGGCAGAGAGGGTTGGTTAAAACGGTCTGTGGAAGGCCAAATCTCTTTATTTCATGTAATTGATTAAAAACCTATGTTCTTCACTAAAGATTCAGAATTGCTAAATACTTGGATAAATTAACAAAGTTACAGAGTGGCATCTCCTAGCTACATGCCCTTACTGAAGAAACACCAACTCTTGTAGTACTCTTGAAGTGCAACGACAGAAGCCAGCAAGCTCAAACTGCTCCTCCCTGCCACACCGAGAAATGGAACAGAGAAGTCCATATATCAATGTGGTCATAATTCCAGATATCACTGTGGTCATTAAGAGAGTAAGTCTGTCCCACCTTAAATTTATTTTGGAAAGAGAGAGAACTGAATGACTGTGAGCGTCACAGCATGGCTAGCATTCCTTATCCCCCCAAAACTATCTGCATTGAGCTGAAACAGTAATTGGAAACACCTTTGCACTTGAGATGTGAAGGGTCATCTTGGACTGTAGTTGCTCAGTGCTTATCTAACAATGTTGCAATTGGCTTTTTATATGTAGGATCAATATGCTGGTGTTATGGAGTACAACACATTAGAAGTGGTGTCTGAAGACACGGATCTCATAGGATCATAGAACAGCCCAGGTTGGAAGGAACCTTGAAAGATCATTTGGTCCAACGTTTTGTGGGAAAGAGAGCCTAGAAGAGATTAGTTAGCACCCTGTCTGACTGCCTCTTGAAAACCTCCAGTGATGGGGACTCTACCACATCCCTGGGGAGGCTGTACCAGCACTCAAAGTACTGTTAGTAACATGAGCAAATAGTTACTGAGGGAAAGGTGGTTTATAGATGCAAAGATTGACAGCATTAGATCACTCCTCTTTTGCTCACTATATAAGAACTTTGAACCTGCTAAAAATTCATTGAAATATTTGGTAGTTCTGAGGCATAGCATTTCTCCTTTAATTAGAGCAATATCTAAAGTGAAAGTATATATCAGATTTTAAGATTTTCACTTCAGTGAAAATATGGGAATGAACAGTATCAGACTATGTATAGTAAAATTCCTTTCACAATCTTCAACATAGACCAAACCAGTCCTACTACACAGTAAATGAGTACAGCTTCATGGGAAACAAACTTTTGAAAGCCAATGGTAAAACAGCCAAGATCTGCCTTCAAAAACACACACATAATTCACACTGGGGAAATGATGTTCTTAATTACTGTTTTACAACCTGGTTCTTTGGCCACCAGCACATCTAATAGCAGAATTTAACATTCACGTAAATGGAAGCAGACTTTGGCACTGAATGCTTTCTTCAGGAAGCTTGGTGGTCTGGAAACATTACTGATGTGTCTGCAATCGTGTAAGAGAAATACATTTAAACTAAACTCAGAAGAAGTATTTTTACTCCAAGCTATGAAATGGATTGTTCATATCAGTCATTTCTAGAATAAAATTATCTAGCGTGAGGAATCACCTGCTCTGAATAGCATTGCTTCAGGTAACAGCTTACAAATGTAGAAAACAACAAAAAATGCAGCAACAATTTGACTGCAGGCAGCTAAGAGGAGACTCCCATCAAAACTGAAGATTCTGCCTTAATCTAAGAAGGGGTAAATGGATACATTCTTTGCAAATAGGATGCTTTATATTTAAATCCTTAGCAACCAATTTGTCTTACCTTTTCCCTTGAGTAACATTAAGGAGAGGTTAGATGAGAAAATAATTAACGTGCTCGTAGTATGTTCTTCTGAAGCTCTTTGCAATCACTATATAATTACTTTTTAAAGCATTTTCTCTGAAGATTTTTTTTTCTTTCATTTTCTGAATAAACGATATGGTTAAAAGATTTTATTTTGGAAATTGGGAGGAAAAAATGCTTTAGTGCAGGAACAAGAAATGTCCTACTGAAAAAAGAAGAAATTGAAGTAATGATAAATTATTGAACATCGCTCCATTCTACTACAATCCACGTGTGATCATATTTACGGGGGCGGACGCAAAAGGGGAAAGTAATTTGTTCAAATGATAGTTAAACCAGCTTTTTTATGGCCTTTGTTTCTCTGTTGAGAAGATCATAGGTTGCTGGGCTGTACTGCTTACTTTGGCCTCTGAATCTGTGAATCTCATGATTTCTTTTTTTTATAATATGTGAAAGAAAGTTACTCATGTTGCCTGCCATGTACTCATGCTAAGTGCACTTTCACATTAAGATGATGACCACATGCACATCTCAGCTCCAGGGTTTCTGTTAGCTGCCTGAGGATTTTCTTTGACACTTTTTGGCCATAAGTAGTGTTGAGTTGCACACCAAGAACTACTTGGTATTACCTATCTTTTATTCCATACATGCAATGTATGGAGTATTGAGGCTGTAGTTCACCTGCAGGAGCTCAGGACTCTTCCCCTTCCACTAGGATTTCTAATGACTAAGCTACCAAGCCAAGCTACCCTGATCTGGCTACTTCTTGCATTGTTTCCTTCATCCGGCAAACCTTGACTGAAACAATGGCAATACTTCCCATCCCACTTCAATCTATCTCACATCTGAGCTGTTCTCTGACAAGGAAAGAAATTGAGGCTTATATTGCTCCTTTAGCCAGGAGGCCGTAAATAAACCTAAGTGACCCTAAGTGACCCCCTTCCCCAGGTGTTTTCATGAACAAGATAGTTATACAAATGATGGGCATTTTACTCTACATATACAATCCATTTCCATAATTTTCTTTTAAAAGCATTATACTTTTGTTGCCAGTCAAGCATAGGCACAGAACATGTAATCACTGAGGTCTGGCACTAATTCCTAAACATACTAATGCCTGGAGGTTGCACAGAACCAGCTACAAGTTTTGACATAAGTGCCTGAGCATCATGGGAATTCAGTTCATAACATGACCTAGAAAGAGGTCTTAATTATTCTTAGATAATTAAGGTAACTCTAAATCATATTTTAATTAGTCAATATGCCTGCCTGGATTCTTGACTCTGTGCTTAAACTCAAGGGAGCAGAAAAATTTCTACTATAATCCATCTTTGGCAATTTCTGTTGGCTAGCCTTCTCTTCTCAGTGCACAGGGGTTTGGGACTACCATTTTGAATTATGCAACCCTTCCCATGCCCTGAGGACTGTAACTCTTGATTCTGGATTGCATTCCAGGGAAAAGTGCTTAAAATATAGTTGCTACACTGCCTAACTTCTAGATCCCTAAATCCTCTTTTGGCTCTAACCTAACTTCCCATTGGAGATGTATCTTTTAATGCCTAGGAAGTCTATGAAACTGAGAATTTCAGATTGTTTGCTAAAAATGTAAATGAGATTGAAATAAGCTTGAACAAGTACTTAAGTCTGAATAACCTGTGCACGTTTTTATGCCTTTTCTTCCAGCTGGAGATTAATTAAATTAATGCAAAATTGTTGCAGTAAAACCTGACACTGGGAACCACATGAGATAATTGCATGTACAGAGCTGAAATCAAGCCCATTGAAAGATTCCCTAAACTTCATGAGCTTTTTCATATTCACTCAAACCACTTTGAGTTTTTATGCTGAAATTATGTCTATCTTGGGGTTTTGACATGACACCAAGTGAAATTCTGTTTCAATTTTTAGTTCCATTCAAAGCTCCCAAAAAAGGGACTGTATCGTTATTTGCTGTAAACCAGCATCTCCACATTACTTTCAATAATGCTGCATAAGTTTACAACAACTGAAGAGCTAATCCTAGTGAAGGAAAGCCATGTGGTGAATTGAACCAAAGAAAATGTTCAAATGAGTAAGGCCAGCTGTATAGCACAGGCAGACTCTGCGGTGGGCACTGTGCCAAGCTTCCCCATTAATTGCCTCCCTATGCTTCATTGAAGGAAGTTTGAAGCCAGTCCAAATCTCCTAAGCTCCCCAGCACCACCCCTCTGTTTCTACTCCAGCTGCGGCTTCCAGACACTGCTCTCGCTGGCAACAAAAACAGGAATGCACACAAGGAAGTTTTCTAAACAGTACTTTGCGTGAGCTGCAGAAACGGGGCTTAGTCATGGGTGACTCTAGTTCCTGGAGCAGTGTTGTAGGGGCTAAAGATGAGGAGCCAAGTAGAGGAAATGAGGTAGGAGGAGAAGCTGGTGCTGGAGAAACAAGACGGGGGGGTTGAAAAAGCATATGGGAAAGTTAGAGGTCATCTGAGCTGGTTTCAAAGGAAGGGAGAAGAGGCAGATCAGAAAGCATAAAGTCTTTGGAAAAGGCTGAGGGGAAGAACAGGATGGGAAAAACCAAAAGGAAGCATGAAGAGATATTTGCAAGGCAGTTGTGTCTGGAAAGGAAACTGAGTGAGGCAGTGTGGTAGAAGATTGAAGACCTCTTTTAGGACAAATAGTCAGGGACGGTTGACCGGGCCAGGAGAGTGTGGTGAGAGTCAGCAGCAGACACTGGGGCTGGGGAGACTGGAGCTGAGAGCTGGAGAGTGGGAAGAAATTTGATTGGATAAAAGGCTCGGAGAGAAAAACATGGATTGACTGAGCCAAAGTCTAGAAACAGGATGTATGAGGGGAACACCTAACCGAGGACCTGTGAGAGTGGAGAGGCTTGACAAGAGCATGGTGGTGGGGACATCAGCAAAAAGGCTTTCCCTGGGGAAAAGAGGCAGCCTGACATGTCGGTATCCAGTAAAGTGTAGTCTCACTTAAAACTGAAACACAGATCCTCATTTCTGAGCATCAACATTTCCAGTGGCAGGACGTAACTGTGAAAGCCAGAGTTAATTTTATGCCGGAATGATCACAAATAACATGTATTGGAACAGTTCTGCCCATCGGCTATCTGTGCTGTTCAGTATTAGCATTCTGGCACCTTACTTCACCCATTCCAAAATAGCACTGCTGAAGCCTATTGGCAAGCAGTCTCAATTCCCTCTCATGGCTATTGCGGAGATGATAGCAACTTATTACTGCTATCAATTAATCACTGAGTTCAAGTGAGGCTTGAAAAGGAAATGAGAACAGAGTGAAAGCCACATTGTAGAATAGATGAATGAATGTGAACAGGCCAGAAGGGCTGTTTGGAAAGATTTTAAATTTTTCCCTTTTATCCTTTATTCTGAAGTATGAAAAAAAAACCCCAAAAAAACTCTCCACCAAAAAAACCCAAACGAAAACCACTGCAAGACTTAAAAAAAATTCATGAAGAAATTTTCATAGGTTTGTTATCAGTAAGACTTCTGCCTAAGGTCTTTCAGAACAGAGAAGACACACAATGAATGAGACAGGGAGGAAGGAAAAGGACGATTCCTGAAAAAATGCAGTTCTATCCTACGGGCTGTCACCAAGTCCCTTTGCTGTGCTGGGCAATCAAACCTATCAGCAAGGGCAAAAAGTTCATATTTCTCATTCCCTGGTGCCTGGTCTGGAGGAATGAAACAAAGGCTATTTGCTGCTTGCCTTCTCACTTTAGCTATGTTCTCTGATGGAAAGTGTTCAGCATCAGTACTTGAGCCTTCTATCAAAATTTTCAAATTGGAAGGGTTGATGATTGGAGCAGAGAATTGTGCGTACAATACATATGATAAATACTCAGAAGATAGCTTACTAAATGCTTTACCAAGTGCTATACATAATCAACAACTAGTAAGCCAGAGTTTCCTTTTCCTTTTTTTAGTCTCCAGAGCATATATGATCCTAGAATCATAGAATTGTCTTGATTGGAAGGGACCTTTCAGATCATCAAGTCCAACCATCAACATAACAAAAAAACCATCACTAAACCATATAGTTAAGCTCCATTTCTACCCATCTTTTAAATACCACGAGGAATGACAATTCCACTGCTTTCCTGGGCAGCCTGTTCCATTATTTGATAACCCTTTCAGTTAAGAAATTGTTCCTAATATCCAATCTAAACCTCACCTGGCACAACTTGAGGGCATTTCCTCTTGTTCTATCACCTGTTGCATGGGAGAAGAGACCAACCTCCACCTCTCTACAATCTCCTTTCAGGTAGTTGTAGAGAGTGATAAGGTCACCCCTCAGCCTCCTTTTCTCCAGGCTAAACAACCCCAGCTCCCTCAGCCGCTCCTCATTGTTCTCTAGACCCTTCACCAGCTTCGTTGCGCTTCTCTGGACTTACTCCAGCACCTCAGCGTCTCTCTTGTAGAGAGGGGCCCAAAACTGAGCACAGTGTTCAAGGTGTGGCCTCACTAGTGCTGAGCACAGGGGGATGATCACTTCCCTAGTCCTGCTAGGCACACCAATTTTGATACAGGCCAGGATGCTGTTGGCCTTCTTGGCCACTTGGGCACACTGCTGGCTCATATTCAGCCAGCTGTCGACCAACACCCGCAGGTCCTTTTCCACTGGGCGGCTTTCCAGCCACTTTTCCCCAAGCCTGTAGCACTGGTGATCCCTCAGTCCCCTCGGCCTGGCCTGTGTAGGGCAGCAGGAAGTCCCTTAGGAGGTGACGGCTGATGGCTGCGAGAACATAGCATAGATGGGCCCCACTTCCTCCCTCTCCTCCCTGCCAAGTCCAAGTCGTCTTCCAAATGTGCATGTTATAACTCTCTTTAAATGGGAAAGCCCTCAACTGGTGAGACAGAGTCAATTTTAGTTCTCTCTACAATGCCAAAGGAGGGTCCTGAAGCATGAATGAAGTTTTACATTTTTTCCCAGATATTCACTAGCACAACACTGACTACAAACTTCGTTCCTTTGCCCTCTGCTCTGATTAAGTCAGACTTTGGGCAAAACATTGCTGTCAGTTGCAGTGATGTAGACCTCATGCAATTCTGTTTTGCTTCAATGGTAGAAGAGTCTAAGTACTACGGCTCTGTATTTGTAATGGATTAAATTCCTAATTCTTCTCTACCATTCCGTGTAACTACACTCTGCCTTGGTTCCTTTCAGTCAGACCTTTCCTTAGCTTATTGTTATGTCTGATAATAGCAAAGATAGCTTTGTGACATCTATAGTCTCCAGCTTTTATAGAGTTTAAGTTGCTTTGGTGAGCTACCCTCCCACACCCTAATCTTCTGTTATAAAGTTAGCATCCGGGGGGTGCGGGGAGGGAGGAAGGGGGCCACAGTAAACGACATAGGGATTTTCCTTCTTTTAAGTAGTTGCATTTATCAGAGTCCATGCTCTTTATGCCAGAACAAAAACCAGAGGTTATGCGAAGAGGTTTGAAAAGCATGTGGATGGCATGTACTGGATTTATTGCCACTCTATAAATTCCCACAAAGGTTTGACTTGCTTTGTTTTTAATCACCAGCAATGAAACAGTTCACAGTACACTGCAAACAAAGAGCCAGCTTTTTGTTTGAGACAGTTGGAGAGGAGGGGGAAAGAGAGGGGAAAGGCTCATGAGAAACATGAATGAGTGGGTTTTGCTGACTCTTCTAACTACAGGGTCTGACAAAGTGCCTATAAACACATTTCCCATGCTGTTAATGCAGAGCAGGAGCTTTGTTGTATGATAAGTGGGTATTTTGAAGCTTGTCAAACCTAGACAAGTAGGAAAAAATTGTAATTACCATCTCTAAAGAGCATAACTTATTAAAAAGTTAATCTGCAGTATAAAACTTATCAACTGACATAAAAACAACTCATAAAAAATGCTGATTGTGTTTTCAAGTTACCCTTTTAATTTTTACCAACTTTTTACTATATGCAATCTCCTAGTCTATCTAATCCAAATCACAAACATCAATCCCAAGTACTATTTTGGTTATTAAGTACAACTATTCATTGTACAAATGTAACTACTGATCACGTAAAGTTACATGATTGCAAATAATGTGAAAAAAGAGAAAATGTATCAGAAGTATGCCACAGCATGTACCTGAAAGGAGTGAAATTTTCCTTGATTATCTTTCACTTGCCTTTAAGAATATTTATTTCCTGTTTCAGTCAAAAATTAAAAATAACTCTTGTAATAAAATATAAGAAAAAGTTTTAGCAGACATAAACATGAATCAGTTTCCTTTCCACTAATTTTTTTTTTTTTTTAAATACTGAACAGAGAGACTAAAAACTTGTTTTAAAAAGTATCTTAACATGTCCAGAGTTCAGGAGACACAGAATTTCAATTTCTGTGATTGATGTCTTGCAAGAACGGGAATTTTCTTTAGTCGCTGAATTTTTAAAACAGTATGAGATCCAGCACTCAAACTCTGAATCTTGTGGTGTCCCTAGTTATACTGTTTTCAATTTCCTTCAGAATAGGCCATAAAGTTTCACTCAATTCAGGTGCTCATTGAGATTTACTGTGCCATTTCTATTAGCACTAAGTATTTTACACGTTTAGTCTTTTTGGTTGTACTTCGGTAAATGTATTGCAATATTTTTATTTCAAGAAATTCATTTACTATTTTATTAGAAAGAGAAGATGCTACCTGTAGTTCATCCTAATGATATCAGTATCTTCTGAAAAATCTTCAGTTAATCCATAGTGCATTTCCTATTAGAACTGCTGATAATTTCTAAACTGTATTTTTCCTCCCTACTTGCATGAAGTCTGAGAGATGGTTCTTTGCTGTTTTCAATGGAACAAAAATGAAGAACCATACTAATGCAATGTGGTGTCTGTAGTTGGAAACCAGATGATCTTCAAAACAGGCTGAGATTTCAGTGCAAACTCAGGTCTATAATATACCCCCTGTAGTTGTACTCTGGAGCTCATATGACATTTTCCCTACAAAAGAGCCACAGAAAAGCATTATGCATTTTCTTAGTGACATTTTCCATATGTTTCAGCATGTAGTTCTCTATCCACTTACCCCATTCTCTTCATCATATATCGTCTTCCATGATACCTGCATGATATGTGTAATTGGACTCCTATGCACAAATGCAATTGAATATTGCCCACAGAGACACATATGTTTTAGAAATAGTTTCCTTCATACTTCAAAACTATAGAACCCACTTCCTCCAAAACTTCAAAGTTCACTTCTAATGAATCTAATGAGTGAGGTTTGTACCTAACCATCTTCATCCATTCCCTCACCTTAGTTGCCTCTGCAAAAAATCTCTTTACATTTTTAAATATATATTTATACACACATACTCTTTCACCCTAAAGTCTCAGCCCTTCATCTTTTTCCGTAGGTGTGCTCTTTTTCTGGGAGGACACCAAATTGCAAAGTATAAGCCACAGGAGGCAATCACAATCCAGGCTACTGCTCATGGCTCAGTATATCTCTGCCTTTGGGGTAATACCTTAATCCAAACCACAGCAATTTCTTCCTATTGCTCATGGCCTCCACCATGCCTTCTCTTGTTGTTCATAAAACATAGCTGTCCATATGACATTTTTCACCAGTCAGGAAACAATTGCCTATTTTTTCACTCTAGCCAGAGAAAACAATATATAGGGAGTCACTAATCTGTCACTTAAAGCCGTTAAAAGCAATAACAAGAGTGGTGGCTGACCAGATGTGGAGAGTTAAGGAAAAGAGTGAGGGTAATGAGGTTACTGGAAGAAGTCAAGTGGAAAAAGGAAGATAGAAGATTTTATATAAGAATGGATAAGAACTTGAGAAGCCAGGTATTGTCAGTGCATTAACTAAAACTTCACTGCCCTTCATCTCACCATCCTCGCCCTAGGAGAGCTTCTGGTGCTGTTCCCTCCTTCTGCTGACTCTGGCAGCCAGCACACTGCCAGTGGGGTGTGAGACTGGGAGCATGAGGTACAGTTGCCAAAAAACAAAGCTCAAACTCCACATGGAAGGTGGAGCTTTGAAGTAAAAGGAATTAGGCTGTTGGCAGAGCAGGCTCTGGGGCTTTGCTGCCATGTCAGACTTGTGTAATAGCTAAACAAGAAGAATTTCAATACAGCTTTCCGAGATTTCAAAATGCATTCTTCCTGGGGTGCAGTTAAATATATTCAGCTTATATTCAAATAGTCATTCTGGAGGCTTCAATTACATGTGTAGAAGCAACATGAATTTATAGTCTGAAAACACACATGAAAGAAGGGTTTGGGCAATGTTAAAAATAGGGAAAAAAAAAATGCATGAAAACTTTTTGTACTGGTTTTGGCTGCGATAGAGTTAATTTTCTTCCTAGTAACTTGTATAGTGCTATGTTTTGCATTTGTACCGAAAACAGTGTTGAGGGATGTTTTAGCCATTGCTGAGCAGTGTTTCCATAGTGCCAAGACCTTTTCTACTCCTCACACTGCCCCACCAGCAAGTAGGCTGGGTGTTCACAAGAAGCTGGGAGGGGACACAGCCAGGACAGCTCACCCCAACTCCAAGGGATATTCCATACAATGTGACATCGTAGTCAGCAATAAAAGCTGGGTGAGAAGAGGGGGGAAGGGAGGGGATGTTCAGTGTTATGTCATTTGTTTTCACAAGTAACGATTACACATGATGGAGCCCTGCTTTCCTGGAGAAGGCTGAACACCTGCCTGTGATGGGTAGTACTGAATGAATTCCTTATTTTGCTTTCCTTATGCACAGTTTTTGCTTTACCTATTAAACTGTCCTTATCTCAACTCATGAGTTTTTTCACTTTTACCCTTCTGATTCTTTCTCCCACCCTGCTGGCAGGGAGTGAACAAGGGGCTGTGTGGGGCTGAGCTGCCTACTGGGGTTAAACCACTACACCTTTCAAACAAGACTTTTGTTGGTTTCGACTCCAGGAGATACAGTAAAATGAGCAGTCTGAGGAAAATGGCCTCATTAACAATACTCAGTGGCACAGTCTGAAGTGCAGTTAATTATTTCACTTCTGGGCTTGTATGAGTTGATATCTCGGTGTGAATATCAGACACTAAGAATGAGTGAACTTAGTAAAAGAACACCAAAGAAATACTGGAGAAGATGCTAAAAACATGCTAACTGAAGAACATTGCAAATGTAGGATCTCAAGTGATTTTCTGATTCAAAGCTATCGGCAGCCTGCTTAGACAGAAACTTGTTTGTTTAAATTGTGGGTTTTGTTTGTGAGTCAAGAAAGGGCTTATATGCTGTGCTGCCCAGGGCTGCAACACCTGAAGTTTTGATGCTGGTTGGAAGCATTGAGTTCACAGTGCAGGCTCAGTTACTCCCATCCTTATGCCATGAATACAGGGAGAGTGGAACACCTACACATGAAATCATCATCAGATGTCACTAGACCTGGGCTACCAAGGCAAGATATCATGGGAGTGGTTTTTCAGAAAGGCCATTACATGAAGCCTGTCTTGGAATTACATTTAAGCTCCTTGATGCACATCAGATTCACAGGTAAGGATTATAGACAAGAATCACATTAGCATTTCACTTCAAATCAGAACCGTGTTTTTGAAAAAGATCTCCTAAGTTATCCCCATTTATCATGATTTGGTCTTAGACCACCCAAACTAGACTGGATTTGAACAAAACCAAACAAGAAAGTGTGCTCCAATCACTAGGAGACATTCAGCATATGGGACCAGCTGGGGGGTAGTCTAAAATCTGCCCAAAATATGTGAAGTGTGGACACTAAGAGCCTAGCACTAGTTCCCTCCCTCCAAAGCTGTTCCTAATATGTCACGTAATATGTCACATTGCTAACATAGACATAGCCACAGCTTCTAGTTACTTCTTGTGCTGAAGTCATGCATTTTGAGTCCAGATGACTGGATCATTGTTTTCTCTCAAAACACAGCAAATGCCATGCCATTCAGTCCTCAGAGGGCAATTAGATACCCAAGCTCCAGACCCACGTCATACCTGACTGGGGACATGCCCAAGTGACGTGTCAGAGGCCTGGGAAGGTTGTCACACTGACTGTGGGAGTCCCACTACTGCAAAGGCTGTCAGACGTGGGATTAATAGTTGGGCATTCCTGAAGCTCAGAATAGCAATCAGTCATCATCCAGAGACTAATGGAGCTTAAAAGGCCATGAGACCCAGTGACTGGGTCCAGTCAAAACAAGAAAAGTCTGAGCGGCAAGTGAGACAAGTTGTAACAGGTATCAAGCAGAACTGTCTGAAGGTGCTCCATCTTTCTTATTTTCTCACTTCTCCCTATTTCTTTGTAGCCACCGCATGGAGAAGCTAGAGGGAAACTGGAGAAATCTTTCAAAAACATCATTAAACCCACATGTTCAGAAAAAATACATTGCTTACACTAAATACGTAATGCAGGAAACCACTGTCAGACAAGTTGTTCCTCACCTGATTACGATTTGAAAGCAATAAATAGAAAGAAGTAGCCATAAAATAAATGGCAACTGAAAACACATGCATTAGGTCTTTAGCTCCAGAATAAATTAAGTACAAATGTAGATTTTTCATATATCTTCCAGAAGTCAGATATGTATGGTTATTTTAGCCTATTTAACAGCTTGCTTGTATGAGAAGTCTTTTCTGATACTAAAATACTCATTGTGAAAGAGCTTTAAAGATTTTGTTACTGATGCAATTAAAATGAAAGGTTTTTTTCCTGCTTTTCTGTGCCTGTACAGCTACCATAAGTGCCAATTAAGCTTCCACATGCATGCTGATGGCAACATAGACCCTAAGGTCTATTACATCATTAGGTCAATCTACTTCTTTAAGTCTTTAACTGTTAATAAAATCTGGTCTTTGTAGTTTATGTGATAGATGCGCTTATTTAATTAAACAAAATTGTTTAAAAAGCCCCTAAATATTAGAACTTAATGGGCCACGTTCAAGAATAAATATGTGAATTCAATTCACAGGTAACACAAAGTCACTATCAACATCTAAAAAAATATTCTTCATTCATCCATCAGGCAATTTTGATGACAGCCTTGAACTCCATAAGCTAATGTTCAGATCATTCTCTGTAATACAGTTCCCTTGAGATTTGGTCAGCTGTCTTTACATTACATATTTTCAAAAGTACTTACACACTGAAATTGGTTAAATCAATTCCAATGAAAGATGGGTGCTTTGTCGATTTAAGACTTGATCTCCTTATTTTTCAGTTTCTGATCTGTAAAATGGAAATTTCCAAACATTACCAGCTGTTCAAATCTCATTTTCAACAATGAATTTTCACATCAGAAAGGGCAAACAAAACCAGGAGTCTGCAGAGCACAGGCAGACATAGGTATAAATATTTTATGTTCTGCAGTTATTCCAAGTTGTCATCATTTTATTTGCAGAACAGCTCTATGATTACCTCAAAACCTTAAAGAAGCAGCAAACCCTGACATTTGAAACTCACTGTCATTCTACAGGACATGTCACCCTCCCTCAGAAGTATCATTTAGCTCCTCTACAAACAACTGCTCTTTTTCACTGTCTAGTTCTACTTCCATTACTAAAACACCAATTACCATAAATGACTTAAGGCTGTGTAGCCAAGGGTAACTCTGTGATTGTGACTGTCTGCTTTTTCATAGTCTTTAACTACTTTATTATTAGGATTAGAATATTAGGATTAGGATGGTATTCAGAAGTCTCAGTCGTGTTATGTAAAACCTCACAGCAATAGTTAATCCTTCCTCTGAAGACCTTAGGCTCTCAATAGGTATGAGAGACAAAAAAATACTGTTTTCCTGACATTACAGATCTCCCAGCTATAATGCAATTTGATGCTTCTGCTCTGAGCAATTATCACGCACTGGAAAGCAGAAAGTGCATGATAATTGCTCACAGCAACTCTTTCCTGTTCAGGCAGTAAGTGGCAGCATTGCAATAGCCTTTGCTTCCATAACTTCTTTGTTGTTGTCTCTCAAGGCAGTCCTGCTTTTCTGCTCAAGCATATCTCTTTCTGCCATTTCTATGTCTCTAAAATCTAATTTTATATTGGATAACAATATATTATATTTAATATAAATAATTTCATGTGGAGTCAAATGATGAAAAAAGAAGTTTGCAGATGTGGGGTCTCTTTTGCGAATAGAGATTGTGTATATCAAAAACAAACCATTGATTTCCGTGCTCTCAGTCAGGGAGTATTCTGCATCCTTATCAACGTTTCTAAAAATGAAAAAATTAAAACAAGTATAAGGACATCTGGAGTCTTTTCTTTCTGCTCCTGAAGCAGAGGATGTAAATGGGATGCCTATAAGGTAGATCCTTATTCTTGAACTTTATATTTGATAGCTACTAAAAAGTAAGACTTCAAAATCAGCATCAGATCATTTCACGTTAATTGACTTGCTAGTGATACAGGATTGGATTTACCCTGTTTTAAAAGGGCTTTTTGGAACAACAGCTGTCATTTTTTCCTGGCTCATAATCACCAGCAGCCATAAGGAAAGTGCAATCAGAATGAAGACAGATCTGCTGATGAAGCACAAGCCTGCCTCGTATCTAACTCCCTCTCACAGACCCCTTTGTTGGCTCTGCAGCGCTAAAAGGAACAACATACACCAAGAATTCAATGTTGTCACTTGCATAAGCATATAGGCTTAAATATGAATTACACTCTTTTCAAAGTCTGCTGGAGTCAATGGCAATTTTCCAGTTGTGGGGTAGGACTAAAGAGTGGATCTGTTCAGCAAGAAATGGATTCCCAGGGTAATTGCTTTTTTGGGTAGACCTGAAGTCTGTGTAGACTTTGGTTCTTAGCTGGTTTCACACTATCTGACTGCTTGCCTACCGTGATGCTGGATGTTATTTGTCAAAGGTTGTTGCTCTCATTGGTGTGGCGTTTATGCTACTGGCTTTTGCAGAGGAATGAAAAGTGTATGCTCTGTGTCTTGTGGAAGATTGTCTTTATGAAGATCCAGTCTCCTCATAAGAACACGGCAAACTGTGTAAGGTAGCTTTTCATTGAGAAACCCTGCTTATTAGCTGTCAAGGTTAAGAGGTGAATGAGAAGATTCATTTATTCTTCAGGGCAAACCAGAACATTTCCAGTGACAGAATCCTGGAAACACTAGTAAGAAAATGAAGAAAAAAAGAAAAAGAAAAAGAAAAAGAAAAAGAAAAAGAAAAAGAAAAAGAAAAAGAAAAAGAAAAAGAAAAAGAAAAAGAAAAAGAAAAAGAAAGAAAAAGAAAAAGAAAAAGAAAAGAGAAAAAGAAAAAGAAAAGAGAAAAAGAAAAAGAAAAGAGAAAAAGAAAAAGAAAAAGAAAAAGAAAAAGAAAAAGAAAAAGAAAAAGAAAAAGAAAAAGAAAAAGAAAAAGAAAAAGAAAAAGAAAAAGAAAAAGAAAAAGAAAAAGAAAAAGAAAAAGAAAAAAAAGAAAAGAAAAAGGCTTCATAATAACTTGCACCATGCCTATGTCAAAAAATTACTGTTTTCACAATGTTTCTGAGTCCCCATTTTGACTAGTGTCATATTAACTTAGGCCTGACTTGGTATCTGGGCTTTTTTGTCATGTTTAGCAGAACCAGTCATAATAATATTTTAGTGGAAACTTTTAAAATATTAGTTAAAATGATGGTACACTGCATAGACTGGCAAATTATTAAAAATTAATTTTCAGTGATATTTATGTTTTTCTGCAACAAGCCACACCAAGTAAAATCACTTTTAGTCACCATGCTTTTAATGCACTTTGGAATACTGAGAATAAAAGTGCATTCCAAATGTTATAAATTATTATTTATTATTACTGCAGAATTTTTCCTTTATCATCTCCCTGACCTTTAAGGAACATTACTGAGAAAGTTTACTCATTGTGAGTGTGAACTGGTTTTAATTAATGTCTTTCACTGAGACTATATGACTCCTAAGATGAAAACTCTCAAATGTTAATGCACTTGAGGTTTATAATGTCTAATGTTAATGTCACAGGACATAGGTCAGGGAAGTGAACTGGGAGTGATTGTGCATAATAAACCATCTGCATGTTATTTTGCAGCAACAAAACAGGGTAAAGTAAGTCCCAGTGCATGTCTACTGAGTTATGAAGTTATTGCAGGGCTTCATCTAGCATTAATGAGGCCTCATTTGAACAAATGGGAAATTCTTGAAATTCGATATCACAGAACTAACTTGTGAGGGGCTCAAGGGAACAAATTTTGAGAACAGGCTAACTAGATTCGGCCTTTAATGATGCACAGGGAAAAAGAGGATAGGAACTTCTCACATTTCATACTCCAGTCAGTGCTAGGCTACAGAAACTGCCCTGTGTCCCCCTGAGAAATAAAGAAGGATTTTTTGCAGGATTTCTTTTTTTCTTTGTTTTCCTCTCCTTTCTTCTCTTTTATTATAGAGGTCAAGATTTGAGATTACATGTTCACACACAGAACAGTGAAAGAAATCTTTAATCTGGAGGTGTACATTCACAGCTATAAGGCATAAAAATTTTCTTAATGGCACTGCCCCTACTGTGCTCTAAACTACATTTTTCCTGTTAGTGTCCAGCTATAAATGATAGGTTTCAGGCTAAGCTGCTATGTCAGCTAGATAGTGATTCACATGTGCTTTTATTTTATGGTCTGGTTTACATTCTTCTTAGCTTTGTATTGTTACGTGATGGAGACAAAAGCTGTACATAGGGTGGAGGAGGACTAGAGAAACCAAGTACCTTTTTTTTAAATTTTAGCTCTTTGAAACTGAATTTAATTTTGAGCTACATGATTTGTAAGTCTCTAAGTCTGCAAATGTGTTAAGACCACTAGTTTCAAGAGTTAAATTGCTTTTTATTGTCACAAGTTACAGCTTCAGAATATATAATGGAAGCTGCCCTTAACATGGTAATGTGGAATGTGCAAGGGTTATATTATCCAATTAAAGGCATGTGCATCCTGCTAGCATTTAAGAGAGCAAACACACAACTAGTTCTCTTAGAAGAGATGCATTTATTTCTCCCTGTGCTCTCAGGCTCACAGAAGCATGGGTTATGTCAATTTTCTACCCAGCTTCTTATACTCTTCCTGTGGGATAGCTAAATCCTAATACTACAAAGTGACAAACTCACTTGTACTCAAATTTGTTCTTTTAGGATTCCCTGGAGACTAGTTGATGGGAGTGAATGGGGTTAATACCAGGAGAGAATTTGAACTATTTGTTGTTAAGTGGAAAAACAGCGTCAACTACCATTGTCATAAGTCTCTTCTGCAAGATTTATAAGAAATTAGAGATATGTAAATAAGGTACAGGAAATTATTTTCCTTTCCAGAGAATTAGGCTGCTTGACTACAGCATGCTTTGGTTATTTAATAACATCTGGAGAAGCAATTTCAACTGCCTTCAAGATAAAAATTAGATAAAAATCTTGGAACATACCATTCATGTACTAGGAAGACATGGAAATGTTGCTGTCTATGAAGTTGGAAAATAAGTAACAACCCATGTATTCAGGTTATTAGGCAGCGTCTAATACTCATTTTTCTATTAAATTGTTGGGGTTTTTTTACCTTATGTCAGTCATTCCTGACAAGTAATCTTTTTAGAATATGCTGTCCCTTACTACAGAAGAGGATATTTTAAAGCAGTTGAGGTATTTTTGGCAACCACCAAAGTTCTATCATATAGTAATAGTAGAAATCATAGAATCATAGAATAGTTTGGGTTTGAAAGGACATTGAAACGTCGTCTAGTCCAACCTCCCCTGCAATGAACAGGGACATCTTCAACTAGATCAGGTTGCTCAGAGCCCCATCCAATCTGACAGTGAATGTTTCCCGGAATGGGGCACCTACCACCTCTCCGGGCAACCTGTTGTAGTGTTTCACCATGTTCATTGTAAAAAAAATTCTTCTTTCTATCTAGTCTAAATCTACCCTCTTTAAGTTTAAATCCATTACCCCTTGTCCTATCATATCACGTCTTGCTAAAAAGTTCGTCTCCATCTTTCCTGTAGGCCCCCTTTAAGTACTGAAAGGTCACAATAAGGTCTCCCCAGAGCCTTCTCTTCTCCAAGCTGAACAACCCCAATCTCAGTCTGTCCTCACAGGAGAGGTGCTTCAGCCCTCTGGTCGTTCTTGGGGCCCTCCGGTAGACCCACTCCAACAGGCTCATGTCCTTCTTATGTTAGGGGCTCCAGGGCTGACACAGTACTTCAGCTGGGTCTCACTAGAGCAGAGTACAGGGGCAGAATAAGCTCCCTTGACCTGCTGGCTATGCTTCTTTTCATGCAGCCCAGGGTACAGTTGACTTTCTGGGCTGCAAAAGCGCATTGTCAGCTCATGTCCAGCTTTTCATCCACCAGTACCCACAAGTCCTTCTCTGCAGGGTTGCTCTCAATCCCTTCATCTCCCAGCCTGTATTGATACCAGGAATTGCCCCAACCCAAGCGCAGGACCCTAATGAGGTTCATACAGGCCCACTTCTCAAGCCTGTCCAGGTCCCTCTGGATGGCATCCCTTCCCTCAGGCATGTCAGCTGCACCACTGAGTTCGGTGTTGTCTGCAAACTTGCTGAAGGTGTACTTGATCCCACTGTCTATGTCATTGATGAAGATATTGAGCAGTACTGGTCCCAATACGGACCCCTGAGGGACACCACTTGTCACCGATCTCCATCTGGACATTGAGCCATTGACCAATACCCTCTGGACGCGACCACCCAACCAATTCCTCATCCACAGAACAGTCCACCCATCAAATCCATATCTCACCAATTTAGAGAGAAGGTTGTTGTGGGGGACCATGTCAAAGACCTTACAGAATTCCAGATAGCTTACATCCATAGCTCTTCCCTTGTCCACTGATGGAGTCACTCCATCATAAAAGGCCACTAGGTTGGTCAGGAAGGACTTGCCCTTGGTGAAGCCATGATGACTGTCTCAAATCACCTCCCTGTCCTCCATGTGCCTTAGCATAGCTTCTAGGAGGATCTGTCCCAGGCACTGAGATGAGGCTGACAGGTTGGCTATTCCCAGGGTCCTCCTTTCTACCCTTTTTAAAAATGGGTGCAATGTTCCCCTTTTTCCAGTCACCCGGAACTTCACCTGACTGCCATGACTTCTCAAATATCATGGAAAGCAGCTTGGCAACTATGTTAGCCAATTCCCTCAGGACTCTGGGATGCATCTTGTCAGGTCCCATAGAATTCTGTATGCCCAGGTTCCTCAGGTGGTCACAAACCTGATCGCCTCCTACAGTGGGGGGGACTTTTCTCTCCCAGTCCCTGCCTTGCAGTCCATCCACTGGAGAGATGTAGGGAGAGAGGTTGCCAGTGAAAGCTGAGGCAAAAAAAATGGGAAGTTAAAAACTTTCATGGTACAACAAGCCTCTAGAACTTTCTACTGGGCACATACAGGAGCTTTGGACAGACATTCTTCTTGATTCTGGTCAGGAAAGATAGGAAATGTGTTAAAACAACATGTTCACATCATCAGTCTTTAAACATAGACAGATACCCCCCCAGTGTCTCCCTCAGAACTGAAGAGATTGTCAATGGAGAGAAAGAAGCATATAAGGGCACATTCCTGACTTATTATGGATATCTATTCCAGGATGAGATGAATTACACTCAAGGATGAAAGGCACCTCAATGACTAGTATGAACATGTACCTTGTAGACATCCTCATTATGGCCAGTGAATCCAACCCACGGAGTTATATAAATGGTAGATAAAGTAGCCTGCAGATGACATTGCACACAGTGAAAGAAAGAAACTTCTGCAGAACAAACTGTGAGTGTTTTCCAGGTCTAGCATTTCCAGACAAACAACAGTTAGAAATAGTACCTGAGTCTAATGGTTGAATGACTATATCCTTTACCCAGTTGTGACTAAACACACATACCTAGCAGAGTGAATTACAGTCAATTACTTTAATTTACATAAGAACAATGTATTCTGATGTTGTAATTTTCTTTGCATCAGGTCACTCTTACTTATCTGATTAGTTAACTGACCAGCAACCTAAACCATCTGCACTCAATTAACAATGTCATTCCTGCTAAGAAGAGAGCTTGTGTTATTTGTAGGGATATTCATAAGGTTCTTGTTAGTTTTAAGAAATGTTGTGCTGACTTAACTAACCATTCATGGGAAAGGAAGGGTTGGCACTCACTGCAGGTCCTATGGCTGCTTTCACACATCCTCTTTCTTTGTTTGCTACTATGGGAAGTATTTTGAAGAAGACATTTTTAAACACCTCTTAACTGCTTAACCCTTAACTGGGACACTGCAAAAAAAAAAAAAGGCACAAAACTTGTAATAGTTGTCTGCTCACAAAGGGCAACCTCAGTAAGAGTGATTTCATTTAACTTCAGATATCTGCAAGGTATAAGTTTACATCCAAATTCATCACCCTTGGTTCCTTCTGCAGGCAATGAAGAGAATAAGTCAAGGACAGGATTCACCTCAGCATAGAAATTCAGAAGGTTAATCCTATTAAACTGTAAAATTTTTCTTCATTGATGGGGATGAAATAAGCCTGACCAGTCTGAGAACAGTTGCTCACATTATAGATGTCTAAAGTGAAGTAGAAGGAATCCCAGCAGGTCCTGGCTATTCTTTGAGAATCTGAAGTGTCTATCACCTGCCATTTGGTTTTGCAGTGATTTTAGTGCTTAAGTTCAGACCATAGCATAGCTTTTTAGAAAGTTGGCAGACTCCCAGGAAATATACAAAAAGGTGGAGTATCTTTGATGGGCGACAGGAAGGAAGAGGAGCGATGAAAGAGGGAGTAGCTACAAACTATGTAAATTACAGACTAGGTTACATGTTGGACCTCTGGCTGACACTCTAATAACACAAACACAAATAACATCCTGGTGCTTTTGCCACACTGCTCTGTCCCACATCCATCATCCTCTCTGTTACTATAG
This sequence comes from Numenius arquata, assembly GCF_964106895.1. Lineage (NCBI taxonomy): Eukaryota > Metazoa > Chordata > Aves > Charadriiformes > Scolopacidae > Numenius > Numenius arquata. The sequence goes on from NC_133584.1 coordinate 42,026,455, forward strand.
CAAAGTAGAATATTCTCTCCTTTCTGCCTCTTGATTGTTGGCAGTGAGTGCTCTGCAGCGACAGGTGCAAAGCTCCGCCTCGCAAAACATAATGCAATTTGTGTCCCTTTTTTTGCTCAGATACTCTTTAGGGACTTAAATTTTCCTGTGGTTACTTGTCTGGGACAGATGTATCTATCTTACAGGGTAGTTCTTTTTAGATTTCTTTCTCTGTCACATTGATTTTTCAAATCGGATATATAGAGAATTTGTGTTAAATAAAAAAAATCAGCATTTCTTTTTCAACAGTAGTTAGTATATATACCAGAAATGCTCAGTAGTGAAATTGCAACGTTTATTTCCAATCAGGAACAATAAAGATGTGAAATGTGTAGGAAAGTCACAATTCTTTTTCATTCATCCTCTTTTTTTTTTTTTTTTTTCCTTAAAAGCCAGCTTTCTTCAATTTTCTTATTCATGCTATCAAAGATATGATGTTCTGATTATATTCTTTCCCTTCCTTTTCCAGATATGCTGGACTTCTTCATCTCTTTCTGACACTTTGCATTGTCCAGGGAAATGTATCAGTGTATTTCTCATAAGAACTCTGCTCAAGAATATTTCCTCAGAGAAGTTTATAAAGTTCCTCTTCTCGCCATAGGCAGCAGTGTGTATGCACTGCTCCGAGGAATGAACCCTGTTTCCACAAGAAACTGGCCCAAGAAGTGTCTCAGTAGTGTCCTAGCAATGTCTAGTTTGCTAACTGCTAGTTATTATTCTGTTCCTTAGAGTCAATCCTATTAAGAAAGGCAAAACTTTCCAGGGGGTTTTCTGAGCACTGATGAACTAGCATCCAGCGTAAGGGAATCTACACTATTTCATCATGTAACTGCACCCAGTGCCAGACCTTCTCTTTGTGGACCTTTCTTTCTGTTATAACTGAAATTTTGAACCTTCTTTTTTTTTTTTTCCTGCGTATGAATTCTTTTTAGGTATGGCAGCTTTCCAAAATAGCACTTATATGTAACAATATCAAGAGTACTTCATATTTTCCATGTATATCACATTACATGAACTGAAATTAAACATTCAAATTGATTAAAGCATGACGTATTCCTGTGCTGGCACAATCACAGTCTAAATCACAGATTTCTGTCACAAAGCAAGATACAATGTCTGAGCAAATTCAGATACATCCTTTACATACTTACCTTAATAAAGGCTATGTCAGTGCCAGATTTTGCAAAGATGCTACATCTGTTATAACCAGCCAGATTTAAAAATACACAGTGCAAGAGAAATGCACCATTCACCAGGTAATAAATTCACCAGTTAAGTTATTCCACATTTCTCAGTGATTTTTTGTGCTGAAAAACTCAAGTCATGCTAAGACACAGAAGCTGATGATTGTCAGTACAGGAGCACCTTCCAGTAATTCAGAGCTCAAGGATTTCAGGGGCCTAAAGGACTGCAATGCAGTAACTTCCATGCAGGGTAATTAGTTATCCCTGTTTCTCTAGCAGCAGTGTAAGAAGACAAAGTGGGAGAGCAGCTATTAGTTCCTGTATTTGATAAATAATTGAAAGCTTCCCTTTGCCTACATTATCACTATACTCATGCAAGGATTATTGCAACTTTTCTAAGGATCTCCTGACTTCAACCAGGGATCTTAAAGGAAAGCCAGCACAAGTAACTAAGCCAACCGTTTCTTTAAAAGGAATAGAATTTTCAATGAAAAATCATAATATAACATTTACTGGTGTTGAGTCTCCCTGGAGAATACATTGCTGCCTGCCATCCTCATTTTGTCATTTTGAAAGTCTAAGCACTATGTTTACTTTTATAAACATAAACGTATTTTATTTTTTAATTCCTGTTTGATGGGGTGAAGGAGGAGAGGTTCATGAGTGTTTACTTTCAAATAGCTAAGGGGAAAATGTAAGAACTGGCTGTGCTAATTGCTGTCTCTTCAAACACAGTTCACATCCATTTACAAAATTATCTGTGTAGTTGTGCATTACCAGCGGACTGTGAGGTTTCATGCACAGTTAAGCCAAGACAGAAAAGAAGGCCTTACCGGTGGTATGTGACTATGGCCACCTCCTATGCAGGTTCCAGAGTCCCACTGCACCATTTTGGTATCTACTGCATGCTGCTGCAGGCTCTTCTCTTTGCCCTCATCCTCGCAGGCAGGACTTTGGTTCCTACCCAGAAACACTCCTGTTAATGTTTCTTTACTGTGCTACTCTCCCTGTGCTGCTCATTCATGTCCACATGGTACTTCTACACTTTATTTCCCATAGCAGCACTGGGAAAGTTTGAGGCACGAATATCAGCCTTCAGTAAATCTTCATTTAGCATCATGCCTCCTGAGGAACTGAGGTTCAGGCACAAGGCCTTGAGCCTTTATATCTAATCTGAAATGGGTTCATAATTCAAAATCTAAGTTTCTGGACTCCATTTAATTGCAGAAAGCACATCTGGACACAATATTGTCCAAACAAAGTTTCTCGACCCACAGCCTACACTTGCTTTCAGGCTGCTAGCCTGTGAAAAAGAGTTTTGTGACTAAATATAAACTGAAATTCATTTCTTTACAAAACTGATTGGTGTCCAGGGAAACTTCTGGGTTTGTTTATTTCACTTACACTGTCTTTTTTTATTTACGAATCACGACATGTTTTAAACCAGAATTTCCATTAAAATTCCTTTGAGATGTGACTACAAATATGTAAGCAAGTTGAATAAGAATAAAATTGAGGAGTTTTGTTTCTGACTTTGTTGGATGCTATAGCCAGCTCCTTTTAAATTCTTGCACACATATTGCAGATCTAAATACTGATTATCTTTTTTTTTTTTCCCTTAGTATTTGGGACTTGACTTGAAAAATTTAAAGAGTCTTCTTTGCAGAAAGTGGAAGCTATCTGCTTTAAAAAATGAAACATTACAGTTGGACAGCTTTTGAAGACATTCATTTTAATGCTTGTATATTTTGTCCCACTTATCAACAAGGCAAATTAAATCTAATTTTGTGTCCTCCCATGTTTACTATAAATACACTTGCTTGCTGAGAAACATCCTGTGAGAACAAAACAGCAGCAAGTTCCCTGCTTGAGAGCTCAGAAGGTTAGGCCAATTTCAAAGTCTCTTTTCCTGAAAGAAATTTTAGCCCAGGAAAATACAGCAGTTTGCCCCAGGCTTAACTAACTAGAAGAATCAAATCTCCTGCCAGGCATCCTAGCTATGGGTTAAAGGTGTTTTACCATAAATTGCAGATATATACATTTACGTGTTCAAAAGATGCGCTGAGATTCTTGCAAAGAGGTCAGTGGCACGTAGGTGAAATCCATACTGGGTAAAATGGGAGAGACAGAAAAAGAATTTTCTATAGTTATGTTGGACATCTAAAAAATTAGCCAACACTCTGTGTTTTAGGGTGGAGAATGCCCCTGAGAAGATTCAGGAGTTTCCATATACTTCTCTGTTTTTGTTACTCATCCTCCCACATTTCTCTTTTCGTCCTCATTTCCGTCACAGCTGCACTTTAAATATTCTGGGCCTGATACTGCTTTCCCTTGCCTTAGTTTCACTGTAGTCCATTGGGGTTAGAGCTTGTTTTGTTTCTTTACTTCAGGTAGCAGTAATGTTATATCCAGGGACAGCAAGACGGAATTTGAGAGAGTGACATGGAGTTTGGGAATGATGCACTGAGAGAAAAAATAGAATGAGGATTATTTATTCACACATGCCAATTTGCTAAACTTTGGAGAAATATTTTGTCCAGTTCCTTGTCTGAAGACCAAAGCATCTGCATACAAATTTTTTTTTTCCAGTTGTGCAGTGGCTGAGGATGAGACATCGAGTAGAAAATAGTGTTTACTGATTTGGGACAATTTTCCTCCAGATATACTACTGAGATATTACATTGGTGGGTGTTGCAGGAAAGAGCAAAGTAAATGACAACAATTTTAACCCAAAAATTAACATTGTATCTAAGGTACCCTGGAGCATTTGTAAGAAATTTCCTTTCCATTTTGAGTGAACAATGACCTAAATAATGTCTGAGAAACAGAAAGGATTAGTGTTTGGAATACACTTAGATGTATGGCACTCAACATTTAGGCCTATAGCTATAGCGTTTCTAATAAATAATGAACCATAACCTGCACACATGTAATGTAAACAAAACTAATGCACTTCATGTATACCAGATCTGGCCCAAATAACCTGGCTCGCCTGCTGTGAAGAAGATGAGATAAACTTTAAAAATGTGGCAATACTATTAACTATTACTTTATATGTTGCGAGAATTCTTCTGATATAAGTTTCCATTTTCTATTTATGACCCTACCTACCAGTTTCTGCCTTATTTGGGTGAAGGGACTGGTAAGTAGTCCAGAACCACTGTAGCTGTTTCACATTCAAAGAGAGTATAAGAAAACAATAGACATCTTCAATAATTTCAAATACGTTATTTAAGTGAGAACAAATATGAGAAAATTTCAGCTCATTCCTTGAAGTATATTCAGAATTTATGGTATCTTGCAGAGAAAATGTTCATGAATCCCCTAAAATCTCATTGTTCAGTTGACTGCAAAAAGAGTTTAAGGTTGCCAGGTTTTTAGAATAGTCTATAATCCATAAAGAAATGCGGAACCCAGACAAAGCTGAACTGGATTTTTGTTTCTCTCCATTCCTTCTGTGCCAATGGGCAGGCAAGGTGACAAGAACTCAGCAAAAGCTGTGGAGGATCAACACCCCCTACTCCACAGCCCTCTGTCCTTGCACAGATAGTGATTGCTTTCATGGGGAAGCTGTTGTGTAGCATTTGGGAGGTAAGGTAGGAAGCTAGCAGAGAAACTACATCTGTAACATCTTCAAGTCTTGAGCCGACTTGAAGAGTCATTTCGTGTATCACATAGGTGTCTGTCATACATGGTATTCTCAGGCTGCCATACGTTGCTTTTTCTTCTACTAAACCAGAAACTAGCTGAGATCTGAAAGCACTTTCATTCACTTACAGAATGTAAGTGTGACCTTCCTGCCAGAGATCATTGACAGCAAGGTCTGGACTCTAATGTGCAGTCTCCCTAAAATGGACAGCCATCATTATCTCCAGCCTGCACTGAAAGCCATTATCTACTTTCCCAAGGCACCCTTAATAGACAGTTTTCCCTCTCTCACAAACAGTGAATATGCACGCAAATCAAGGAACACCTTACTGAGAGAAGCATATCCAGTAACTACTTGAGAAAACGCAAGCATGATATACTTCGGGATTTTAATAATTTTTCAAATTAATTCTCTGTTTGCTAAGATAACCCAAGAGGTAAGTGCCACTTTGTTACATTATTTCACTTTTCTTCACCTGGCAAGCTTTGCTAACATTTTGATGTCAGGACAAAACTTCATCTCCAAGTGCACAGACCAGGTTGGTCAATTGTCAGTGTCTAAGGGAGTACCTGTCGTTCCTATACTGTGATTCCCATGGGAGCTGGTAACCACTGGGATCATGCAGCCCTGCAGGGTATCCTGGCAAAAGGCCACCTATGTTAACTCAGCCACGTTTCTACAGTGGAGGCTGTAGCATTTCTTTCCCTTGAGAAGGATCTGTAACTTAAAAAGGAACCCCTATTTCCCTTCATATTCTTGCAGTGCCACTTACCAGTGACTTTCAAAACTACACACTGCAAAGATTTTGGAGGCACCATCCAGGTCTTCATCTACCAGTGAACAGAAGAGCTCATGGTTCGCTTCATGTGCGTGATCTACCCACCCAGGAGACCTGGAGCCTCTGTTCAGACGCAGCCCTGGACAAACATACTGTGTAAATAAAATCAGCAGATTTCCTGCTGATCACCAAAAGATGGGAGCAGAGAGCTCCTTCCTCTGCAGAGCACTGACACACTGTTTACATAGCGTCCTTGGTCATTTTTTTTCAAATGTGTCACACAGAAGTTTTACAGTGCTGCTCATCTCAAAGCTTCTTCCTTTCACGGTAAGAAAAGGGGCTGCTCTTGAGTCTAATCCAAGTTATTGTTCCTGCTAAAGACAGATTATGTTGCTGCATTGAGCAGAGCTCCGTTTACAGCAGAGGTTTGATATTTTTTATATTTTAAAGGTAGGCACAGGTCTTGTCTCATCTCTTCAGGCATTAAAAAAAGACCAATAGCAATGTATATAACGAATGGAAGGCCTTAGATATTATTTTTTGTAACATTTGGGGTACCTTGAGATTATATAATATGTACAGAGTTTGCGTACTGAATATGTACTGTATATAACTTGCAGGCTCAGTGAAGATGAGAAGGGTATTGAATGAAAAGCACATTGTAAAATATTGCTAAATTATGACAAACAACTTGATTTTGAGTAGCATATGAAGTATATCACAGAACTTATTCCTAAACTAAGTCAACAAGACCTTTAAAAAGTTTTCCATTTGGCCCTCACTTTCTCAGGTTATTCAAGGAAAATACACATTGAATGAAGTGCCACTGATTCAACGTACAAAGCATAAAAAGCCAAAAATAATGTTAGCAGGAAATCCTCCTGCCTCACACACAACATTTTATACTGCCAAGCTACTCAGTTTTCTTTTACATCCTGGAGATCTTAGTATAAATTATTTTTTTACAATTGACAGCTGTTAGCATTCATACTGTTCAGTCCACTCTAATGAACTTCATTTGAGATTGAATTATATGAAATCATTTCCCAATTAGCAAGCTATCCATTAACAGTGACTTCCAATGATTCCTTATAGAGGCAGGAGACTTCACTACATCTACAAATTATATGCCAAGGTCAAACAACCTTAGGATTGCAGAGAAACCCTGGAATTACTTCAGTTAATGTGAAATAGGATACTGTGGCAGTTGCGCAAAGACAAGGAAAATACTCCTTCTAGATCAGGACTGAAGGAGTTGTTTAGCATTGGCAGACTAGCAGTCTGGAAAGAGAATATCCACATTCAAACAAGGATAGACGATACCTTTAGTCTGCAAAGGTTTGTCCTACCATTAAGACTCAGCTCGAATTAAGTGAAAAGAAGTTAATTCCTAGGAATTAATTTTGAAAACAAGCATTTATTAAGTTATATATTTTTAATTACACATTAAATACCCCTTTAGCAAGTTAAAAGCAACAATAGTAATTCCAAAACAATGTAATTTCGGTGAAAGTAAGGAAGAGAGGATGCACATTAGAGGGCCTATAAAGCCCCTCCACTTTAGCACTTCTATCATGTTTCTGCTCTTTAGATTCCTTTCCAGATTAATTTCTAACTATTCAGGCAGAGGCTGCTACTCATATCTTCTTGCTCGTTTTATAAGGGTATGACAAGATAGTTAAAAATATTCCACGGGCTGAAGGGAAGGATATTTACAACAGTCAGTTTTATACACCCAGCTTGGCTGAAAAAGTTGAAAACCCATTATGCCTTGAGCTCTGTGTGAAACTACCTCTTTTGAGGGACACAAAACTGCTTCATGTGCTCTATGGCTGGAACAACACAAGGTGGGGGCAACCAGCTGGAAAACAGAGAAGGTCCTGGGGGTCCTGGTGATATGAAGTTGACCACGAGGTGGCAAAGGGCCATCACAGCAAAGGCCAACAGCCTCCTGGGCTACATTAGACAGAGCACTGACAGCAGGATGAGGAAGCACTAATGAGAGCCGTCTGGAGTTCTGGGTACAGCTCTGAGCCCCTCAGGACAAGAAAGACATGGACATACTGGAGTGAATCCAGCAAAGGGCCATGAAGATGATAAGCATCTGACATATGAAGAAAGGCTGAGGGATCTGGGACTGTTCAGCCCAGAGAAGAGAAGACTCAGGGGGACCTTAACAATGTATTCAAAAGCCTTCTTATTCCTACTTGAAACTTTTTCTTAGTTCTTGAAATGTAAGTAAGTTATATCATGGCTATAATTTTCACATCAATAAATAATTTCTAAATTATCCTAATAGCACTATTTAGTGGCAGGAGTTTTGAAGGAACCAAAGTAATCATATTTACACATCACCCTCATGCTTTCGGTCAAAGGGCATGAGTATTTTAATCTGTTCACATACTACCCCTACATATAAAGCCATTTCTAACAAAACAAGGTAATGTGATTCTAAATATATATTCACAGATAGAAAGGCCAGCAAGTTAGTAACAGATCTCTTTTCTGGGCTTCATATTACATTGCCCATATGCATAACTCGGTAATTCCACTCCGCTCATATAATTCCCACACTTCAAGAGTTTTTACTTCCTAAGAAGTTACCTTGCTATTAAGAAATGCACCAAGCATAAGGTAGGAAAATAACCAGTACTAACAACTGGATAAAAAGTCCTTGAGCCATAAAACAGGTCATAAATAGAAAACAGATTTCAGGAAGCATCTTGATAATAGTTACAACTGCCTGGAAGAATCACACATCAGGCTCCTTTTACAGCCATCCTTCATACCAATTTTACTGCCTCTACCCCAGACAGCAGGCTAAGTATAGGTATGACTAACATATACGAAACCAGACGACGGCCAGTATTCTTGCATAGCTTCCAGCTCAGCTGTCATCCCAACTGATTCTCAGTGGGCTCAAATATAATCCATTGAAGATGTCATTCCCACAGGAAGCTGAGGATCAGTTCACACAGGACTTTGTGTTTGTTTGCATATGCATATTCACTGTAGTTAATGTCATTTTACTGACTGCACTTAAAAATTGCCCTCCCCTCCTGCACTGTGTGAAATGAGATTATCCCTCAAACCATGAGACTGTTTCTGACAAAATATATGTGAATCAAGCCACAGAATGTCTCCCACGTTCATGAGAACTACTGGTTTCAGAAAAAAATCCACCTAAATAGCTTCACATCCCATTTTGCTTGCGTTACTCCTAATAGAAATAATGCATTGGTCACCTTTTTAATCTTATGGTCCAGAATGATTGCAAAGTTATCATAAGTAAATCCTTTATGTTTCAGACAGATACCAACTTTTCCTACAGGATGCTATGTTATATCATCTTCCCAGGATAAATTTTTAAAAAGCTGAAACAGTTTTGACTCAGACAAAATTACTGTAAGGATAAATGTGCAAATGAGAACAGCAAAAAGCAGGACTAAATAATTGCATTCTTATCTATTAATGAAAACATCACAGTATTTCCCACCACAGGAAGAAATGTTAATATGACAATCAAAAATCTTAAATTAAGAGTCAGTTCATTTACAGATGGAATTAGAGAAGATGCATGTTATGCCGTTGAGCAGTGAGTGGTAAAGAACTGCTACAAAATCACCCTAACCTCATTCTTCCAAATCAGTTCACACTCACTTCCCATAGGCATTGTCTACCAAGCTCTTTTCTGCTCCAAATTCTACGAATTAATAAAAATTTATCCTCCTTGGAGAAAAAAGGAGATAGCAAAATTCCGCATTTAGTACGATGGGCTATGCTAAAGAAACAGGGATTTGTACATATGTTCATGTCTGTAAATACATGTGTCTTTATGGAGGGCACAAGCAAAAGGGAGCTAAATTGAAAAAAATTAATAACTGCTGAGATTAAGCTGAAACAAGAGCATAATAAATCTTAAAGAACTGTGTAATCCTAAAATAGCAAAGTCCAAATGAGAAATTGTAATATATCTGGTACTGGTTTCTGACTGATTGTGGAAAGACTAGATATAGTTTCAAGAAAAATCTTATAACACCATCTCTTAGCCAGCTGAATCTATTGAAGTAAATGGAGGCACATCTCTTACTGAGAGAAAGGTTGCAAGAGAATGAGGAAAAAACATTTTTTAGAGAAGAGCTCTCTAATATGGAGTAGTTCCACATCACAGAATGCAAAAACTATCTTTATGTGATACCCAGAGCAAAAGAAGAAAAGAAAAAACTTCCTAGAGAAGGTGGCAAAATTCTATTCTCAAAACAAGCATCTATCCACAAAGAAAAGGGAATAATCATTATGTGACAAACCTGTGAGGTCCTACCACTGACTAGAAATGCATGGCTGTAAGAATATGTGAAGAACAAATACACATTCCACAAAGCTGAAGAACTCGCACAAATAAGAAAGAGAAAAAATAAATCCAAATGTTGCCAGTTAGGATAATAAACATGCAAAACTACCATCTTGTGTGTATTCTTAACATCGGAAGTCTGGTATCTTTCTGTTTCATAGTGTCTTAGTCATATTTTAATGCCTTGTGTACCCTAGAATAAAAGTATAGCATCTTATATGACACAACTTCCAGCTGTGCCTAGCAAAGGCAGCCAACACCCACTCACTAGTTAGGATGCATTAAGTGCTAAGTCTTTATGCTGGTGGGGCTGACCTCCAGTTTACACTGTCTGGAGGATTGAGTACCCAGTACTGGTATTATAGGACAAAACTTTCCAAATCCTTTAGCAACACCAATAATACAAATATTATCCTGTGCCAGTACACCGTCAAGAATTGTGATGCTGTCCACAGCAGTCTCAGAGAAGAAATAAAAGATGCAGTAGGTGAAGAAACACAAATATGAGATCAGAGAACAGAGGTTGGAAAAGGTGAATAAAGAACTCAGTACATCTACTTAAATAACAAGTGCGGAAACATCCCTTCTTTTCCCCTTAAACTTTCCTTCTCCCAGTCTTCAGCCTTTAAAAAGGTGTTTGGGTCACTCTTCTGGGAATTCCCTTCATTTCTTGACCAAGTCTCTATCCAACAAGCAAGCTCTTCTGATAATGGCAGATTAGTTTTACACTTTAAGACACATGAGTTTTGTGGCACCCAGCTTCTGAGATCTAAATTCTGGGCCTTACCTAAAAATTCCCTCTATCAAGACCCAAACTGTATTTCAACTGAGGAGGCCAATGCTGAAATATACTTAATTAAGCATACTTAATTCTCCTGAGGAACACCATCAAAGCTGGTGGGAAAAAACTTTTATCTTTGAAAGATCAGACCCAAATTCCTTACTGTTTTCTGCTTTTTTTCTGTCAGTTGGGTTTTTAACATGTTAGTAAATACAAACATTTTTTTAACTTGTACTGGAAAAACAGATAAATATTCAGGCACAGTTTTGAGTAACAAACATTTCCAGGGAAATTTGCAAGGTGGTATGGAAATAAAAATCCTACCTGGCAAGAAACCAACTAATAAAAGGACTTCTGCAACAGAAAAGCAGGCTAACTCCAGAACGTAACATGACAAAAGCTCTGATAAACATCCTGACTGCATCATACCCAGAAAAAAATCTCTTCTACATAATGACTACTGTTGCTGTGTGATCATCTTCTGCATGTCCCTGTGAAGAACTAGTACTCCATGTTTTTTTTACTTTCGATGACTTATCTTCTGTCTCAGCAGCCAGTGACTTCTACAGAAGCTGGGTCAAGATCCAGAACAAACACTGACAGAGATTGCTATTCTGAGTTGTATAAATTGCATGAAAAAAAACCAGTATAAGTGTAAGAGAAGGGGACAATGAAATTAATTTAATGGTAGGGAAGATTCTTTACCAGGGGCACCAAACAATAGATTTTGGATCAATGTTATAGGCCCACATTTCTTATATCAAAGCAGAAGCATTCAAATAAAAGTAGTTGGTCCAGCTTGGCAAAGTTATCTGTTGTTTCAGTGAACACGCCAAGGATTGCTAGACACTAGATCAGAGCTGGAAAAAATCTTCACGGTTGTACTAGACTGATTTATGCTGACTGAAGATCTAGCAATACAGTAAGCAATAAAGTAAGGCATACAGGAGGCGATGTGCTAAAACTTTTGATGACTTTCTCTGTATTGAATCTATATTACTAACAGAAGTCTTCAGAATTAATTCTGGAAACACTCAAAAACATCTACTTGCAAAACTTTTGGAGTCAAGCCATTCTGGCACAGCAAATATTTAGAACAAATTTGAAAGGTATTATCCATGGCAATCATTTATTAAAAAGAAAAAAAAAAAGAAAAGAGACTTCTTGCCAAAAAATGTGCACAAAATTTTTACTCTGTAGACCATCAGAAATGCAAACCCTTTTCATTAGGTGCAAACTCTATTTTAACAATTAGACATAAAAAGAAAAGAACTTTCAGGCTAACAGTACAGTCAATTCAGGTGATTGCTACTGATTGCATCTAAGTATGATTTCAGTGAGATTATTTCTGATGTGAATTTAACATATCTAAAGCTGATCCCAAAATATATTAGCTTTATATTCATCATAAACATATTGGATAAATCCATAGGAAGTGCTTGTTTCACACAGAGTTACTCTTCTGATATCTCTAAGATACTCACGACCTTCCCATTTAAGCAGGAATGTCTGTTATTGTAAATAACACTAGTGTAATTTTGCTAATGTAAATAATACCACAGCCTCTCAGGCTCTAGAATGCACTAATTTTAAAATCCCAGTTGCAGCGATTCAACTAAAAGTTTCAAACAAGAAACCAAACAAGTCAGAAGAAAGATAGATGGTCAAGAATCTGGAAGTATGCAGATATCTTTGTTCCACAGTTCTTTAAGCTGTTACATTATCAGCAAATCTCTGCTGCTAGTTGTTCAGTTTCATCAATTTTTAATTGGACTTTAATTCAACAATACCTCCATAAATGATTTTCATACAGATTGTCCTCGCTGTTTTTATGGGACAACTGTTCTTAAATGCCATTTCTTTGATACATGGGAAAAAAAAAAATTGAACCAACTCTTTTCACAGATGACAGGGTCTTTTTTCCTAGTTAACTATTTACTGTGTTCACATGTTGCCTTATAGCTAATGTAACAGAAATGCAACTATGCAAAAATCCTGAGGAATAGAAGTCAAAATTGGCCAGTTAGTATTGGCCCACCATCAGCTTTATTTCTGCTTTACTCCTAAACCAAACCTGTGATTCTCTGCCAAGATTAGAAGTCTGCCATGGGAAGTAATTCTTACAATTAATGTAGCCCCTTATCCTTCAGCTGTCCTAAATGTCATGCTCTGCTAGACCTATATATAGAGAATGTGTTTTAAAGCCCAAAGTCACAAAAAGTATCAGAAATACAGTATTTAAAGTATATGGTCCAGATCTCCAGCTGACTCAAACTTTACCTCACTGCAAATATTGATATAAGAACAGTTTTGCAATGTTCTTTGATTCTATAGTTCTCGTGTCCAAGAACACAGAGCTGGAATTTTCAGTTTCTTTTCCTCTCACTGGATCAGATGCATCATGGAGATGGGAAAGCCATCTTTTCACGCACAAGTGGGACATTCCCAAATGCAGCTGTTTGCACAAGCAAAACCATCTGGTGCCCAGTGGGGGCTATGCTAAGGTTCACAGTAGACAGAATTATAGAGCTTTACCTGATGATTCTCCAAGTATATATTCTTACTTATGTCCTACTATGCACACAGCTGCTGTTCTTCATGGAATAGCATTTTAACTATGCAAGGTGCAGAGAGCTCTTCTTGACTTGAGATAGAATGACTTCTGGAGGCACTTTTTCTAGGCCACAAATGTTTTTGGATCTAAGGGCATTGACAGCTGGACAGCACTATGATAGCACCATAGTAAGTTTGTCTGTATAGAGCTCCTGAGCAAAGAATGGAAAAAACAAGTGCCTTACAAAATGGGAGAGAAAAAAAAAAAAAAAAAAAAAAGTTAGGACATTAAATATCCTATTGAAAAAAAACTTTAAAAGTCATCATCCACTGACTTCTGTGGAATTATTACTGAGTGACAACTGACTGTTGCCTCTTTATGTTATTAAAAAGCTTATTGTGACACATCATAATTTCCCAGTTTTGAGATAAGTTTGTATGTTTTTAAAAATTTCCAAAGAGATTTCTTGGGAATCAGCCTATTGTGGACAATGGAAACAATCCCAGTACCATCAGTGTGCATCAGTTTGTAAATTTGTTGCTAATCATTAGAAATTATATCAGGAATCAACAGGAAGTCTATACTATTATATTACATGACTTAGAATTTTGGGAAGAATAATGAATGGGGAAGGTTTCCTGAATTATGTTGATAACCATACAGTGTAATTATTTAATGAATACAAATGAGTATAATACATTTTTGACAACTAAAATAGTGTGAAACATTCACAAGAACAGCTAAACTCTCATATATATTCTCTCAGGCAGATATACTGGCAAATGCCCCTGAATATTCAGGCTCCTCTTTGGTTTAGGGTGTTCACATGGACAATTAAAACTTCCATACTCTCAGCCTGAGGCCAAGCAAGGCTTTGCTGGAATCCTTTAGCTGCCAGATGAGCAGAGTCCCAGAATTTTCACAAATTTTTCTTGCATCCTCCTGCAATAAAATGACTGCCCAGGTTAACTGTCAGATATTTGTAAGGAGCAATGAATCCATGAGAAAGGTATTTCCCGTTATTTAGTTTAAAAAAAAAAAGACAAAACAACAACAACAACAAAAAAAAAAAAACCAGAAAACCCAAACCCAAATCATTGGGGTATGTGAGAAGGAAAGGCCAACTGTGCTTTGAAGCCTGAGCTTTTTTCAAGGCTGAAAATCTTGACCCTTTACACTAAAAAACATTTGCAAAGAATTAATATGTGAATAGGAGCTAGCAATTCAGCAGTCATTATGGAGAGAATTAACAGATCTCCGTCTGAGACTTTCCAGAGCACAGCCAATTTTATATATTAAAAGAATGACTCTATTAGCTTTATTTCTCCTGTTCTGGCTGTGAATATAGCTCACAATTAGTTTATAGTTTCTTTTGGGTGATTGTTCTGATTTTTCTAAATATCTAAATAAAATTCCTTTAGAAGTGTTTTCTGGCCAACACCACTCCTGTTCTTGTATATGGAGCACTTTCAAGTTGGATTGTTTATGATATTTTCTTACTGTTAACTAGAATCAGTCAGAAACACCTGTGATTTTTGCATTCTTTCAGCATGACAGGATTTATAGGGCAGAATCTGATATTTACACTGTAAAAGCAGAAATCCTGCTGGTCCTCCAGGAAAAGAATAAAAAATGTAACCAAAACTGTGGGCAGTACCATTTTTAATCAAAATAAGAATGCAATTAAAATGGACAAAGTCTTGAGGACTGTTCCACAGAGCTAAAAGAAACAATAGAACCCAGTGATTTTTTCTACACAACCCAAGGACTGAGGCAGTTTCCTATTCTCCTATTCTCTTCCAGCTTAATGATGGAATTTTCAGAAAAGTTCTTCTACTTACCCTCATTTAGCAGAAAAATTCACCAGATGAGGCTTTACTTTCTTCCCTAGGAAGTTTCAAATTTCATATAGCCTGTGATTGCTACCCTAGATTAGAGATCATCCATGTTATCTGAACTTCAGTAATAACTGTGGCAATGGACAGTGCATGTGTTCACACTAATCTTCCTATTACTTATTTCAACAGGTTGCCAAAAAAAAGTGAATATCAAATTGTGCATGAGGTTTCATTCAGACTCATGTCTGTGTTGTCAGCCATCCCTTATGGGTGACAGCTCCCTTCATCTCTGTTTTCACGCATCTTTTAGAATATAGATGACAAAACAGAGAAAAAAGAATAGATGTGAATATTTTCATGTCAATAGCACTTAACAGCAGCACTCATAAGGCCTAGAGCACCTCTCCTATGACAACAGGCTGAGAGAGTTGGGGTCTGGAAAAGAGAAGGCTCCGGGGACACCTTATAGCAGCCTTCTGGTGTTTGAAGGGGACCTACAAAAAAGCTGAAGATGGACTTTTTACAAGATCCCTTCCAACCTAAACTATTCTATGATTCTATGATGAATGAAGTAGGAAAAATAAAATTGAAAAACCAAATGAAAAATTATCAGTGCAATACAACTGCCGTGAAGTCAACAGAGAGTTGACTTAATGGGAACACGGCTGAGCTTCCACTCGTATACCTCTCCATTCCTTTTGTGTTATTTTTCTCCTATGAATACTTTAATTTTCTGCAGGGCTTATCCTTTGCTAGTTGTGACTCAGGTGTCATTCTAAGTGTCTAAAGCAAAAAGCTTTTGGCTACTTCTGTCTTAACAAATCAAGCAGTGCCAGGGAACATTCCTGAGCACTGGAACTTGAAGATGTTAAGTTCTTAGAATATTCTCTGGCACTGTTTTTCCTGGGCCAAAAATTGTTCTATCAAACAATTTTCAGGCACGGCCTGAGTGCTAGTGCAGGCCAGGGACTTAACTCGAGGGATGTCCACCCTGCTTACCCTGCTTTGGTGACTAAGACAGTAACGAATTCACTTCCATACCACTTGGCCTCAGTCCCAGAGGATAGTCCCAGGCACATAGTTTCCTAATAAATATGTAGACTTTTGTGTCAGATCAAGTAAATACGGATTCAGGATTAGTGTGTCAGGTCCTGAGCCAATGTCCTCTCATCTTTTTGGCCATGAGTTTTAACTGTTCCCAGAGCAAGGTTACTTTATTTGACGATTCTCAAGCTGTGCTTTGGGTTCAATTATCCTTGTACTATAAGACCCAGTTTTCTGCCCTCTTTTCACATTGGGATCTTGATAATATAAGTTTCCTTTAGACCGTTTTATTAGCCATAGTGTTGCCCTTTCCTTTGTAAAATCTAAGTTTAGTTTAGAGTGGGCCTTGAATGTTTTGCAGTCATTTTAATCTGTCGTCTTTTTGGTTTTTTTTTTCCCTGGCTTTGTTAGTTGCCAGCACTGCAAAAGAAATCTGGTAACTTTCTAAAGGGCAGTATGGAAAATCCTTCAAACCTGTACTTTTCTATTTTGTCTTTCATGCTTAGAATGGTCTAGGCAGGGAGCTGTTGCCTTTTCCTGCTGATGGTTCCCATCTAATGACAGTAGTATAGGTATGAAATTAGCATTTCATGAATTCATGAAGCAGACTACCTGAATAACATCTAAAGTATAATTAGTGAACATGAAGTCTGCCTGTCTAAAATCAGTGCCTAAGTATCCCACCTAATGGATGGAGACACCGCCATAAATCAGAAGAGGGAGAGCCTTTCTGCCCAGCAGAAGCACCATCTGCAGCTCCAATGGCATATGCCAAGCCCACCTTCCTCTTTGGTGGGTTTTGGGTAATTTGGAAGTCTACATCCGCCTTTAAAAGTACACAGAGCAAGGATGCACCCTATCCTTGGCTTTTTCTTTATAAGGCTAGGTAATCATATTCAGTGGACATATTTTCCTTTGGCCTAACAGATTAACGGTTAGAGAACTCACATAAGAAAGAAGACATTCGAGTTCTTGGCTCAATTTTGTTCAAAGGAGAAATCTTTAGGCACACAAACATGGAGTAGCTGGGTGGAAGCTCCTTGCTTTCCATGCTCTCTTGAGGGCAAAGTACTGAGCACTGAAGTAAGCCAGATACTTGGGAGAGTAATCAAGAAGGCACCATTTTCCAATGCTGCTGCTCAAGTAATTGGGTGAGACAAAGCAGAGACAGACATCTGCTGCCTGCTTGAAGGAAAGTCTTATTTGCTTTCTTAATAGTCTAAAATAAAACATATGCACCTTCCAAGAAACAAGATCTGAAAACCTAAACTGTGCAGAACTAGCCACTCGACAACATTTAGGCACCTCTTTCCTACTCTCTTTTCACACGAAGCTGCTTGTAGACTGAACTGCACAATGGCTTTGAGTTGAAGTGAATAATATTTTCCTTATGAATTAAGTAACCATCTAGTGAGGGGAGTTCAATATCTTTGCATTGAAACCTGTACCTCCTACTTTCTGAATTAGTGCTTTAACCACCTGGGTATCTTACAAGAAATAAGTGCTATGGATGTCTATTGAAACATGGACAAAAGCACATCTCCCTGCATGATAGCCCCTTTGCAGATGAATGTGAAATGCCTAAAAAGTGCCATGGGAACTTCCAAGCTAAGTTAGGATGAGTCTAATTAATATTGATGCACAGAATTTTAGGACATCTTGAAGTTAAGATTGATAAGATTCCTGTCTGAAACCTAGATGAGTTTTAGGAATTTAAATTCTAATTTGGGAAGGAAGAGGGACCTTAGGACTTGATCTATGCTAAGTTAATAATGTTCAGGAGCTGCCGTTGGCACTGAGGCAACCTGGCATGAAACAGTCCATGTCATTAATAATAAATGCTTTTACCCCTCCAAAGCAGGGTGGCTTCATCCAAACTGCAAACTGAAATTATTATAGCAATGGTTATTTATTGTTATAGATGTTTTAGGTGAAATGGATCTCATCCAAAATTATCACAGTTCCATATCTGAAACGATCGTCAGCAAAGTACTGTATTTTACCAGCTGTTTTTCCTCTCTGTTTTCCTCCACAAATGCATACATTTCTGCTATGTTTCATTAGTGGATCCTATGCTCCTTTACTGGTTCTATGGTTATATGACCAATATTGTCAGAATGAAGAAAATTTACATTATCCACAATGCATATATTTCACAATTTCCCAAGAAGCAGTCAGCACACCTACAACTTTCTATTATCCTGGATCTTAATTTGCAGCTGTTATTGCTATAAGTGGGAGTTGGATATGCAGATTAAAAACAAGCTATTTCCTTTGGGAACTGATGTTAATACTTCTGTTTAACAACTCTGAGTCACCCCATTTGCTCCGATGTTGTTCACTTACTGTGTGTTAGACAGAGAAATCCAGATCTTCCTTTCATTCCAGCTCACAACTTTAGCAGAATTTGCCCTAAACACTGCATTTTATTTTGTTTCCAGTGCATGAATTTTGAAACTTGAATTTACTCTGTGTCATGAGATATCCCCATATGTTTTATGGGCTGTGACAATATTTTGACATTTTGACAATATTCAGACATTGCATTACTGAAGCCAAATAGCTTAGCTGTTTTTCAAAAAGTATTGGACCTTTGTATGAATAGGAAAATTATCCAGAGGATAGAAAAGGTTCAGAGATTTTTTTCTTTGATATATAAGTCGTCAGGTTTTAAGGTATGAACCAGCTTCCAGCTGCTGAGAGAGAAGGAACTTCCCCATAGGGTAGTATCTGCCACAGCAGCCAGTTGCACCAAGATGAAACATCTGTTTCCAGCCACTGCTGGACTGAAACACACACATAGTTGTCTGACAATAATTAACATGTTTTGTTGCTTTCACCATTATTATCATTCTTTGCAAACATTTCCCACAATTATTCAGTTTTAACATAATGATTTTGCCTGTTTCATACCCATTGTTTATTATGAGCTTTCATCATGTACGTTCGTATAAATGAATGGATATGAAAAAAGGTGGGAAACAAGTTGGTATATATATCCACGTCAGAAAGCCAATTATAAGAAATCTATTCAGCCAACAGGAGAAAAAAATAAATCCAGATAAGTCCTGCACGTTTCGCAAGTCAAGCAACAGTGGTTGACCTTTGGGGTTCTCTGTTTGACAGCCAAATGAAAAAGCAGAGTCAAATAGTAAGATATCCAGTCCTGTCAAAACTTACTGAGAATCCACTGAAGCTCAAACAGTAAAAATTTCCAGGAAAAATGGAATCCCACAGTATGTTTTCCTCAGAGAGGTCTTACAGCAAAGCAGATTGGACGCATGCACATGATTAATTACAATGACCTGTCAGAAGTATCCACACCACCATGATCCAAAAATGAGAGCAGAAAGGACAGCAAAGCTACAAAACAGGCTGTGAAAAAAGTCTGAAGGAAGGCAAAAGTGAATAGGGAGCCAGCAAATTAGCTGTCAGGCCAAAGAAACAAGACAGGAAAAGGAGTAGCTCAACAGGAGACAGAACGTTCAAGGGCTCAAGTTGTCATAATAGAGCAGCTGGAACAGAAGAGCCATTTCCTATGACTATTTCTTCACATTTCTATTTTATGCTGGGGATCTTGGGAGAAAAAACAGACTCTATGTATGCCTTCCTTTTTCTTTGTTCAGAAATTCACTGGAATATGGCGACTCAGATGACACGAATGTCATTTAAGACAAATAAGTTAGAAGTTACATCAGCAGAGATGCTTGCCAGTGAAGTGCTTTCTAACATGACCCAGCAAGCTGACCATGTTTTGTCCAAGTGTGAATATGCACAACGTTCACTTAGTTTGGGATATCCATTGAAACTGACAGCAGTTAAAAAAAGAGCTCTCCCAACAGGAAACAGACAAAATTGTCCAAAGCTTTGAACACTGTACTGGGAGGAATGCATTTTGTTCTGTTCCTAGTTCGGCCAGTGAACTGCTGTTCTTGCTCCATCTGTCAAGTTTCTCAAGTCATGGTTGACAGTAATGAAGAGTCATATAAGAAATAAATACACCATAAACTTGATAAAGAGACTTGAAAAAAAAAAAAAAAAGCTACTAATTTTGATTAAGAGTGTTTGAATTAAGTAAATGTCAGTTGTTGCCATGGTCTTTTAGGTTTTTTCTCAAGTAAAAAAAGCAAATATCTTCAGTAACTGGTACTTCCTACCCTTCTGCTTTTTCTTCTGTCCCTCCATCCCCTAATTAGAAGTGATGTGAAAGCAGTATCAGAGAAATTAAAATATAGCATTGCTTTGGTTTGCATGTTGTTTAGAAAGAAATAATTTTGGTTGGTTGGTGTCTCTGGAGGCTGTCTAGTCCAAACCCTTGTCAAACCAGGACCAGCTACCAAGCCAGGTCAGGTTGCTCAGGGCCTTGCCAAGTTGAGCTTTGACTGTCTCAAGGATGAAGATCCCACAGTCTTTCTGGGAAACTTCCTCCAGTGCTTAACTACTGCCATGATGAAAATTGTATACTCATATCCAGCTGAAATTTCCCTTTCACTGACTGTATCTAAGAAGATTTTAAACCTGTCTTCACCTCCTTAGGTGGCTGAAGATAACAATCGGATATCTCCCCTTTTCCTTCTCTTCACTGAGAAGAATAAGCCCATCTTTCTTCTTAGATTCTTCTTATACTTAATGCACCAGACTACCATCTGTCTTAGTGGATGTCTGCTGGACTTGGTCCAATTTGTCAATATTTCTTTTGCAATGAAAGGTCCCACACTGGACCCAGTACTTCACATATAATTTTAATGAATGTAAGGTAGAGGGGCATATTCACTTCATTTGACCTGCTGACTATGCTCTGACTAATGCAGCCCAACCTGTGGTGGCCCTGCATTGCCAGCATGCACAGACAACTTCTATAACTTGCTATCCCTCAGGATGCGCAAGTCCTTTCTAGCAGAGCTGCTCTCTTGCTGGTCACTCCCCACTCTATACCATTGCTTGGGGCTGTTCTGTCCCAGGAGTGGGACTTTGCATTTGTCTTTACTGAACTTCATGATGTACTTACTGTCCCAGTGCTCCAGTTTGTCAAGGTCACTGTTGATGGCAGTGCCAATATATCACATATTGACTGCTTGCCTCAATTTTATAAATTTGTCCTATTGCCAAGGCTGTTGGTGAAGACAGTAAACAACACTGATGCCAGCATCAGCCCTCAGGAACACAATTTGTAATTAGCCACAAGTTACATTGTAAACCACTGTCCTTTGAGACCAAAGAGGTCCGTCCATTCAGTCTGTATAACAACAAATTTATAGGAATGATATACAAGATTGCATTAAGGTCTTGTTAAAATCATATGGAACAGCATCCACTGTAGCAAAGAGCAATCATTTTAGTGGCAGGTGACCCTCAGCAATTTTTCTGCAACATTCTGGATCCAGGCCCCTGGGAAGCAGTGAAACTCCCAAGACAGCAGGTCTGGTCAGCAGCTACATGCTGCCTTTCCCCACAGAAGGCAGTCTCTGACCACTGTCACCCATTGCTTCCTCTTTGTGAGACAGGTTCTATCCTCAGACCAGGCATGGCCAGCTACAACACTTCCTTCAGATAGTCTGGTGCATTTCTTATGGAAGATGAATTCTTACTTACCTGGAACAAAACCTTGTTTCTATGAACTCCATGCTTTGTCCTGGAAAAATGATTTTTCCTCCAGTTTTAAGGAGTGTCACAAAAAGATTTGAGGGCAGGTGAAATTAATTTACTTTTGGATAGAGTGATATAAAAGAAAATAGAGAGTGATCAGCTAAGATGAATGTTAATCTCTTTATATGAGCTTTGCACATGCCAGACACCTAGATACTGCTGTCTATTTTGGGGACTTTCTGAAGTTAACGATTAAGATTAAGATATTTCGATAATGACTCTGAAGAACTGGGTGAGCAAATAATTACACAAAAGAGACATTCTGAAAGCAATACCCAGAAAAGTATGGAGCTCAGAGCCATCATCCCTGAAACTGAAATACTATAAGATTTTTTTAAAGATATTAATGATCTAGAAATGGATTACAAACGTTTTTCTCATTTAGAATGAAAAATAACCCCGAGGACTAAAATCTAAGAGAAAAACAGTCCTACTCCCATATGTTGAAATACTTTTTTTTTTTTTTTTTTTTTTTGCTCCCTTTGCATACCATAAAACATTTCTCTGGAAAAGAAAAGCATGAAAGAGATGTTGAAAGAGTTCAAGAAATACACTTCAGAATTTATTACACTCCTTCAACATATTTTTCATGCTTTTTTTTTAACAAATTCAGTTCAGAATTTGTTAAAATGTTTGATGTTAGGGAACACTGGTAATTCCTGAAGTTGTCTGCCAAGTGAAGACCTCATTAATTTTAAATTATTCCTTCATTGCATATGAAGGAAAATTCCTAGTCATTATTTAGATGTTGGCAAGTAACTCAACTGAGAAAAGCTGAGATTGTGTATCTCTCACTAAATGCGTGCAATCATCTTGCACCTTTAGATGCTGCTCACAAGGAAATTCAACTTACCATTCATTATAGGTTTTAACTTTTCTCCATAACAAGAAGAAAATTCATCACCTAAAACCCCATGTCCTAACATTTTGGTGAAATCCTTACCTTTTCCGTTGTAATCTCAGCATCCCATTTTGTCTTTTCAGAGAAGGGAGGAATTGTGAGAAAATCCTTTACATCGCGCTTACATGAAGATAAAAACGAGCATTTCCCTCTCAGCAATGGAGTTCCTCCTCCTGCTAGGATATATTAAGGTTTTAAATTTGCAATTAGAACACATAAGTATCTATCAGTATGGCAGGTTAAGTTCAACTACAGTGTATGGAGTTATAACGTGCCATCAATGGAGCCTGGAGAGCACTTCAGCTCCCCTTCTATTAAATACATAGGGGTTGGTTCAGTTTATCAGAGGGGCCCAGTGCCATTCGAAAGGTCCTAGCATCTCCTGTTTGACACCTTGCTGCCATCCAGTAGGGCACAGACATCCCAGAATTCCTGTACGCTCTCTCATTCTGCTGTGGACGTTTGGGTCAGCCTAGGGCATCTCGATGGAACTCAGGGCTGCTTAAGTAAATAAGCCTCAAATACTCAGAAATCACAAGGAACCATATTTTCATTGCCTGCAGTAGAAGTTGCCTGCAGTAGAAGTTGCCTGCAGTAGAAGTTTAAGCACTTACAATGCCTGTAGATATCTACAGTGTCTTTGGTGCCATCAGTATCTGGGCTACCCTAATGCAGAGTGACAGAAGTGGCACAGCGAACATTACCTGTGGTAATGAGGCACCAGTGACAGCGGCTTTAGCCACCTTCCACTAACAACAGTGGTTCTAAAAATAGCTTTACAGCAGAACCACTGAGCAATTTTAGAGAAATTGTCTGGGGAAGAATACAATACAATTCAGCAAGAATGAATGTCAAGTTCTGCAATCAGCTGTATGACAGGATGAATTATTATAATCTCTGGTGCTACAGGAAAGGGTCTCTGAGCTGCAGTGAGTCACAAGTTGAAAATGATTCAATGTTAGGCTGCTACAAAAAAAAAAACAGAACATACCATACTGGGATAGATAAACAATAGTTTTGTCTGCAAAACACGTGAAGTAACTCTTTTATTCTACTTGTCAGTAGTATGACCTCAGGGAGAGCACTGTGTCCATTTTTGGGCAGTGCAGATCAAGAAGAATGTGGGGCAGTCCAGACAAGCAACAAGAATGACTGAAGGTCTTAAAAACATGGCCCATAAATAAAGGTTGAAGGAATTAAGATTGGGTAATCCAGATATGCCTGAGGGGAGAAAACTTGGCATGACTTAATCTTTTCTGCCTTTAAGAGTAATGAAGAGAACGAAGAGGAGAGGAAGACACAAGGCCATTTGTGGTGCTGATCCCTACTAAAGACTTTTGGCCACTATGATTTATTTCTCCCATGTGCGTGCATCAGGAGTAGGGTCTGTGCAGCCATTCTGTCCATCACTATTGCTTAGCTCACCCTCATGAGCTAGGCTTTTGGCAGGAGAAGGCTCTCTGGAAAACATGGAGCTACTGCCAAATACTGGGGACTGTCCAATCTTGTAACCTTTTTTCCTCTATACTAGGTATCAGCTTGCATTTGTACAAAGGGTTTACACTACATTACGACCTGCCTGAGTCAGAAACAGGGGCAAGCTACACAAATCATTTCATGAAGAAGCTTGACCATCTCCCTGTTTCTTTAAAGGCGGAATCAGACTGTCACTACCAGCTGAGGTTTAAACAGTGATGCAGAGCTGTACACAAAATGTACTTCTATTTAAAAAGATAAAAAGAAAAAATAAATCCATTGATCAAAACTTGATGTCAGTGACCAGCAAGGGCCAGCTGCTGCCTACAGGCACAGGAGGCAAAGGTGATCCAGCACAAGCCGTGCCCTCAGCAGAAGTGCACTGTCCCAGAGGGGCTGAGCACAGTGGGCAGATCTGTGGGCTGTCCATCAACAGCCCCAGATCCAGGTCCACAGTCAATGCCGAGGATCCCCTCAGTAGCAAAAGGAGATGGGACTGAGGAAATGGCTGCAAACAGACACAGTAGCAATGTATTTTGGACAGGGACAGAATGCCCTAGGCTGAGCTGGGCCGACAGGCAGGGAAGGGGAGAGGCTAAGTGGAGGCTGGATAGGGCCAGTAAGGTCTATTGGGGCTCTCAGGGCCCTGGAAAGTTTCAAAGGAACAAAAAATAACATACTCTTGATTTAACACACAGCTATTTGATTTTAAGGATAACTGTATTTTAAAATAGTTGACTCCACATAGCACTTGTAAGTCCTAAAGATGACAGACACAATTCAATACATGCAATGATTGGTTCACTACTATTGAATTCAAATATAGACAATTCTACCAACAGCAAACTGTCAGATACATTTGCAAGTAAATATGGGCTGAGGGAAAGATTTTTCATCTTGGCTTAAGCTTGAAGGTTTAAGCTTACCAGAAGCTTACAGATTGGATTGGTGGGAGAACCAACCGTGCCAACATCTTTTCTAAAAGTTATGTGGTTTTGGCAGAAATCTCATTAAATCTCCTGAGAATTGTTGGTTATTGAGAATCTGGCTGCATCTTATATGGGAAACAGGCTCTTCAAGCTTTGGGATCTTACTGGAAACCATAAGCATAGGAATGATGTTAAAGCTGGGAATTCAAACGTTTCCCTGCCCTTCTTGGCCACATATAAGATGCATTGGATGTGACATCCTAGTTTCAAATCCATCTGTTCTTTCAGGCACTATCAGATGCATAGCTCATTTAACTGACAACAAATTCTCAGAATAATTTGTATTACTTGCATTCTGCAATAGCCTCGGTGATCTCTTCTCCTTCCCCACTTCACCCACAGACACAAACTTAGCTATTCATCGTATGTTCCTCACCTCATTGCACTATGAGACAGCTGTGCTCTCATGGATTGCTTTAGAGCATTTGGCTGCAAAAGCTGGCTGGCAATTCTGTACAGCTGTAACCCTGGCCTGCTAACTTTCTAATGAAAGCCATGCCACCATGGGTACCAAAGGGAAAACAAATACCCTTTTGTCCATGGAAAGTCTGGCAGGGAAGCAGATTCACTTCTGTTTCAATAGCAAATTTCCTTTGACTGCAGCCCTCCCTCAGTCACTCTTTGATTTTTTTCACAGTTAGTCAAGTTGACTGAATAGCCAAGGGCAGGAGAAGATCTGCGGTCCTTTGGGGTACAGCTGCCGATTATTTGAAATAGAGAATCTATGAACAATTAGCAAAAAAACTCTGCTAAAGAATTCTTAGAGTACTGCCTTACGGGGAGTTGGTTTCATTCCTTGAACTGGTTTCTTTTTCATACACACACACATTCAATTGAAAAGCCTTGAGCAGTGAGGAATGTCTGGCATTTCTGCTGTCAGTGTGCATGTACATTGGAGTGCGATATTTTTAGAAGCCCATCGCATCCAAGTATGCATGAATTCTCACGTAACCTCATAGTGCGAACAGCTCACAGAGTCAGGGATGTGAGAGCTTATCAGATTAAGCACACAACTTGGGTCCTGCTGAGTGTCCAGCAAATACTGAAGATGTGAACTTTTCCACACAAACATATGCTGCATATTCCAATCCAGGGGCAAAATAAGCTGTGAGACCCAAATGGAGAAGGGAAGCAGGAAAGGCTGTGGTAGCTTGGGTATGGCATAGCTCTGAGGCACAGAGGTAAAATTCATTGGCCTAGAGACAGCATGGGGAAAGCTGGACATTCAGTGCACTGTAGACAGCCACATCTTTTGTAAGGATATCTAAGTTGTTTCTTTCTTAGGGGAATTTCTTTGTAAATTTGAGATTTCTGCTGGGTCTACTGTAGTGTCCTGGCCCATGCCCAGAAATAAAGCCTTATTTCTTCTCTCTTGACCTGACCATCTGACAAACAGCACTTATGTGCCTTCACAGCAGAAGAAAACAAGGTCAGCTTTACAAAGAACATCCAGGGAAGGTCAGCTTCAGAGACTGTCTAGTTTGAGGCATACAGTTGTTCACGTAAGAAGGTGAACTTCAGAGAAAGGGGAAAGTTTGGAGTAGAACATTTCTGGAGCTTTTTCAATTTCCCTTTATTTCCAAAAGGATAAGAATACCATCTATTACACTAGCAAAGCCTAGCAAATGCAAGGAAAACATTTAAGAAATTTTCCCAGTACTAGGCATAGAGGTTTTACTGGTTGAGCCACAGAAAAACTTTATGACAAGCTTCGACTTACAGAGGGCACTGCTTTAAAGATAGGGTAAGAGTCTCTGAACTGCTGAGTGATTTTAGATCCTTGAAATTTTGTAGGCCAAGCAGAGGACAGTTTAAAGAGCCTTGCATCTTTGCCCTAGCACTGAAACATCCAAAATCACTTGACACATAAATGATTAGGTGCACTGAAAAATAAACAGGATTATATTCCACCAGGGTACTTTTGAAAAAACTAATTTTTTTGCAGTAAAACAGAGCAGAAATAAACGTGAACCATGGGTCAAGTATTTTTTAATTTTTTTTCATTGAAGTGCTTAATCAGACTTTAAGTACCTAATTTAATCACCAAAGCTTGGGCCTAAAGCCATTTGCTGAGTGAAATCCAAGTTTAGAACATAAATACAACATGCCCGCATAACGCAGCTTTGATCTAATGATTTAATAACAAGGAAGGATTCTTGTTCTATTACTCCCAGAACACAGATGAAATGGTCTTTGTGTTAACTTTTCTAATCTTGATTACATCTGTATGTCTTGTAGGTCTAAGAGGGCGAAACAAAAGTAATTATCATTCTGTTAGCTTAAGGGAAATCTCTGCTTTTGGATCCAGAGATTTTTAAAGCGGTTGAAGTGACTTGGTTTTTTTCTTTTTTTTTTTCCTTAAGTTTCTTTAAAAAGAGAGAATGAAGAAATGGGGAAAAAATGAGCTAATGAGATGGCCAGTCCTGCTTGTTGCTTCTTGTGAACTTGTCTAGAATTCAGAATGCACTTTTCCTTAAGAAAGGAGATAAAAACTTAAATAAATAAAGATAACATGGTGTCACGCTACTGGAATTGTGCAGGCTCATAGAGCAGCCTGCAAAAACACTGTGGAAGAGTATGCTGAATGTCTTTGTAGTCCCTATGGTAACAACTGGAGCAATAAGTTGTTCTGAGGACAAGCGGAAAAAAATGCTATGAGAAAAACAGACCCTTCCTGACTACAGCAAGGAAAAGACATGATCTCTGCAGCGTCCTAGCAATAACGTACACTGTGATTATAACTTTAAGTATGCAAACAGAGATCCAAGTGTCACAAAGGGGATGAAAAATAAAGAGCTGGCCCAAGGCTCTGTGGTTTTATGATGCGGGTTGAGGTACAGAGGTAATTTTCAGCCTGTAATTAATATTTCCCTGCTACTGCCAGGGCTTCCACAGACTAATCTCTCCTCTTTCAGGGTTCCTAATTGTATATCCCCTGAACAAAGTCCCACGGCTCTAAGTAATACAATGATCACAATAAAATTACCACATAGCAGTCGTTCTCCAAATACTCCCTAAGTGCTGTAGGTGGCTCTGCTGCTGTTCCATCATTTCCTAAATTCTCACTTTCTCCCATGACCATCTCATCATTTTGCTCAGTGCCCAACATCTATCATCTTCAGAGGTGCATCCAAGCCAGGCATGAGTGGGATTTCCTTACTCCAGGGCAGAAATACCTATTGCCATCAGCATAACATATCTGCAGCATTCCTGTCAGAGCTCACTAAGCTGAATTTCTTGTCACAGCAATATTTTACATGAATTTTCACTACTGAAAAATATGAACTGCTTATAATTGAATGTATAAAAGATCAACTTGGTAAACTGAAGACAGGGAATCATGTTCTTTCTGCTGTAGAAATCTCAGAGAGCAGGAAGGAAATGTTCCCGAGGAACACAGGGGAAAGGAAGAGGATCTGGAGCATGAATTTTCAGCAGAGAATTGGAGGAACTAGCTGGGGAAGATGAACACCTGGCATAGTAATTGAAGTTCATAACATGATTTTACATTTGAACATCATATCTTTACCAAACATTTTAAACCATGTATGTTAAATTCAGTTTCTAACAGCATTTGTCTATACTCCAAAACATAAAAACGTCGCTAGCATACAACAAAATATTAATAACTGTAATGATGAACAGTTCATAGCCAGATAAATATTACACCTGATTTTAATCGTTGTCTAAATAACTAATTGAGCATCCCATAATGCTGAAACTAGCAAAACAGTCTTTTTTACCAAATACATAATTGTTTAAAATAATTTTCTTGCATTTCACTCTAAGGGTCAAAGAGTTGTCTTCTGCAGCTCACCAGAGCAATGACTGCCACTGACAGGGACCCTTCACATTACGCCTCTGATCTAGGAAACACTTGCTTTAAATACAAATTTAGAAATTCCTCACCTCATCATTCTCAGCAGCCATTGCCCCTTGAAATATGTCTCTCCCATAACTTGAAAAGGAGGAAGAAAAGATCCAACACATTCAGTTTGTTAAATAGATAAAATGTATTCTTCCTTCCTGTATACCACTTCCAGAATTTCAGATGATTACATCAACAGATGTAACTGAACTACCAAACCTTCTGAGACCAGAAGGGTTGCAAATTCCCCTCCTCTTGCCCTAGGTAAGTTAAACTGTTGTCTAGGCAGTTTTTGACTGATATCTTCTAGGCAGCAATGTGCTTCACAACACAAATGGAATCAGCTGGACACAGATCCAGGACACATGGAGCCCACTGCATACGTCATGAACAGATTGACACCTGAGAGCAGAAGTGTACATTTGCAATAGGTCTGGTCCATCCAAAACACGAGCAATCAGTAAACCACATGGAATCATGGAATCATAGATTCATTTAGGTTGTAAAAGACCTTTAAGATCACTGAGTCCAACCATAAACCTAGAACTGCCAAGTCCAGCAATAAACATGTCCCTAAGTGCCACATCTACGTGTCTTTTAAATACCTCCAGGGATGGCGACTCAACCACTTCCCTGGTGTCACGGACAGAATGATTAATTTAACTCCTAAGAGAGAAGCAGTGAAATATTTATTGATATAAACCAGTAATTTAACCGCTACACCTGGGCAGCCTGTTCCAACACTTGACAACCCTTTTGGTGAAGAAGTTTTTCCTAATATCCAATCTAAACCTCCCCTGGCACAACTTGAGGTCATTTCCTCTCATTCTGTTGCTTGTTACTTGGGAAAAGAGACCAACACCCACCTCCCACAATATGCACAAGACAGTTAATACAGTAGTCCCAATTTACATAATGCACTATTAGCCTCCACTGTAGCAGTTATAGTTAGTGGCTAACGTAAGACAAATCATCCTCACAGATCCCTGTGATCTCAAATTCCATTCAGATAAAATTTTCAGGTGAAAAAGAAGACATATCCAGGACAAGTAAAGAACTCTGCTTCTAGGGAATATTAACAGTATGTACCAATTTTCTTTTCAAATGTAGACATTATATTTTTCACCTCTTATTTCTCATGAGGCAGAAATTTTTAGTCGTTTTTGTTATTGTCACTCTTATCTTGACACAGAGAACCTAAATTCCCCATGTCTAATTTTGTTGCATTTATTTACTTGCCAACACCCCTTCTCTCTCATTGGAGAACGCGAGTCTCAGAAAAGTCATGTTGTTAGCATCAGCAGGAAGAAGATGGATAGAAGATCCAGTTATGGCAAAGCTTCAGAGCAAGGGCATATGCACTCTTGTCACCCTTTTATCTCCTTTCCCTATTATCAAAACTCATCTCTCGCTACTCTTAGTAGGATACTCCAGGGCGTCCCAAATAGCATGAGGTCTGTCAATGTACCTTTTAAAATCAGTGAAAGTCCCTAGGTCTGCAAGGTCACAGGGGAATGAATAGTGTCACTGTAATCACATGAATACATAATTAATTAATAAAAAAATGATGGGCTCACAAAGTCGTGCTCTTTCTCCAGTTACACTGGACTTTATCACTTCCAGCAAACTGTTGGGAGAGCATGACAGAAGAAGAGAAAAAACCAAGGTCTCTGGATTATGAGAGCTCACTGTTAATTGATGTGAGGAATGCAAATATTGATAACATCCTGGGCTGGGTACCCAATTCACGTATCCAAGTGAAGGGCTGTTTTTCACTCCTGCATGTGCTCAGGGACAGCCTTAAGGAAGTTGTCCCAAAGGCAGATTGAAGATCATTGCTCTCCCCTGCCACACACTTCCTGGCCAAAAATAGGAGGGGAACTAGTGAAGAATATAAATAAGGGCAAAAAAATACAGAAAGACTGAAAAGAGGTTACAATAAAACAGAAATTGGAAACAGGCATAAGTTAAAAACAAGAAACAGTCTAGAGACAGACTGGCATTAGTTCAAGCTATGGGACTTAAAATAATTTAGACAGTCACCTTAAAAAGAAGTCATAAAAATGCCTTGGCTGTATCAACAACTTAAACCTTATTATAGAGTAAAACCTCTGTTTCTCTCTCTTTCTTTTCCCTGTTTTCTTATGCATCTTGTCGTTTCCCTCGGGTTCTACCCCTTACAGATCATTTTGTCATGTTCAGAAAAGTATTATTTAGATTACTTAAAAACAGTCTTTTTAATTATACTGATAAGCAATGGTGTTGTTCTGGATCTTTGACAACAGGTGAAATTTTTAAATACTAAGTTAATATAACACAATTATTTGACCTGATACTGTATAATGGCTCAAAACCATAAGAAGGTAATTAAAAGTATAGACACTTCTGAAGAGACAAAAATGCTTAAACATTACAGTCTATAAAGATGAACAAATAAGAAAAAGTAGCATGCCAAAATGAGGTTACGATAATAAAACAGCCTGGCTCCCTTAAGGGGAACTTTTTGTTGTTTAAATGGGGATAAATGCTGTTGAAAATTCTTTAAAAAAACCCTTTTATAAAATACCGTGTCACAGAAAACATGAACGATTTTGGCTATGTCCCAGGTAGAAACAAGCTAAAATATCCACCGTGAGGTCATAACGATTTCCCAGGACCTCCTTGAAAATGTGAAGCGTGTCACAAGGGGTATTTTCCTGATGAAATAATGTATAAATAGCTTCAATAAAGTAAGCAAGGGAGTTAATTCTGGCAGAAGGGATCTGCTTTGAGTTATTGAGAATTTGCTCTCTCCTCATGTATCTTTCACTGGCAATTTAAATCAATGTATACTACAGCTCAAACCACCAGAGAAGAGTAAAACCTGGGACTGGTAACTTATTACCTCATTCCCAATCACAGATCTTGGTCTTCCAGGAACCTCCTCTGTCCCTTTTTGGCTCAGCACAGGATATTGTTCAACCCATCTGTCTACCCTGCTGCCTTCTTACCCCTTTGCACACACATATACACAGAGGAAAATCTAGCTACAGCTAGCTAGTTTAGAAAAGATAATTTGTTCCAAGCTGTTATGTTTCTCAAGTGAATATCAGATGAATTCATAATTGTGGGAACTCTTGAAACATTTCCAGCTTTACACAACATGTTTGTTTTAGGGCTCCGGTGACGTCTGTAATGTGTGGGTCTGCTGAGATTTGGAACAGATGCATTATTTTTCTCAGCCACCTGGAAGAAAGTAAAATATTGAGAAAAGCTGGTTTATAAGGACTCCCTGGTGTCCACAAACTGGTCTGGTTAATAAGAGAGAAAATATTTCTGATTTTTTTTTCAACTGCAAAACAAACGGCTAAACATATAATTGCTGCTTTTTTTCATGGAAATAAAAATTTCAGGAGACTTGTTAGGCTTAAATTTGACACACAGTAGCTTGCCTAGTGTCCTGTTTTGGGGGGACATTATGGATTTGGGAATGTATTTTTCAGACCTGTCCTGCAAACTTGAAGACTTGTCCTGAACCTCAAACCTGTGTGCAATTCAGTGTAAACTAGATAGCTTTAGCAGGAGCTTGAGGAAATTCAGGAGGTTGTTTTAAGTTCTTAAATTCTTTTGCTGGGGAAAAGACCCACTTGAAGTATACACTTGAGGTTGAGAGCAAAAGATCTCCACAAAAAAAAAAAAGTGGCCAAGTTCAAATGGCAACGCAGAGAATGGGTTTTAACCCAGACAAAGGGATGTTCAGCTTGTTGCAAATGTCCTTGAAATTAACAGGCAAGCTACTTCCCATACACAAACATCACCAGCCATATCATTTGCTGAAGTTTTTCTTTGCTTCCCCTCAATACAACTAAATGTGGCAAAATAGTTTGCAAACCCCATTCCCTCTTTTCAAAGACAGGCATCTGACTTTATCTTTAGGCTGAAAAAAGAAGCCTGACTCCCTCCCCCTCCCAGCCCTGAGCCTATGAGCATACTGAGTGGACTTCATCTACCAATGGTGACTTTCAATTTGGAGCAGAGCCTCTAACAGGGACCAGGAGCACCTGAGGAGATCCTGCTAAGCTGGAGAGGACTCACAAAGCTTGATTTGCTGTTCTGCTCACAAATAGTCGCATGGCCTCAGAGAGTCAGCCTCCTTAACATGAAATGCCAAATTTGGCTCAGGATGGAGTTTCTCTTACGTAGTTGTCATTTTTTAATGACTATGTATAATGAATCTTCCCATATGCAGAGGCCATGCGTTGTTACAGGCCAATCTACAGAACCTGCAAATTTAGTTCAAGCCTTTAAAGGTTTGAATTGAAATTCAGGTTTTCCCTTCTATAGCACCTATTAAATATCTGCTTCATTTCTTTGTCTCAGATTGCTCTTATTCCTCTGCCATGGAGTAAATCTTCATGATCGTGGTTAAAAAAAAGAACTTTCAGCCACAAAGCCTACCATGGACACTACCCTGGAGGACTGAGGCTGGACGTGCACAGCCATAATGTCTTTGTCATCCAGGCAAACTATCCCAATCTATGGAATTGGGAACTGGAAGAGATGAGCCTGCTGGCTGACTTACCTGACTTACCCTTCGCCTTTTGCATTGACAAGCAAGTAACCAAGTTACTGCATTATATCCCCAGAACATCAGATTAGCAATTAGGTGAGAAGAGCTGTTTGAGCAAATGACTGATCTTTCCCTTCTCTTTTGTTGACAAAAATTGAACACAAATATTTTTGTCTAGCTGATTTTAGGATTTCTCAGGTGGTCTAGAAGAAAGATTACTTTTAAAAAGTCTTTTAAAATGTCCTCACAGGCTAACTAGAGCTTTCCCACACTAAAATATACAAGGTATTGTCTGAATTAATTTCACAAATTGACCTCAAACGTTGCCGCTGTTAGGTAGATGAGGTAAGGTGTTTCTTAACTACTACTGGGAATAGGGGGAATATAGCATATACAGCAAAAAACACTTGTCAGAGACAAGAGATTTTGTCCAAGATATACACATTTCAGCAGCAAATGTGAAAAACAGTTGCCTCACCAAACATCCTGAGCTGCTGGCCTAAAAATGCTATGTTTGAGTAGATAATGCTCTAAAAGAGACAACTCTCTGACCAGCTTTGTTTGCAGGCTTTACAACCCTGAAACTACCTCTCCTGTACATGCTACAGTTAAGCTCCAAGACATACACACTGGGATTTCCAAATAACTAGTTTTTAGCCCTGTATCCTCCCGTGAAATTATTTTTTGCATTTATTTGGAACTATGAAATTTCAAATAAAATAATATGCATCTATCATCAAGAGAATATCAAGTTTAGATGAAGCTTCCTTCTTTCTCTGCATTTTAGAAATTGAATGGTATTGATTAAAATATGATTTTGTAACCAATTTTTATGCATCACTAACACAATTCTAGCATTGCTCTTGTGTGCTGGCCACTGCATAAGCCAAACTCCTTACCACAGTCAGCTCATCTCATCTTTGAAATATCCTGACATTTCCATGGCAAGTGCTGTGTAAAGGGATCAATGTGAGAGTAGTTGGCACTTCTTAAAAAAAATAAACTGAGTACAATGTTTCATTTTCAAGTCTGTTCTCTGCAAAGTGAGCTAGAATATGAAGACATTTAGTTATAATAAGAAAATAAAATACGGAATGCATTCCTCTCCCCACAACCCCAAAAATCTAAATCTTTATTATCTAGCAAAGTATAATTAGCTACATCTGCAAAACTGCATTGCTGCATTTGGAAATCCCAAAGGTCCTGGTGCAATTTCTAACAGATGTATCTCTGCTCTTACACAAAGGGAGATAATGGTTTGATCAGCTCTTCAGCCCACTAACCACAAGAAATACATCAAGTTATATATCGAACATCTGGTGATGATATCATGTCCCAGTTTGTTTTCCAGCATCTTATATGGACATAGAAGTAGGTCTGGCTGTGAGGTTCAGCAAAGAATTGCACTAAATTTCACTTCTTACTGCCTTTTTAAAAAAAAATATGAAACATTTCATTGAAATGATAATGTATTTATGAAGTCTTTTATTTAGTGAGCCATTTGCCATCCTTGTTACATGGAAATAATCCAGGTATCAGGTTTACAGGAAATGTCTGTTTATGTTAGTCTCAAAATTGCTCTGCTGGGGCTTGTTGACATGCTTGATTCTTCCAACTAGGCCCAACTTGGAGCCAAAGCGGGAGTGAGATGAGCAGACTTGAATAAAAAGATAATGGGAGTAGAAGGATTAAGATAAGGAGTTAAGGTTGCAAGGAGGGAAAAAAGAACAAGCAACCAAGGTGGCAGAGCAGTAGCAAAGGCAAGCTGAAGGGTGCATCAGAGAAGTGACAGCAGGGCTAGATCCACATGGGGATTGTTGGGTCACGTACTTGCCATTTAACCCAAGTATCATCTAGTCCATTGGTTTTTAAATGCCTAAAAATTGTCACCCTTTAAAACTGATTGGCCTGACTGTGCTAAGTTTTAGGAAAGTGATAGTTGGAATGAAATGAAATGAAATGAAATGAAATGAAATGAAATGAAATGAAATGAAATGAAAGTGTGCAGGTTCTTTTAACACTCAAGTCTGCAGGTATGGAGCCTGGCATTGTTTTATTTACTGTCATTCAGAGCTTCATCACCCTGATCCCTTGGAGTAAGCTGCATGTCAGCATCACTGCCCTGGCTTACGATCAGCTGCTCTTGCATTTAGAGTAGCCTGGCCTTGGGATAAAGTTATTCTCAAGTCACTATAGGTCTTTGCTGTGAATTTTCTCTGTGTTCATTCCATGAATATTTAATGGTAGACAACACCTAGTTCTCAGCCTCTCAAGTACTCCTCTGCCACTTTACAAGTCATCAAATTACTGTAAAAGCACCAAAAAACATAAAGTCTCAGTAGAGTTTTAAATTAAGTGTTAGCAAGTAGCTGAAAATTAGCAGTAGCATGCCTTTTCCCAGTTATATATGAAGGAAAATGTGAATTCATGGAAGTGATTGTTTTAAAAGGATGGCTAAAGTGTATGCTCAATGCTGCTCCTCCAAACAAGGAATGATGGCTTTGGACTCAATGGCCAATGGAATATAAATCCAGACAGGGGTGATCCTTAATACTCAACCTTATTCTCAGGGTGTCGCTTTGGGTTAGTGTAGGTTGCCCACTGTTTAGCATATTCTTTTTCATCCACCCCATTTTCAGTTTCTTAACTCTCATTATGCATTATATTAAGCTTAATATCCCATGCTTAGATTTCAGACTATTTGCAGGACCTGAGTACCTTAGAGAAAAATATTTATTTAAGGAAGTTCTTCCCTTCTAAGACAGTTACTTTAGAATATTTTCAAATGATTATCCAGCTGGTGTCCTGACTTCTGTAGATTCCTAACACTTGCAATTTGGACTTCTTATTTACCCACAGGCCAAAAAGTCACAGTACTCTGTGACCAATAACTCTGAGCATAAATGAACATAGATGGACCATAGATAGATCATGTTTAACGTCATTAATGATCTGGATGATAAGGCAGAGTGTACCCTCAGCAAGTCTGCAGATGACACAAAAATGGGAGGAGTGGCTGATACACCAGAAGGTCATGCTGCTACATCCAGAGGGACCCTGACAGGTTGGCAAAATGGGCCGACTGGAACCTCATTAAGTTCAACAAGGAGATGTGCAAAGTCCTGCTCCTGGGGAGAAACAAACCCAGGCACCACTACATGCTGGGGGCTACCCAGCTGGAAACCAGCTTGGCAGAAAAATACCTGTGGGTCCTGTTGCAAAACAACAGCAGTATTGTAAAAAGAATTCCAGTGCTGCACATTGGGAAGGCCATTGGGCACTACCACACAGCTAATGCAAATTAGGACACTAATGCTGGTTTCCATTTGGGGCTGTCTTATAAAATGCTGTTCTGTAACATGGAAATGGGAACTGTGGAAACTCAGTCATGCGATGTGTTTCCCCATCAGAAAAGGAGACCAGCACAGTGACAATTCAAGGAATTTTCAAAAATATTAAAAAGTTAGACTGCTTGTACCTCATGCATTCTGTTATAATAACAGCATGCTTATTCTACCATAGGGTACTTAAACATAAAATGTCCACTGAGGAACATCACTCCTAGACTCTTGTATAGTACTAGTGATGTGTGTAACACAAATTTCACCTAAGCAGGAAAAAAAAAAAAAACCACCACCACAAAACCCTCCACCTTAACCTGGTCTCCTGCAACTGTAGATTCATCTTTCTTGGCCTCTGAGCAGAGCCTGACAAAGATAATCGGTGGTGTTAATAGAATGAAGCTTCTGTTCTAGAGTGAGGCTCCTAGAAACATACTCTTTGTAATCAAAATCCAAATTTGAAGCCAAATTTTAAAAGAACAAGAGGGCAGTGCTTAATCCCTATCTAACAACAAATTCCTGAGATGCCCAAAGTGATGTCATTGTGAGATTTTGATGTTGCTATCTTTTATATCACAGTAAAAATATTAATGTTTTTACTGAACTGTAATAAAACATCTATGCTGAGAATTTTAAAAATAAATTGTAAACACACAGACACAAGAGTTATTAATCATGAATAGTTGTCCTTCTCACAGAATTAGTCTTACCCAGCACTAAAGCAACTTCTTCTTGTGGACCCTACACACTTCCCTGAAAAATAGAAAACTGGTATTTTACGGAAATGTTGAAAAAGCAAACTGTGAACTTCCAGAATCGTAAATAAAGGAAAACCTATGTGGTATTTCACCTTTCACACCAAGAGGGTTTTATCTCACATGTTTCTCTGACCATAATTTTAGTGATATTTCTCACAAAGCAGCCATCTTCAGACCATTTCCAGAGACAGAATTGTGCCTACTATTGTACACAGTATTTTCTATAAAAGCATCCAGATGACCAGAAGGTTGTTCTTCCTACTAGGGATATATATATTAATATAAATTTACTTTTGCTGTTACAGCATCAAGCAGTTAATGGTTGTTCAG
Organism: Numenius arquata; assembly: GCF_964106895.1. Classification (NCBI taxonomy): domain Eukaryota; kingdom Metazoa; phylum Chordata; class Aves; order Charadriiformes; family Scolopacidae; genus Numenius; species Numenius arquata. Next base: position 42,064,531 of record NC_133584.1, read on the forward strand.
AAAATTTGCCACAGTGTAACAAGATCACTGGTGATTATCATATGAATATTACAGTAAAAACACCCAGGAAAAAGAGATAAGGAATTTGAAGACTGACAGCGAGTAAGAGCATATCTAGGAAATGCCCTGCTTAATTTTACCTCTGCTCAACTTTTTATAGGGAAATCACTAATTAAACCCCTTAAATGGAATTAAAACCGTTAATCCCTTTTGGGAGAAGGGAATGAAAATGTAATTCAAGCCTACAAAGACATAGGTATCTTCAGTCAGGAGAATTTGAATTCATCAGCAGAATGAATTAACTAGCCTGCCTCAGGATCCTACTCTTCATCAGGAGAATTTACGAAATGGGGCATCTCTGCAACTTTATCAAGATGCCTGTGATGTAGAACTTGGAAGAAAGAGACTCTCTGCTGAGGACGATTGGACGTTGCACGGCTGTGGAAGCTCTAGTGTGCTGAAAGTGGAGGCATGTCTCATCTGATCTCATGTCTGTTTGGGAAAACTGAAGAAAGGAAAGGATGACAACAGGCTGTGAATTCAACATTTTCCAGATAAATTCAGGCCTAGAGGTTGTCTGAAATTCTGATGAAAGATGGACTTGAAGACTCATTCAGCATCTCAGAAAGTTTAACTGATGCTAAGTGGCCAACATGCTTGTGTATGTCTTGTCTGACAATGATTTTAAATTCACTGGGGTTCACTGAATTCTGGGATGTTCTATGATGATTTTCAAACTGACATTTTTTCTTCAATTTAATTTTGGATGGGTAGTCTGAGGTTCAAATGATTCAAGACCTATTTTTAATGGTATAGGCTATCTGACAGGAATTAGATATGCGTAAATATGGTCTTGCTGTTACTAATTCTTCACATGCCTAATTCCATGTACATGAAAGGAAGAAAGAAAGGACAGGGAATGCCACTTCTAACCCTTAATCTCCCCTGCAGAGCAGCTGGTGGGAAGTGACAGGCATCACAATGGCATTATCAGCCACTCTCAGACCTGGAAAACTTTTATGATAATCTAAGACACAGCTTCCCCTTCTCATTAAAAGTTCACGTAGCTGGTGTAAGTGGTAGATTTGTCTTCATTTGGTCAACGACATTCCTATTAGAAATAATGGCAAAGACAGTAGAAATGAAAAACAAACAGGAAAGGGAAATAACACAGAAGACGGAATAACAATAAGCTTTCTCTTAGACACAAAAGACCACTGGTGAGCATCATAAGATTTTATAAAACTTTACAGAGGTCTTCATTATTATGTCTTTCTTACAGATGGGAGACTTAAACACTGAGAGATTAAATGAATTGCCCAAGCACGCCAAAAAGCTAATCCAATAAAACCATCCTGTTTCTTATCTTCAGGATCATCCTGCCTTCAATTAACTCTTCAAGATTTAGCCAGACAATGCTTAAGAGATGTTTTTCCCCCTTTCTGACTTGGTCCGGAATATTTTTTTTAGGATCAAGATGACAAATAGTACCAATGTAGAAACCAGCTACTCTGGGGACAGGAGGGCCAGCAGCTCCGTTAGCCAAGCGTCTTTTCTAACTATGCAGCAGTCCAGATGGCTTCTTTAGAGCACTTCAGATGAACAATCTCTGCAAACATGTTGCAGCCAAACCCTTTTAAATGACACATTCAAAACACAACCCATTTTGATATGTTTAACAGGGATACCTCCTCCTCTAAATTCCTTAACTCCTTGGGCTAACTCACAGCTTGACAGGAAGAGTTGAAAAACATTTTCTCTCTTCCTTATTCTAGTTTGGACAATTAATTCTACCTCTGACATCATTTATATAAAACACATAAAATACAGGATATTGTATACAGACTGTAGAGTACTCCCAAACAGCACATTTCTGCTTCTCAGTACACAGGGCTGTGTTGCCTTCAGGTCAGGGAAACAGAATTGGATGAATAGAAAAGCCAGTTACAGAAAAGTGACTAAAATATGGATTTATATGTAAAAAATACCTGTTAATAACAGACACTGGGAAAAAGACTCCTAATTAGAATAATTCTGTCATGTTAATATCATTAACAAAGCAGTATACAATTTAGTAACACAGTAATAGCAACTTATGACCCAGAGAAGCCCTATTTCAAATACTGTAGATAGTTCTTACACCATGGTATTCTTTTCACAAAGAATGGAACTTTCTAGATACCGATGAATAAAACAGCATTCAAAAAAAAGAAAAGTGGGTATGATGTGTTTAGATATGCTGCGATTCTTGCAACTAAGCAATTTACTTAGTTATTCATTCATTCATTTATTTATTTATTGTGAACTCTACACTTAGATTTTGTGGAAATTTTACCATGAACTGAACAGATCAACCTCTTCAGTTTACTTCAAGGCTTATTCCACACTTTGAGGAACCAAATAGAGATGCTCAGTAACCCTTTTTCTCCTCCAAAACTGCATTCTATTTAAACCACCTCAAACAAACCCTTCCTTCCATTTTTCCAAATATTTCCTTCAAAATAACTGTGAATTGTTGTCTTATTTGGTCACTTCATGGTGGTTGTTTGGCAAAATCTCTTTTAAACTCCCTTATGAAATCAGTTCCTGTGGTACCATAAACATTTTTCTCTTAGATCCAACCCCTTTTACAGAATATTTTGGATGGGATTTTGGATCCTTTTTTTAGGTGCCGGGTCACCAGTGTCATGTAGGAGGGAGGCATGCGGGCTACTGATGTCACTAGATAGGCATAAGAAATATAATATGCATTGTAGAAGCAAGTACATGTAACCACTGCAGTCACAAAAGACTTTAATTCATAGTAATATAAAATATTTCATAATTAAAAGAAAAAACGCACAATAAAGGAATACCATATTCAGTGGAAGCTTCCTTCCCGCCTACAGCTGGAAATTCATGTATTCCATAGAGATATTTTAACTAATTGGCTCTCAAGTTTACAAGACAAAAGGGAAGTATGGGGTTTCTGCCTGATTGCCAGAGATTTTATTCAGGGCCTGAGAGAGAAATGTATTCATGTAAGTCATGATCCCGTGCATGCTTCCTTGGTGTGCTGTGCCAAGGCTGATGTAACAAGCTTTGGGAATCTTCACTGAAGACCAAAATGTGCTAAGTTAGATCTGAGATAGCAGCCATCATCCTGACAGTCTGGCAAGCTGCCTAGGAGAATTCGCTATATCTGCTGGGAGAGTTATGGATATTCTCTAAAGAGTGAATGATTTCCTGAAATCTGGCCAAAACCACATAAGTTAGTTTATACACGGATTTCAATTTCATTTGTAGCTAGACACTCACAGGGGTAGACCTTGTGTAATAAAAACAATCTAGAAAAAAAATAAAAAATATTCTTTCGGCTTTTATTATAAAATGACAAACCTGACGGTGTCCCGCAAAAGGAATTCCTGTAGTGAAATCCTGCCCTTAAAAAGTAGTCACATATTATGCCTAGCAATCTAATTAGGAAAGATTTGTAAATAAATTGGTTATAAATGTTCCTCGGGATACTTCTGTTTTCAGGAACTGCAACTGTAACTTTTCTGTTTATTCAGTTCTGTTGTACTGGGCACGTGTGTAAACAAGCAAGAGTCAGGACAAAGGTCTGGGATGTTAGAGAGGACAGGATTTCTTCCTAATAAAAAGATATTGTTCAGTGCTGACCTGTAGTATACTGACATTATTGCAACTGATCTCCTGATCTTGGGTCTTAGACACCAAATTCCTTCTCCCTCTTAACACACGAAATCCAGAACTACAGGAATATTGTTAGATTATTTGGGGTGAAATCCTGGCTCAACGAGGGTCCTTGCTGGGACCGACCGTGCTGTGACAACGACACTACCACATTGGCTTAGCGGAGACAAGATTCCAGCCCTGTCTTTTGTCTTCTGTTAACAGATTTTTATGGGATTTCACAATAAAAAAAACCCCACCTGGTTGGATGAAGATAGGAAGGCAAAATAGAAAAATTACAGTCTGTTTAGGGAAGCAGTTTCTACAGCACTTTTGAAAGACCATACCTTACTAAAATCTTAAATCCTAAGTGCTTAAATTCTCCAAAATCCCATGGGAAAATTAAAAACCATGATTTTAAAACAGCTGAAATGAGCTGGCACAGTCATTGCTGTCAGCTTTCTTCAGACCAGTCTTAGTACTACTATCTTGTTTGCTTTGCAAGAATCTGTGAAAATATACCATTTTCTGTAAAAACTGGAATGAACACTCTGGTTTGTCTTCCAGTAATAAGCAGTCAACCACTCATTGGTTTACAAAATAAATGTCTGATTGTTGTAGTATTTGCATGTTGTTCTTCTACTCTAAAATATCGCTTTTGTTTTTACCATTTTAAGTAGTAATTAATAAAGCATGCAAGCAACTTTTCTGAATATAAATACTATTCCAAATAATAAATATTACAGCTTTTAAGGTGGTCATAATGATATACTACTGCTAATCTGAATGCTTCTAGAAGACAGGTAAGAGGGTTTGCAATGTTTCTAATGGAGAAGCAAAACCATTATCAGTAATTCTGCACAGAACAGAGAGACACTCCCTTCTACCCCCTTGCAAACAAGTAATTATCACCAAACTCACCAAGACCGGTACTTACTTGCAGTATTAGTCTCAACAGAGACACTGAGGCTTGAACAAACTCAGGTCTTCATCTGGGTCTGAATAATTTTCCAAAGCTGTGGTGGAGTTCACTGGCACTGGGAAGTTCTCACATCTGCAAACCATGGCTGCTCAGTAGGCCAACAAGGCATTTTTTTTTCCAGCGGTGCAAATCCAACACTAAAATATGCAAAATTCCTGACCACAGCTAAAGCCTAATGTAGCCCAAACTCTTTAAACTTCTAATATAAACATTTTCCCCAACCATATTTTTCTGCTCTTTCATAAGTGTGGGCTACTCTTGTTTTAATTTTATTTGAATTAAAGACAGAACTACAGGCTGCAATACAGACAAGCTTGTGGCCTGAAAGGGAAAGGAGAGACAATATTATCACTAGGAACACACAACCTACAAAGTATGTTACTACAGTGTAAATCCTGACTTTCCTATCAAAGTCTCTCTCTCAAAGCTGTCATACTTTTGAATAGTGTATCAAGAGTGAAGCAAACAGGAGCAGATGGGGAAAAAACAACAGTGACTGCCACCAGGTTTTTCCTTTTGCGAACAACTTCTCACCACAGAAATGAAGTAAGAGCTCAGCCTTCCTTTATCTTTCCTTTATTTCTTGCTCTCTCCAGTGTGATCAGTCATACTTGGCTGATTCTTGCTACAAGGAATGTAAGAGAGGGATTCACCTGTAGCTGCATCAGAACATCTATACCAGATTAAATAATTTGAAACCTTAAGTAAATTATTTTCTCTAATGAAAATTAAAATAATTACAGATAAATCTGGATTGCTTTCTAAACTGAGTTCATCTGATCAGTGCAACACAGTGAAATGCAAAATCATGCATGGGGGAATAAAGAATGTGACTCCTACTTACAAAATTGGGGGCTATAAATTAGATAAATGCAGCTTTAGGATCCGGCTGAATATGAATACTTGGTGTGATTTAGTGAATAAGAGTAATTTCAAACTGTGAATGTGCACCCATAAAACCTTGTAGTTTTTTAAAAAAGAAATAAGAAGCATGATCTATTTTGTAAATAAAAGTGACACTAAGGGTCTTGTAGGCTGAAATGGTTTGCAAGAGTAACCCACTATTACAATTTACATTATGGTGATGCAGAAGTAACAATTTAAAAATTTGCGTCAAGTCTGCATGTCTTTTTAAGGCACTATTCAAACACAAGGCACTGTCTTAATGTAAGAAACACTGGATGAATTGAGTTTAACATGCTGTGCAGCTGTGAGGCAAGACTGCAGTGACTTCTCCAGGCACTGAAAGTCTACTAATCTAAAGCAATAGGTATGAGCTATGCCCCTTTCTAGCATTCCAAACATGCAAAATCCTTGATCTTAAAAAAAAGTAAGGATCATAAAAAAAAAAGTATGTTATCTGAATTCATTTGCAGTTCAAACAGAAAATATTAGCTGCTTTTGAGGTGAGTTGTGGGGTAACAATGGCATTCCGCCCCAGAAAACAAGAAAGAACGTTAAGACGAAGGCTTTAAAATCCACATTAATATTTGCCTGCACCAAAAACTAGCTGTCATTTTCTGACCTCACCTCAAGGCAGCTATTGTGTGTTATTGCATGAATTGGTTGTTGATATAAAAGAAAATCCAGATAATCCTATAGCAATCTTTAAACACTCTCAGTATAAGAGAATAGTCTGGCAACAAGTAAGGCTATGTGCAACCATGCCAAGCCAGCTCAGCTGAAAGAAAACATTTATTCTACTCCTACAATGTCTCCAGTCTGCTGCACTGAATTCAGGAAAGCCCTTTCTACAAATTTTAATTTTAAAAAAGTCTTCCTTTTTTGTGACAGCATTTGAGGTTTTAAATAAAGCATAGATTGCAAAATAACTCTAACCCAGAAGGAGGATCTTCTCACAATGTTCCTTCGAACTGTAAAACCTGTATTGTGGAAATTTGTAACAGACAGTAACAAACCTGGCACCTAAGCGCGGGAAAAGGAGAGGAACCCCAGTATGCCCCCTTGGCTAACATTTCTAACTGGCTGACTCGGAACCCTCCTCAGAAGCATCCCATTCAGGCTTCTAAGTAAGTCCTCATTCACCAGCTAGGACCTGCCCCTCTGAGGGGTCAGGCTGACGACTTTTGTACTCTTTGAGTTCATATTTAAGTCCCTTGGCTATGAAAGCATGGAGGAGAAAAAAAGAAAAGGTGATTTTCATTGTGCCTCAGAGTGGAGGTAGGGGCCTAAAAGCCTACCTTACTACTGCTCTAGTAGCTGGTCCAATAAATGGTGAAATTGATTCCCAGTGCCTGGGGACTCTCTACTGCAGTCTAGTACATGTGTTGCTCTGATATACTTCATCAGTTCCTATATTCCTGACCAACTGCTGCATTCTGCCTGAAAAAATTCAGAGTACTTGGTGAAATCTTTCTCTTTTTTTTCTCCCCACCAAAACAAAGTAATACTTTCTTTTCCTTTCTCAGGACAATTCCTGATTAGTTTTTTCCCCTCTGGGTGCTTTTGTCATGCTAATCTCTATGAAAAGACACATGAAGCACTTTACTGCGCTGATCCTTAGAATGGCTGTGAGCCAGGTTAACAACAGACAACATCTCATAAAGATATAAGTAGGTAATGGGATTTATTTTGGCAAGACAGCAACATTTCTAAAGCATGTGACTTGTGGGAATGTAGTCGTATCACTGCGGGAGGCATCAAATACTCACAAACATCTTTACTGAATGCAACAATTAGGTTTACTCCTTTATCACAGGAATTGCTGTTCTGTTCCATTTCTGAATCTAAGCACAGATATTCAATTCATAGCTTTTCAGCTAAACACAGCCAGCCAGATCTTCTTGTAATTTACACATATCTGATCTGTACTCTGCTCCGTCTGTTACCAGGCTGGAATGCTAAAGCTCAGTGAAAGGACCATTCATAACACTGCCGGCGGACAGCAAAGATGTCGCGAAAAAAACAAAAGAAAAACTATGTCGGAGGTGCAGAGGTTTCCTTGCCATGTCACAGCAGGCTAAATGTGAAAAAAGGAAAGAAAAGGAACTATTGCATGGAACTAAACAGCCAGGATAATTGCAAAAGAAGTCTGATATTGCTAGGATGTCTGCTTTAAAATACGGTATTAACAGACAATGCTGCCTTTTCATGCCTTGATACAATCCCCTGATTAGGTACATCATAACGCAAAGCTGGTTAGGACAGTATTAGTAATTTATTATGTGTTGAATAATGTATTGTTTCCCATTAGTTTTCATAAGGATAATGTTGTTTCCTTCCATTGAGAGTCTGACAAACTTTCAGCACAAACAAGGTATGTGCATATACTCATATTGGTATTTATTGTTGACATATTCTACCGAACAAGCTTTTTGTCCCACACCAGATCTTATTTTTTCTTGTACTGAACCACACAGTGTAGATGAGAGAGACCATGAGAGGACAGCAAACAAGCTAGCTTTCTACTGGAAATTTTATAATTGGTTTATCCCATATATGCAAAACATTTAATCTATTTTAACAATATAATAAGGCAGAAGTTTTGAGAAAATTAGTCAAATATACCAACTTTTGATACATTATTCTAGTTTCCAAACTAAAGCCATGGAACAGTTGCAACAAGTCTAAAAATCTCACTGCAAAGATCACTGATTTGGTAAATACTATATGAAAAAAGCATAAAACTAGTAAGGGATTAACAAGAAAACACAAGGAAAAATAATTTAGATCATATAATGACATACACCATGGCAGCAAAATATTATTTTACAAAATAAAGTTACTGAATATGGGAGGTCATTCCCTATAAAGACAACTTTCATTATACTGCAGCCAAATGTTTCTTAGCTGTAATCAACCAAACAGAATAAAATCAATTTACTTGGTTTACTTCAAATATAACTGAATCTTTCTCTAAATATATCAGTATCAGCCCAAGAGTTTTATTCTAAATGTCTAAACTTTGTGGTTTGTTGTTTTTATAACTGTCAGCAAACTTCTTGGCAATTAACCGTGTTGAACCCTGGCTGTTGTCTTGTTTGGATTAAGGCAATGTTATTTACTGAAACAAAACCTTCTCTTCAAGTCTCTGCCTGTTTTAGTCTCATGGTGAAAAAAAAAAAAAGAAAAAAAAAAAGAAAAAAAAAAGTTGTTGAAATGTAAATATTTGAGTATTATTAGATTAGTCCTAGGAATTTAGGAACTGACTATGTCTGTTAAAAGAAACATGCATTAGCCATTTAAGTTACTAGAAAAATGTATGCCAGTACTTTGTCAAACTAATTTTATCTGAATTTGGAGAAGAAAACAATCTGATTGCCCTAAAATTTTTATAGGATAGTGATTGAATACTACTCAACAACATTTTGCAAAAGCAACAGAATATTTCAGCAGCCTGCTGGAAAAATACATAAATGAACCTATTGCAGTTCTGCTTTTCTAGACTTGCCTTAGGCAATACTCAAAGTCAAATTATACTGAAGCACAGTCAACTGCAACCTGAAAACGATTCTTAACTCTGCGTCTTAGAGTCCATCTTTAACTTCCCCATTTCACTGTAAGGCAACTTAAGAATTACATTAATTGCAATGATATTGTATCACAAAATGCTTTACTGTATGAAGTCGTGAAAAAACAGATGAATCTCAGCTGGATCTAACAAAGGAACTGGCCCAGTACCCTATACCCAGTGCCTAACACCTCACCAAAGGATGACAGTAACTCATCATGTGTTCAGCAGTAATTCATATCCTGTGATGGAGAAACAAGATGAGGTAAATAAGATCTTTTGCACAAAAGAGTCATTTTGAGCTGAGACTGCATGAACATGGATATCCATTTGTGAAATGATGTGAATAAAGAATGAATGTAGAATCAAGTGCATTGAAAGAAAAGTCATGACTGGATCTATTTGAAAACATGAGGAAGTGAAGAAATCATGCAAGAAAAGGTTGTATATAAGTTATATGTATATGGGAATTATGACATTCCCATAAAAAATGGGAAAAAAACGGTCAGCACTAAGAGTTTTCAAATACACATTTGTGCTAAGAAATAAGTGTATTTTTAAATATCCTTTCTGAGTCTACGTGTATTTTTTTCCCATTACCTAGAAGAGAACAGTGATTAGATACCTTAACACTATGTGTCACAATATTAAAGAACCTACTGAATCTACACGATTCATTAGCTCATTGCTTAGTTCTCAGAAATGGAGTCTTGGTCATGACAAACCTGCATAAGGTAAGTAATAAGGATCTTTGAGAGAAGTGTACACACTGGAATCTTCAGCAAATAATCTAAACAATACACATATCGAGAAGAAATCACTTGGAATTTACTTGGAAATGTGGCCCATTTTATTTTAACTGAAAAGCATTCATTATACAGTGCAAACAGTTCTTTGGTAAATTTACTGATTAAAATAAAAATAACAAAGACTTTGTTTTAGGTAACATTAAAAAAGAAAATAAATATGTAAAATTTGCAACATATTACAGCAATATTCTCACAGTGGATACTGAGGAAACGGTCATCTAACCATTGGCCACTGTTTCAGAAATGTTAAAATCAATGCTGATTCTGCAGACACTGCAGTAAAACTGAATTAGTACAATCCATGACCGATTACATTTTAAACTGTGGATGAAGACCTGTTTTTCCTGAATGGTTTTTATAATCAGATGGATGGCAGAAAATAACTCAATATTACACTTATTTAAGCATATCCAGACTCCTAAGCCCATTTTATATACCTATGAATAAACAGTGAACAACGAAGAAAACCTCCCATTTTACTCTGGAGGCTGGAGAAAAGAACAATCAGATATAAGGTACTATTTTATAATGTATAAATGGAAACTCTCTTCTCCTATAAGCGGAAATCTTGAGAAAGTTTATTTAATATAAAATTGGAATAAAAGAATGCAAGTAGTAATCAGCTGGATGTATTACTGCCTTATTTAACTGTTTAGACAGTTAAATTGTATTTGGTTTAGCTCTGCAATCCTTCCTCTTTGAGGAATTCCTGCTATAGGTCAATGGGAGTTCCATCTGAGTTGGAATTACAGGACGAGACATGTGGTTTGGATTCTCAACAAAAGTCAACAAAATACCAGAGTATCAAAGCAGGACAGGAATGACGACCTCTAGGAACATATGATACTCAAGCATGCTCGCCACACACAATTTCTAAAAGTATTAACATAGAAAATTACATAAATCAAAACATTGTATATAAAATCAATTAAAATAGTCTTTAAAATATAAATTGTAGTTCCACATGTACCTCTACCACACGCCTTTGACACACCATTCACATGTACATATTGCTCCTACCATAATATGAAACGAGTTTCTGTAGTAAGCTTCAAAGGTCCACCAAAGTTTGAATGTGTGTCACGGCATCAGTTTATCAAATTAGAAATTATTAATGTTAGTAATCAGAGAAATTATGTGCCAAAATATTATAGTGGAACTCATATTGCTGTGCTAGTTAGTTATTAGACAGGTATTTGATCTACCATGCAGTAATTAAGTATTCAGTCTGTTTGCATAATCTGAAATGTTTAAGATGAGAATGTTTAATTTTGTGCAGATTTCTTTGATACTCAAATCTCTGTTCCCTAAATTTGAACAATAAACTCAGAAGTCAGTGAACTACATACTAAAGAAGAGTTCTGGTTCTAGTTAGTCCTGGCTTAGGACAGAGCCATAAATTCTAACATATTAAGTATTGAGGGAGAGAATCAATTCTGAATAAACACAAAAAAGCTGTAAAATGAGGTATGACAGTTGTCCTTCACTGAATATACCATATAATTCCTGGTCAAAAACAGGCAGTTGTTTTTTAAAAAGTACACACCTTTGCAACTGTAGTGTAGACATATACTCTATAATGTTAAACATTTATTAAATGGGAAATAAAGTCCATTGGCAGACCATTTTAACATGAATGATAAAAATATTGAGGTAAAAATACCTATGCATTAGATGAAACGGGAAAAAAACTAAAAAAATCAAATACCTTGTCAGAAAAAGTAGTCAATCCACAATTAATCATGATGCTTGATTTTGATTGTTCTTTTTTTCAACAAACAGTGCCACAATATGATCGGGAACATATGGCTATTGACAATATGCACAATGAATCAGTAGGAATCTTTGTATACAAAATGGCATGTGACATCTTTTCACATTTTCAAAACAGGGCCATACAAATACGTGAGCTGTTCTGAGATTAAGAGAAGCATGCTTTAGAACTGGAATGGATGGTCATGTTACAACAATTTAAAATAAATGAAACAAAAAAAAAGTTGCCAAGCAATTACATATATTTTGACAAAAATGATTATGTTCATTTTAAGATCAAATGCTACTCTGTCATGCATGTTTTCCTAGAATGAGGAACACTGTCAATGACATCTGGAATATACATTCAGTTGCTTTTTGTATCTTCCAATTACATTTATTATATTTCCTTACTAATTCTAGATTTTTTTGGTTTGAAATTTTTGATTAATTTTGCTTGAGTTAATGAAAGGATGTTGAAAGGTGTCACATAGTTTTCTTTATTTCCTTGCTGGTCCAGATGCAGAAATGATAGTGTGACTCAAGCGAATTTCCACACATAGGTGGATTTGCAGAAACTGGCCCTCTACAGCGTTGCTTCGGGCAGTGACCTTGTGTTTTCCTTTTCCCTGCATTTACTAAGTAATAACAAAGAGCTAAATATCAAGTCAGACTGGTACTGAAAAGGGACAGTAAACTTTTAACGTTGCTAATTACAGACAGGAAACGAAGTGTTCATTTTAGACTAAGTCTTAAACCCAGTCATTTTGGGTACCTAGAACTACGTGACAGTGTTCTTTCAAAGTAGCACCAGTTTGAGTTTGTCTAACCTGAGAAGTTTTACACACAATTAACTTTGACCTGTTTGCTAATTTCCCTTTCGTTAATTTTTGCATTGTGATTACCTTCATGGGCAGAAAATAAAACAATACATTATGATACACTGTTACAGCACCATTAGAATGTTGTAAATCTTGATTTATCGTTGTTAAAGACTGTAGTTACCTGGTTTTGCCATCAGCAGGCATTGATAAGATTTGAGGAGTATGCACCCTAAATTCCTAAAAAGCAGACTTATGGCTTCTTTTTATTAATATTTTGTTTTAAACAGACTGGACAGCAATCTTCTTTAACCTTCACAGGTGCTTCGCAGTCAGCCAGTGGGCATGATTCTACAAAACAGGTAATCTGACCAACCTGTGTCAGGAAAAAAAGTAATGAAACCAGAATATACTTAGCTGCATTTTCAAAAAAAGAAATACATTTTTCATATTATTGAAGAACACGATCTCATTCATCCTCTCTAAGAACTTGGCTACTATGATTAACTCCACATAGTTTATTTCAGCATGAACTTACATTGAGAAGGGTCTTTGCATTATACCATCTTTGATGGAGCGATATACGATTTTATCCAATATTCAGTCATGAAACTCTGGGATACCAAGTACCGACATTTTTCTCTTACTATATTTTTAAAAATTCCACTATGATAAAAGAAAATTAAAATCTAGCACTACGTTAGATGAGTTTTTACTGATTTTTATGTATTTTAGTAGACTTTTTCAAGAATTGTCTCACTTAGAAGTTAATTTTTCCAATACAACTACACATCAATGAAAATGGAAATATAATAAAAGTATATAAAGGCTGGACTGAAAACCAGTGTCAAGGACAGGGATAACTCAACAATATAATTTTTTGCACCAAATAACTGAAGATCCATAAAAAAAAAATACAATTAGCAACTATTACTGAGAAATTAGCAGGCACAAAACTGGAACTGCTGTTTTAGAAGGAGAACCCAATATAATTTCTCAAAATGGATTTCCACATACTTACTTTGCATTCACACACAGTACAAGGGTCCCTTTTCCAGGTTTCATTGCTGGAATATGATTTACCCTCTTCATCAGTGCAATCAGTTTTACTGAGGCGTGATTCAAGTTTTTTTATCTGAAAATATTAAAAATAACAATCAAAGAAAGGTTTTTATTTTTGCATTTATACTACATAATCCATGATAAATACTTGTCTGGGTTTTTCTTCTCACTACTTAGTTATCATAATGTTAAAAGACTAGAAATAGGTAATATGTATGGAAGCAGCTTTTCAAAAGAAAACTAACAGAAGATACATCTTTTCTAGCTTTGGAATACACAACTAGAGCATACAAAGAGAAGCAAACTACATGTTGGCATATATGGAAAGATAAATCTAAACTTTAAAAAATGAAACGAATGGAAAGGAGGTGAAATAAAAATGAAAAAAACTCAATTAAAAATGTTTCCTTGGACTTTTGACTATCTCAAATTTCTCCTTAATGATGAAAACATGGGTTATATGATTAGTATATCTTGCTGATTGTGTGCTTCTTGGGAATAGTAATTAGGAAGGCACAATTTTTAACAATCCCTCAGTCTTTTTTACATCCAACGAAGACAGACAAATGGACTGAAATACAATAAGTATTAACTTAACATTTCCATTGTCAAGACGGGAGCATTGAAGATGAGTGCAACAATGACTAAATAACACCATCAAAGATGGAACCAAGTTATTATGCAAAGAAATATGTGGTTTATATCTCTAAATTACATGGAAAAGTTGCTCTGGAGGAACTTAATTATTCTAGGCAAACATTTTGGCCTACTTTGGGTTTCTCTGTTACGTATGGTATATGTTTTTAAATTCCACTGTGGCTGTGTTATCCTGAGTAAAGAGTTTATTTATGCCACATCGTAAAAGTCTTCTCTAAGTGATCTAGATCTTAACTGTGTTTATAGCTGTAGTCTGGCACGTTACGTCTTATGAAGTCTACATTTTAATCATAGTTTTACAGATATTCTATACATTTCAGATAGGAAAAAGAGATTTTATTAACTCTGCAGACAAATTTTTAGATAAAGACTAATCTCATGTTTAGTATACGATGATTACAACAAGGTTTCAGGTTCAAAAGTCAAGAGGGTCTAATTGTAGAATATTTCAGTATGATTTCAAAATAACATAGAAATAAAGAATAATAACACACCATGTTCTGTATTGTGTTTTGTTTGAGATACTATGTGGTGGGTTTTGGCTGCACTGGATGTCTAAATATTAAAAACATAAGAGGAGTGATGTTAGGAAAACATTATAAATTACATCTTCAATTAGAAACTATCCATAATAGCACCTTACCTGGTTTCTGAGGCTTGAAATAGTTTTTTGCATTTCCAAAACAAATTCTTTGAAGTCATTCACTGCGGGCATGTTTGTATTTGTATTAGATGCTGATGTGGCATTACGAAAATATTTACTGTGTTTCACAGAACTGCAACAAATGAATGCCTTAGTTAGATATTCATCAAAATCGTTTTTATTTGGCTAGAAATTTTAGAACACTTAGCAAACACGTAAAAGAAGAGTAACCAGCATATGTAGGAACTGTATGAAAGACAACAGCACACAAGACCCACTGATGCTGAAGACAGCCTCAGATCAGGTGAGATGTGGTTTACTATTAATACCACCAGCAACAGGGAATTTCTTCTACTTAGAAAAATAACGTGTGCATTTCATGCAGGGGAACACACGAAGTTGTCATCAGTGACACTGCAGCATCACCTTAAATTCACTGGGAAATCTCTTGGGCCTCTGATATGAAGGCAGACAGAAGTGAAAAAGTGTTAAAAAGTGTTATTTCCAAACACGAAATTCATATTTCACATTCAGATTCACAGTTTCTCCCTCTATATACTCAAAACCATGTATTTAAAGAAATAAAATTTTTAAAGGAAAAAGTTGTTTTCATAAACAAATTAGAAGTACTTTTAGATATGAACATATTCCTGGGTCCCATTTGAACTAACATTTGAAATCAATACTTATTATTGTACACAAAATCTAAAGTCTTGCCTATAGCACTTTCCAGTTGATATCTGGTAAGAGATGTACAATGCTAAATTGTGTTAATCAATTCAATCTGTTGATGGGAAACGGTTATCAAAGTAACTACCCATAACTAGTAATATATTATTTGGTATCACTTAAGAAAACGTATTCAAAAACAAGAATAACACTAATTATTAAGTCACTGATTACAGTAAGATCCTTGAATCAATACAAGCATTCCTATTTTGTTAGCATGTCTTCTCCAAAGCTAAGGGATACCCAAAGAATGAACTGGCAAAGAAATCCTCTCTCAGTACAATAGGGCTCATGTTTTATAATATTTCTGCATAAATTAAAACAGCACTTACTGGCAGGTGTTCAAGCTACTTAGATTTAAAACTATGGGAAACTAAATTAAAGAAAAAGAACTCTAAACAACATAACATGCCAAAATTCAAGTAAACCAGCTGCTATTGTATAACTAAAAATTCTAATCTTCCCCACTTGCTCAAGTTATTGAAAATGAGAAGAAAAAAAAAGGAGAAAAAAAAAAATCTTCTCACCACCAATAAAATTTAAATACAACAATGAGCATGAGAACAGATGAGAATGTTAAAGGACTGAGGTTGCTTTAGCTTTATGCATGCTATACATAAAGCATTGTAAAATTACTGTTTTTTAGTTCTGCTTAGTAATTGGATTGTTGTAGATTTTTGAGCTTCATTTCTGAAACATAATTATACTGCAAGTTAACGAAAACAAGCTGCTTCTCAGATATAAGCATTTATTTTTTCTTGCTTTCATTTTTATTTAATTTAACCCTTCTACAGTTTTAGAATTACAGGACTATCATATTTAAAAAGTTAATTACTGTTCCGTAAATTTAACAACTTCTAACAGTTCACTTGCAAGATAGATGAAACATTCTTCTTCAAGGACTACTTCAAAGGAACCTTTCTTTTTCTATTGTCTATAAGTAAGCTTATACTTACCTGCCATCTTCTCTTGTCTAAAATCCTAAACACCTAAAGGCCCTGTTACTTCAAAACAGCTTCCTATCTATTAAGTGAAACACAATGGTGGTGCTTCTTCAGAGCTACAACATTGCAACTGAGTGGGTAGACTCTGCCTGGTTGTCTCAGTCAAGTAGATAATTTTATTTGCTAAAAGAACACATGCTATATGGAAAGAGCTATAAATCAAGAGTCTCAAATTCACTCATCATGAAGGATTTTCACAAGAAATGTTTGGTCTGAGCAGAACTCATTTCATTTCACTAATTTTTCATCAGAAAAGTTTTGATTCCCTGAAAATTGCAGGGACCCTGTGCAGCTGATTATTTGTGACTGACGTTGTAATTTACTTCCTTGCTAAAGTATTTTGAGGATTAGGGAGTTATAAACAACATTGACTGTTGCACTCCTGTTCTCCATTCCTGCTCTGAGTATTTTGGTACTAAAAGCAATCCCAACTATTATCACAAATTTTTATGCTAGTGTTACCAATACTTGGTTTCCTCCTATTTCTACAGGAGGACCTAGCAGATCCAGGGAGGAAAGGAAATAATTTAGTTTGGTTACTGCAGGCACAGTAGGAATGTGGGATTCTAAATTCCCCAAATCACGCTTCATTACTGAGTTTTCTCATGAAAAGCACAGGAAGAACAAAAGCACTATACTGTGTCACTCACAAAGGGTCTTACACAAATCTGAGCTTGAAAAAAAAGTGGTTTACTGTTAGCAGATATGCAGAAGTGTCAGAACGAAATACATCAATCATAAACTTGAAAAAGCAGACACTGTAAAAAAAGTGGTATGTGCTTACAAAGAAATCATAGTTTCATTCCATTTTGAAAACAACAGTTTTTTCATACCTCTTTAAAAACAAAAAAAATAAAAATCTCACCTTACTGTTTTAGACATTTTCATTTTCTTCAAGGGCTTGTCCTCCTGAAAGCTGTAATCAAGAGAACGTCTTCCCCGAAAGTGATATGAAAATGCATTAAACTGTCCTCTAGTTCTACAGTCTGAAATTAGACAAGAAATTACACATTTTAAACTACAGCATAATTCAGCCATTATAATATTAATATGGTTTTACAGTATCTTCTGAACTGGCAAAAGCAATTCATACATTCAGTTTGATCCCTCTGGAATCAGTCTGATGGCAGCTGAATACGTCTCAGCAATACAACATTTAAGCCAGCTGGATGCAGAGAATTTGATTATTCACAGACCAGCTTTTTGGTATGAAACAAAGGAATAGAAATCATTTTCACAAATATCAGTGCTTCTTTAACTATTCTTTTCACTTCTGAAATTTCCACTCTCTTGGCTTTTAACTATTTTCTGCTTTTGGAATGGGGTAGTTACACATGGAGGAAAACAATGATAGAAAAAACAGCCTGTTGTTCCCTCATCTATTCCAGGCATTATTATTTGTTATTTTTGGCATTTGAAAGAGGATCTTTAATTAAATCCTGAAGAACATTTGCAAACACACTTCAATGGCTGACCAGCCCTATTTCCAAATTTGAGGGATTTGAAGGTATCACCAGTCACTTAGACCCCACTGTAGAATGAAAATCTCAAGCCTGAGAATAATCATGACAGAAATCTTCTGCTAAGATTGTAAGCGGACGTCTTCACAGGATGAAGTACGTCTTTCCTTCAGTTCACTTTATTTAGCCTTCCAAACACAGTGAGTATTTGGAAGGAGTCCCATTTAAAAAAGAAAAGGAAAACAAAACAAAACAAAAAAATGGAACAGCACTTTGGAGAGGAGACAATGAGAAAATAGAAGGTTTCTCATTTCTGTTCACAGAAGCTTTAAAACAAAAAAGGTATAATGGGCCAAACTGCAGCGGGGACCAACAGCATGTTCAACTGTTAGAAGCAGAGAGTCTGCTAAGAAAACAGAAGGGAAAGAGAAATACAGAATCCCATGGACATATCCAAGTTAAGTCCTGTATTAGCAGAATGAGCCATGCAAGCAACTGAACAAGAGAAGTAGTCATTTTCCCCAACGTGTCTTGTAACTTGCACCAGAAAAAATTTATTCAGAAAGTCAATAACATTTTATTAAGTATTTTTCTGGGATTTAGCAGTACCTAGATGGAATACCTAAAGTATTAACACAAATTAATTTCACAAGTTTCAAGTCAAAAAAAGAGCCTCAAAACACTGTTGAACTGACCAGCTTGAGAAACAAATGTAAAGTTGCTCTGTGATTATACAAAAATAAGTATCTTGGACCACTTCTAACTGTATTGGACTTTTACTTAAATTAGACTATTACAGTTGCCCTGTTAAGAAAAAACTTAGCTTGTCCACGCTTAATATCAATTAAGATATATATATTAAAAAAAAAGAGGAAAAAAAAAGTGGGACTGATTTTCAGTTCAAAACCAATACCTACAGATCATTCTTGTACACAGTGTATCCATAGAATTCTCCTTCCCTTTTTTCCCTTGCAGCTTGTCCCACTCGAGTAAATTTATTACCTTCCTCCTATAATAACAGCACCACCAAAGAACTAGATGATATTTACTGCCAATATTTTGTTCATTCTTCTTGTGTGTTCTGCTGTTTCTCACACAATCTTCTTGCTGCCCATTTAGAAACTAAGCTCTTTCAGATGGGAACAGGCTGCTGCGTCTGTAAGATCTTGGCATGAAGGCATTTTTGATCACCCTTAGACACTTCTAGATTTAGTATAGTGAGAAAACGGGTCACACTCTGAAGGGCCACTGGAGAAAGAACTGCTTCTGATCAGAGGAATTTTTTTTCTTAAAGCAATCTGTTTCTTAGTTTTCCTGAGTGTCATAGAAATTTTATTTTCTCTTGGAAGTAATTTATGAAAGGTTTCTGCTATCCTCCTTTGTTTAATAACAGCTATGGTCATCTCACATAATAAAGATATTGTTTTTTGGTACAATAACACAATGGCCCATTGTTTTTTTTATTCCAAGGCTGTTTTTTGGAAACAAAGGTCTGAAATCCTGGGAAGGCTTTATCACCTAAGACTGGTAAATATGAGAACCATATGTTCCATGGCAGCTTCAAGTATACAGACCTGACATTTCTGTAGTTTTTAAAGACTCAAATATCTCAACTTGCCAAATGAATAAATCTTGTTCTTGGTTTCAGTTTCAAGTACAAGGAAGAAGATTGTCACTGCTGAGAGGTGCAGGACAGAATGCTCTACTCTACCCTTCAGAAAGCCTAAACCAAGAAGTTCATATCTTCTTTTAAATGAAGAATACCTTAACAGTTGCATTAAAGGAGAAAAATGAGCCTAAAGTTCTCTTTTTTCAGCCTACCTAAAATTTCCACAAATTAGGTATACCCACTACAATTCATTTTCTGCACAGAAGCTGAATGCTTAAGACCAACCTAATAATTCCTTTTCTCTATGGGCAATGTTTTCTTCCAGAAGCTAGGTATTGTTACAGTGCAAGTGTCAAGATAATCTATTTGTATATTGAAGCAATGTTCACGTCTTCAGAAAATCCCCTATTTCCCACAAGGTTTTAAAAATGCACCTATAATGTAAATTGCATAGAAAAAATCTGACATTTAGAAGTATTGAGCACTCTTAATTCCCAGTCAATCACCTCACAAAATCTGGGTCAAGGGGAATTAATCTAACAGTAGATTAAACCTAAACAACTTGAGAGACTAAGGGAACATGAAGAAAGGCACACATAATGTAACTAACTATTGTTTCTATTTGATTATACATCAGTTTTCTGAGTTTTAACATAGTGAATTAAGTTGTTGCTGTAAGCATTCGTATGCATCTAAGAACTCCTAGTTGTGCCAGCGGGAGCAGTAAAAGAGAGAAGAAACACTGAAAATGTCAAAAGATTTTTTTGAGTAGATGTTTTGACAAAGCAGGTACTTAAAAATTATACAACACAGGAAAAAGACTTTGCGTCCCAAATGAAGTCCTAAGTCAAAATAGCCGGTTTTGCTATTGCTAAGTAGGTTACATCCCTTCACATCACTCTGCACCTCTTCGTTTCTTCTGTTGAGTAAGACTTTCTAGCAAATGATAAATCAAACAACAACAAAAAAATTAATATACTGCAGATTTTAGACCAATAATCTTCTCAGATTGGAACAGATACATTTTGCATAAACGTTATTTAAACATCTGGACAAAAATAACAGTATAGAAGGTAGAAGATAAAGTGACAGCTCAGACTGTCACCTGCCAGCTGACATACTTGGGAATTCTAATAAAGATGTTCTCTGTAGTTGACCTCAAAGCTCACAGATTGATGCTACCAAAACTAGAAGGCCCAGATATCACTGGGAAAGCAAACGTTCAGACAATTTACAAAACATTACTATATAAATTGTTAACATATGCCTAATGATAGCCTAAACACACTTAAAAACATATCATGTCTTTTCATCTGACTAGGTTTTGGATAGCATGCAAGAAGGTAAAGGAGAACCATTAGGTTCTTGACACCAAACTGAAGCAAATCCATCTCCCCAGCAGAAAAATTAAACAGGACTAGTTAGAAAATTTTGCAGATCAAAAACATGCATATTTTGGAAAATAAATATCAAAATCAGTGAGAAAAAATAATTTCAGACAGACTGAAAATCCACAGAAATTTGGAAATTGGAAAAGTAAAGACACTAAGAACTGACCTGCCCATTGGACTGTGAAGGTGTCAGTGTCTTAGGAAGGTAGTAATAGTCCACAGGGAAAAAGGAAAGGGTCCAACTGCCTAGTTTTGCAGAAATTGTGGAAAAACCTCCATTAGGATGCTTTCCTACCCATGTTTCCTTTATAGCCAATGGACTTTGACACAGGAAGAGATTGCAGCCTGAATTGTCCTCTAGAAGCACTTCTTTCTCTACTGCCTGCAGTGGAACTCCGATAGGCAGGGATTTTAGATTTGGGGACTCATTCAGGAGTTTGGGTTTAAACACAATGAATGACAGCCTATTGCTTCCCTGTTGCTTTTCACTAGGGATGGCAACCACCGGCATGAGACCCCTGGTAGCAAAGACAAAGCAGTGTCATAGATTTGTAATCATACAGAAATGCTGGACTATATTAAATATACTTTTATTCAAATAAAAAAGGATGTGATCCTTAAAATGGAACTTTATTTTAGTAGCCTTCCGTAGTCTGAATTGTTATTGAGCTCATAAACACTGTCTCTAAATGTAAAAAGATAGATTTGAATGTATAGAGCAAAAATAAATACGACATGGCAGAAGCACACCATAAGATCTGCCTACAGAGAAGACATGTTCAGGCATAAATTGCATCATTTTGGTATTTTGAAAAATTCTTGGTAAACAATTTCCATTGTCACAAAAGATCTTGCAGTCTCGCACCGAGACGACTGTTAACATTTTAAAATGTTAGTTTTCCACAGCATTAGTGCATAGCCCAGCATTGCTTAGTATTTTCATTGAAGATGAAAGGGCATAATGAGAAGAACATAATAAGATATAATACTAGAAGCCAGACAATTATTAATTTGGAATACAGCACAATCGTTAAAACAAATAGTTGATGGTTTTCTGGAAGCAATGCTTAAATCAAAGATGTCAGTACAGAAGCAACAGATAGCATAATTGTTGGTCTGGTCTTAAAATGCAGGAATTCATAAATATAGATCTATCCTACTGGAAGACATGTATAAATGCACTCTGATTAAGAATATGTCTTAATTCTTCTAATAAAATTCAGTGGGATTTAAACATGCTTAATCATAATTTGTATAAGGCTGTGTTCCTGAATAGAACAAAAAAGAACAATATCTGATAGAGGAGATACATTGGTTGCTAACTGAGAATCAGTTAAGAAAAATCATCTTCCAAAATCAGTTTACACTTATGAGGATGACTTGCATCTTGACCAAATCACTTTGTCCTGGGTCATTGTTAAACATAAAACAAAATGCTAAAATTTTTTTTCATTTTGATTTACTGGAAAAAAAAAAAAGTGTGAAACTTTTAAAGACTCACAATGGAAAACATTTCAATAGTCAATATGTCTTTGCACCTAATTTCTAGTCTTTTTTTCTTTGTTTTTTTTTTTTCATAATACACCTCACAAAAATATTTCGCATAACAATATGCTTATATATGAGGAAAAAGAAGTTTATAATTTCTGTGCTTTGGGTTCAGCACTGAGAAACAAAATCAATAAGAGTAATCATGAAAGCATACATTGAGAACTTTTTAAAAAAAGCATATTTTTTTTGTTTTGGTTTTGGTTTTTTTACTAGAGAGCCTGAAAAAAAGCACCAACAGTTTCTTGTTTGGAAAATCCAAAGCTTGGAAGGTCTCTGCTCAAATAAAGTGCTACAGTAAATCTGCAGTAATTCCTCACCATCTCTGACAAGACAAAGAAAGGTAGAAAGTGAAGGAAACCAGAAGAAAAACCTTTGTACCTCAGTGCAACCTCTTCTTTTTCTCCCCATAATCTAGTAATTGTTGTATGTTTCATTAACTGAAATCTAAGGGTAATCTGGTATTGTTATTACAAAAAGGAATAATGCTCTGCTTTATAAGAAATAAATGCTACTTTACTCAAGAAATCTAAGAAGTAGCTTTTTGTAACTAAGAAGTTTTTCTGTTCTTCATATGGAAAAGTATTTTGACTTGAAAAAACAGGAAGGATAACAAAACCAGATGTGTTTTTAAACCAGCTGAAACAGCTGAACATGTGGGTCACTTATTAAATGTACATGAAGTACAATGAATGGTATTTTGTATTCTAAATTTTAACTTAGGATAATTTTAATTATAAAATAATCAAAAGTATTTAACCTAAAGTAAATGCTGTTCCTGAATGTATCCTGTGTACGCTCCCACCTCAGAGTAGTGGATAGTCCCAAGTGCCACAGAATGAAAGAAATTTTTTTAATTCTTAAACCTGGATTCCCACAGAAAACATCACACCCATTCATCCAAGCAAGAAAGCGGTTCAGGCCATGCATACATCGTTTTTTCTTCATTAACCTCTGCACAGACTTCAGAAACAACAGATACAGATAGGTAATTTTTAAAAGAACATTAGTGATTTACCCTTTCTTTTGCTTGGCAGTTGCCTAACTGTACTGCATCCAGTAGTACTCTCTGGTAGTAACATTCTTGAATGAAAATACAAGCTAGGCTATTGAATGGCTGAATACTCTAAAGACTTTCCAAAGATAACATTTGCTCTAGAAGGCTCAGTGATAACATAACATTTAGAGAATCAACATGTAATTTCTCAGAACAGCTTTACAATTTTTCCAAATCGATATAATTAATGCATTTGTGAAACTGTCTGCCAAGCTTCATGAACCATGGCAAAGTGAACTTATCCTGAACTGGCAGAATATGATTTATTTGCTTACGGTAAAGCATTTGAAGAATGATAATTGATTTTTTCTCAATGCTTCTGGCATATGTCAGGGTAATTTTGAAGAGGCTCTAGAAGACTTTGCATTATAATTACAACATGTCAACCATATCTAGAGTTTAATAAGCTATTATCATCTATTTGAGAATGGCAAACCTGGTAAATGTTTAAAAAATTCTGAATAACCTAAAAAAAAAAAACAACCCTGGCAAAAATTAGAGTAAGACCTGAACAAAATGATATCTGGGGGAAATCATACAAGATTTCATTGAAATCTGAAATACTTATTTCTCCTATTCTCACACAGATAATTGACATTTTAAACCAACTCTTCCAAGAAAGAACTTTCTTAGACAGTCATTTATTATTTAAAGAGTTTTGTACTGGATAAGAAAATACATTAGTCAGTTTAAAAGCTAAATTGTGCAATATCTTTGAATAGTAACTCTATCTACTTTTTTTCATTCTTAATGACACCTGAATTTGCTCTCATGGTAAAGTCACACTAGTTAGAATAATAGAGGTTAGAATACCTCCTCAGTATTTACTGTATCTGTACCAGGTTGAAGGGACATCCTCCATCAGCTTACCCTTTACCTACTGCCTTAAATTCTGAGCTATATCACCAAAGGACTCTATGTCATTTGGAACAATTACTTCTTATCAAAAGAGTTAAATGGACACTAGTGGAAGAGAGTGACCTCTCTCAGAAATACAATCCATTGGCTCTTTATTCATGCATAGCTTTTGACAGAATATTGAAGAGTCTACTCAGCAGGAGTAAACTCAAGAGAATCAGCAGTAGAAAAGATGAGGAATCAGATATGGATCCTTTCATCATCAAATCTACAAGATACATATATTGAAAGCTAGGCTTTTACTATGTAATTTATAAGATTCTAATAATCATCAACTCATAGTACCATTGCCCTCTCTAATAAACGCAAGTTTTTTGCAGTTAGTAATTTGTTTGACAATTTCTAGATAATCAGAGTTCCACAGAGAAGCTCCCAAAATTTCTGAATATACTTTTTCAACCAGGGCATGTCATTCAATTTTGTAAAAAAAAAAAAAAAAAAAAAAAAAAAAAAAAAAAAAAGATAACAACATTGTCAAGGAGGTCTGTGTGTCCATGCAGCTAAGTAAACCCTCTTTCTGTAGATAGCTTCTTTCTGAAGCAACACAATTCACCCTGCTGTCCTAACTTTTGAAGATGGCAATGAACAAGAATATTTTTCCACAAAAGGAAGAAAACAGGAAAGCAGTTATGTACACCATGCAATGTTCAAGTCTATGCTATGTTTAGAATGTGTCTATTTAACATAAAATATGGAATGATTGCTCACTTAGCAAGGGGCATGCTCCAGATTTGAGTTTGTAACATCCTAACAAAAACTGAACAGTCAAATATCTTCCTAAAATAAAATGAACAGATGCTAAACAAAGCACACATTAATACACCCAAATCCATAGGTATACAGACCTTCACAGCAATCTTGCCACATTCTGAGGTCCAGTTTAGGAATATCTTCACAGCTACTATATCCATGTGGGAACTCAGCCACCTTAAAGACATCATGTTGTACCCTGGTTATGTTGTCACCATTGTCACACAAAACTCTGGCAAGAGATGTCTGCTTGATCTGAGTGAGCTGAGCAGGCGTGAACACACCTGGGTTCTCATACCATAACCTGTAATCTCACAGAAAAGACAAGTTTGCTAGTAAAAAAACCAAAGCACACAGTTTTCCATAGATATTGCAACACTGTATTCATAATTAAATTAATTCATCTGTAAATTCCATTCTCAGCTTTACACTGTATCTGAGGGAGAGATCCAGATGCCAAAATGTAAGCACTTGGTGTCACTTACAGCCCTGCTTGGTGTCATGCTGACACTCTGAAAGGGCCCAAAGTCTTCAAGAAATCTTTTGACTTCTCTTCTAGTCCCATTTCGATGTCTTGGGCATCTCTGAACATCTAAAATGGCACTAGACTACAAAGTTTAGGGTTTCTTTTAAGGTAGAGGCTTAAATTATCATAGATTTCTTTCTCCAGACAACTTTCTTATAGGTATGAAAAAAAATTGATAGAATTGATAGAATTGCTGAGATTAGAAGAATGGTTAATCTATGCGTAGTTTATTATCAAAATAAGTGAGATTGTTCAATTTACTAAGGAAAATTTTTCCTGTAAAACTGTTTTAATGACTATACTAACTCAGGAACTTATTAATATATGCTCAGTTAGTTCATTATATTGAAGGACGAAACACTGTGGTTTTGAATAATTTGTTTTTCACACATAAAGGGATAAAAGCCTATTATCAATAGAAAATATAAATAATACATTACTATGAAAAGCAAGCCAGCCCTTGTAAAATAAAACATTTTAAGTTACTGTCCAGGATTTGAAAATATTTTACACTATTCTAACATCTAAGAATTGCTCACTATGATATAATTTACATCTTACACAACTGTAAAGTTGTAATTCTATAGTGATAATTTTTTTCTACCCATTTACACCAAAAACAAGTAGAAGGCTCTTCAAACTTTTTGAAAAATCAGTAACAATTTTATACTAAACTTAGAAGAATGGTCAACAAATTTCATTTTACATACTTTTTGTATCGTTTTAATAAGGCACTGGATAGTGGCCAATGAATTTCCAAGTACTGGGATCAGAGAAACAGATTCTGAAATTTCCATTCTGACATGAAGTTCGGATCCCTTCAAACATCACCCCTTTTCCCTGCACAGGCACATTTGTTTTCCATGGTGCTGGCAGCTTTGATCCTCTGCCCATTGTAAAGGCTTTTCAAAGAAGTGAGAGTTGCTTTCATTATGTCTAATAATATTTTACTATTTGCTGACATGTTTCTTCAAGACATTTGTATTCTTTGGACAGCAGAATCCTATTTCCTAAATCTTCAATGTTTTCCTATAGTTTCTAAATGTTGTTTCAAACAAAAACAAAAAGAAAGGAAAAACGCAAACAGACACACACAGAAAAGCAGTATCATTATCCTGTTGTGACACAAATAGGTACTTGTCACCAGCAATCTGGAGCTCATACTGCATATATTTCTCCTTTTACTCCCTCTGCCTCCAGGCATGAGAGTTTTATGTTTCACAGCTTAATTTTTAAACAGACTTTTATTTAAGAAAGTTGTTTTTAAAAAAATAAATACAAAAAGGCTTGTGTTACTGACTACAGAAATAAAAAAGCCTTTATACTATCTTAAGTAGCAATTTTGTAACTTCCATAAAGCAAACAACATTAGATAAAGCCAATCAAATATAATTTCCGAATTCTTTCTCTGTTTTCCTTTCATTAGGATGGGACTAATCAGCATAAGTCTTTCTGCCGCTATGCCAGGCAAAAAACAGGATTCTGGGTCACAAATTATGTTAAAATGAGGGAAATGAGGGAAAATGTTAATTTTCAGATTCTGAACGATTGTGCTCAAAGTACCCAAAGGAGATCTGGCTGCTGTAACAATAGCAATCGTAGAATCATAGAATGGTTTGGGTTGGAAGGGACCTTGAAGATTACATAGTTCCAACTCCCCTGCCATGGGCAGGGGCACCTTCTGCTACACCAGGTTGCTCAAAGCCCCATCCAGCCTGGCCTTGAACATTTCTTGGGATGAAGCATCAACAGCTTCTCTGGGCAACTTGTTCCAGTGTCTCACCACCTGGACAATGAAGAATTTTTTCCTAATATCTAACTAAATCTCCACTCTTTCAGCTTAAAACCATTCCCCCTCCTCCAATCACTACACTCTCTGATAAAGAGTCCCTCCCCATCTCTCCTGTAGGCCTCCCTCAGGTACTGGAAGGCTGCTATAAGGTTTCCCTGAAGCCTTCTCTTCTCTAGGCTAAACAACCCCAACTCTCTCATCCTGTCTTCATAGGAGAGGTGTTCCAGCCCTCTGATCATCTTTGTAGCCCTCCTCTGGACTTTCTCCAACAGATCCATGCCCATCTTACGTTGGGGCTGCAGAGCTGGACACAGTACTCCAGGTGGGGTTCAGGTTGGATTCCATTCCAACACTCCAGTCATAAAAGCCATCACACTATGTCTCCATGATGCCAAAAAGATCATAGCCCTGCAGGCGTGTGCACATCTCTAACTCCTCTTGTTTGTTCCCCATGCTATGTGCATTTGCACATAGGCATTTATGTCAGGCCCCTGATGAAGCTGATTTACTGGCTGGAGTGGCTGGAATGGCTGGAATTCCTCTGTGCTGCCCTCCAGGTGCTCTCCTGCTGACCTATGATCCTTCTCCAGGCTCTAGGCATCTGTTGCTGCGACTAGCATCAAACTAGTAGGTGTGGGATGGGTTAAGGTTCCCCTTCCCCAGCAACTTGAAATTAAAGCCCTC
This sequence comes from Numenius arquata, assembly GCF_964106895.1. Lineage (NCBI taxonomy): Eukaryota > Metazoa > Chordata > Aves > Charadriiformes > Scolopacidae > Numenius > Numenius arquata. Next base: position 42,092,868 of record NC_133584.1, read on the forward strand.
TTCACCAGTTTGGAAAGCCTATGGCCAAAGATGCTCTTCTCCTTCTCTGACAAATGGATCCCATCAGTCCCCAGTAGACCTAGTCAAAGTGAGTCCCATGGTCTAAGTAGCCAAACCCCTGGCTGTGGCACCAGTCCTGTAACCACATTGACTCACCAGTTTTGACTGCTCTTTTCAAACCCCTTCTCTTTTACTGGGAGGATTGATGATAAAACTACCTGTGCTCGAGTCCCTCTCAGGAATTCGTAGTCCTTCTTGATACTCAGCCTGCTTCTGGCGCTATCGCTGGTGCCCACATGAAACAGCAGCAGTGGATAATAGTCAGGGAACTGTACAAGGGTTGGTAGCCTCTCGGTGACATCCCTGATATGAATGCCCAGTAACCAACACACGACTCTAGAGAGTGTGCCAGGTCAGCAAACGGATGCCTCTGTACCTCTCAGAAGAGAGTCACCTACTACTGTCACCCATCGCCTTTTCTTAGTTGCGCTGGTTATTACAGGGGGAGCAGATTGGGCTGCCTTTACTCAGTTCCAGCATCTCTCCTGATATGACTGGTCTTTCCTCTTCACTCTGCAGAGCGATGCAGCAGTTCTACAACACCTCAGGCTTTGGGGGAAGTCTCCTCCTCCTGCTGGTCCTTGCCGTTGCAAGCTTCCATTCTTCTGCATTACTGCCCCTCCTTCCTTCTGTGTGCTCTGGTGGATGAGTTTTTGGTTGTTGGGCCATACGCTGTGGGTCCACCGCAGACTGTGCTTGGAAGCAGCTATCTAACTCCTTCTTGGCCTCCCTGATGCTACGCAGCCTCCTCACTCTCTCCTGCAGCTCAATCACCTGCTGCAGGAGGTCCTCCACCCAGGCACACCTTTTGCAGGCAGGTCTGCACCTATCCCTGCCCCAGTAGATGACCATTGGCAATGCTCATAGGCAATGACCATTTCCTTATTTCAGGTACTGTAGAAACTGAAAATGAGAAATTGCTCATAATGTGCGTGTAAAGTAATTTAAGAACAATTATCCAACTGTGTTCTTTCAGATAACCTGTCTACTTTTAACACTCTTTTGGTGCACAGATTGCTTGTACAGGAATATGTATAGGGGTTATATACACAGAGAAATGCTTTTCCAATCCATGCTTAAGTAATGGAGATGGTAAAACAAACAAACAAACAAAAAAAAAGTGTCTCAACCACAATTTAACAGTTTAATACCAATGAAAGGAGATGAGTAACATCCACTTTTCAGAAATGTAAGTGACTTGAATAACTGGTGAAAGAAAACTCACTAATTAATTTCTAGCTTCCAGTCCCATGCTTAAGCAGCACGTGTAGGCTGTGGTGGTTTTTGGAAGTCAGTATGACATATTCCCCACAAAAAGTAACAGATTTAAAAAATAAATTAATCATAGCCTCTAACAATGTTTTAAACCTGCATTCTTCATCTTTTCAATTACATATTAAAATCATAAATGAAAATAAAATGCAGCTTGATTTGAAAACAAGACATTGCAACTGTTATTAAGCATCCTCAATTTGAAATTATTCTTGGTTTCCATGGTATTTTGATTTACCTGTCTCCATCCCGAATACGCCTAAACTGTGTACTTAACAGACACATCAAAGTTGGCCCCAGTCGGCTCCCTGGAACTAAGTCTTCTACCATTAGAGCAGGAAACAGGTCTATGTTCAGTGGGGAACCATACAACCTATAAAGAGAAAACCACAAATATTTAACATCAAATACTTTACATTTACAAAATAAGCAGTATGTGGTAAAAATCAGGACAAGAGATATGAACAACTGACAGAAAAAACGACAGTGATTGTGCTACATCTTTTGTGAACAACCTGTGGGTGCATAAGAAAGAAATGCTGAAATGTAGGTTGTCTCTGAGAGTAACATCATGAGGGTCTGCAAGTCTACCCCATGATTTCCTTTTTCCTAGTATCTTTCTTCTGATCTCTTAGAACCATCTCTTTTTCCTGCCCCTCTGTACACTTTTTCTTTTACTGTAGCTTAGACATTCTCTGCGTTTGATTTTGTGTAAACAAGCTAGGGGTGGCAGGTAGCTGAAGACATATTTTCAAACACTGATGCTCTGAAGAAGAACAGATTACCAGAATTGAAGGATGTCCACATGAAAATACAGTGAACGATATTCCTGATTGTTTTACTGTACAGAATGGATGGAACTGAACATGTAAATACTTGCATGAGACTGACATTAAATATGACCTTACATTGAAATAACATTCATATTTAACAGCATTTATAAAACGAAATATTTCAAATTAATACTTTAACAAACACATACAGTATATATTAACTTGTTATTGTTCACAGAGATGTGGTAGTAGAGAAATTATCTGCATGTGGGAATTTTCCACGTCTGTTTCCTGATACAGACGTAAGTTTCTGAAAAAATCCCTTTACCCCTTTCTTAACAAATATTTTCTCCTAGATAAGACATTTAGCTACTAATTTTGCATGCACATTTAGATAATTGATTGTTTTTCTTCACCTCAGGCTCACCTGCTAAGTTTCTCCCTGATTTCAGGATTCTTAATTTCATTTTTCAGATCTTCAAAAGTCTGAGCTGAAGAAAGATTACAGTAAACTCTAAAATCATGGTAGGGAGGAATTCCATGATCTCTGCCTCTCTGAATATTCATAGCTGCCAGATCTAAAGCCACAGTACGTGCCATGGAGAAGAGTCTTTCTGTTAATTCTGTATTGAGTAATTGTGATGGGACACGCATCTTACCAGCAACACCAAACAATCCCCTTAGAAGTGGATCAATGCCTCCTTCATTTACAATCCGAAATGGAGAGAAGAATGCCTTATGAAGAGGTAGATGGCCTTGTGGAATAGGTTCAAAGTTCTCATCCAGTCGATACAGAAAAGGATTAATGAGTGTGTGACCAAACCTAAAAGCGGCAGTTGCAAACTCATTAGTTATGCCAGAATTAACACTGGGATCATAACCCTTATATTCGCCAAGCATCTTCATGCCTACCTCTCCAAAGATCTTAGGTAGCCAGTGGCTAAATGTTATGTGTTGCATTTCTGCACCAACAATTTTGCGTGTTTCGTGATATATTGTGTCACCATCCCAGTGTGGATTGAGTTGCAGTAGCTCTGTGGCAATTCTGTTGTGTTCTCTAAACCACAATGTGTGGATGCTGGTAAGACCCAGCTGTTCATTAGAACGCTGATCACCAGCTAAAAAGCAGGGAATTGGGCTCTCATTTTCATCTCTCATACATTCTGTTGGTGGGCCAGTAGCAAATGGAAGAAGAGGCTTGCCAGATCTCTGTACGATGCCCTGTCTCAGAAGACCCCTTTGACTCGCCAAGTCTCTGATTTCTAGTGCTTCATGGTCTGAACTGCCATACACATTGGACGCATCGATGTATGAAGTCAGCTGGTTGATCTGTTCTCGTGGGTACACAGAATTCATCAGGAGAGATGTCATGCCACTTCCACAAACTGGACTGGAGCGTACAAAAAACATACAGCGTGCACCATTTCGAACTCTGGGATCATTTGGTGGTATCATGATGGAAAAGCATGGAGGATCATTTGTACAAACTGAACTGCAATGCTGACCATCCGAAAACCTGGCCTCACTTAGGGCAGCCACGGTGAGGTCAAGGTCGTGGTCAAGGAATTGACCCCACTGCATGAGCATGTGAGTGTACTGGTCATCGGGAGTTATTGTTTCTGTTCCAATCAGAGTAGTTGAAACCAAGCGAGGCATTGGGAGTGCATAGCCATTAGAGAGCCTCCTGGGTTCAATTCCTCGAGGCAAATTAAATCCGTTTTCGTAGACTGACTTCAACAGACGTTCGAAGGCTGTCAGAGAAGCGCCCCACATGGGATGCTGAAGGTTGTTGCATGTTCCATCATGTGTCCTGTACTTCTGGTGGAAGCACATATCTGAGCAGTTGTTCACTCGTCGATGGGCTGTGCAGCCTGAGAGATTAGCTATCAGATTCAAGTACTGTGGGGATACAAGGTCATTATAGTGATAACCTGAAACCAGAAGAGAGACAGAGAGAAAATCAAAGACTTCATAGACTTATGGTCCCCACAGACCATGGATTTATTTGAAATATTATTTTATCATATTGCATTTCCCACCAGATTAAATACCTCTATTGTTTAAAAAGAACAACAATAATAATCGCATATGTATATACTTAGATCATTTAAGCAACAGCCACTATTATGTCAGGAGGGAACTTTGTAAAATGCCAATGCAAGTGCAACTTTCACAAAATGTTTACAAAAGGAGCTCATTTCCTATTTGGTCACTTAAGAAAGCACAGATATTTTCTGAAATAAAAGCCTCATCTTGAGAAAAATGGGAAGTTTTTCCCCATGTGACTAAAAGCATTTAAAAATCTCTCAGTAACGTTTACATGGATTTCAAGACTTTATCTTTTGACACTTGATAATTCACTGAATGTTACTATTTTGTTTTCCTTTATTATTGCAAAAGTTGCACAATTTTAAGAAAAAATAAATCATCAAAAACCACAAAAGAAAATAATCACAGGCAATATAGCTAAACATAGGAGCGATCTCTAGGACAAGCGGTGTGGAGTAACTCACATTCACATTACCCAGAACTAGCTTCTAAAGCAAACTAGTGTTTGCGCAACACTTGGCACGGGTTTCCTCTTCAATCCACACCATTCACCTCTGGGACTACAACAAACCTATCGCTTTCCTGCACTGTTTTCCCAGTTCATAGAAAAATAATATATATAAAATAATTCTAATTAATTGCAGTATATATGTTTTTATAACTTCAAACTAAGGTGATGTGTTGCATGATCTCTGCTGTGGTATGATGGCATGTGGAAGGACTGAAGACCATAAGACCTCCTAGTACAGTGTCGGGTGACTGCAAATAGCAGAACAGTCAGGCTGCACCCTCACCATGCTGCAAATTAGGAGTCATTCTAAAAGTTATTTTTTCCTAGAAACATTTGGGCTTCATTTCAGGAAAAAAAGTCATTAATTTAGACTATATCTACATTATCAACTTATGTAGACCAACAGAAATGTGTCTGCAGTGTAATAATTTTGATGCTGAGAAAGACATCCCTAATGTAATTCACTGTGCAATAGGAGAAGGTTTCCTTCAGAAAAGCTTTACTTTGCTTTCCTGGACTGAATGTGGCCCTGGACCACATTTTTCACATAATTTGAAAAGAATCCACACTATTCAAGACCATACCACAACTCACACTGAAGCACAGTAAGTGGGGACAACTGGGAGATTCACTTCAAATGGGCTGTGCTGATCCAAAGCGTATGCACACCTTGAGTGATTAATGGATATACAGTGTGGATGAGTGAGGTTCCAGGATCCAGGAGAGAGCCCAGGAGCTAGAATATAGTGTAGATATACTTTTAGCCAACTAGGAACCATCATACACACTGTGGTTCTTGATGTGGAAAGCTTGCAGTCAGGAGTAAAACCAAACTAGCAGAATAAAGGCAGAAGGAAAAAAGGGAATGAGTGAGTGTAGAGCGGTATTGTGTTCCTACAGGCACACGGGGTTCCCACCATGATGGTAATCACTCAAAACTATGAACTGAATGCAGTTTTGCAAGAGGTTGGTGTAGGGTAATTGCAGTGGGGAAATGTTCCTTTTAGTCCCAGTGTGCCTGCAAAGACACCGACCTTCATCTACATTCAACACGTAAGTGTGTGCTAGACACACTGCTGCTCTCTGCCAATTTCTAAAGTGCAGGGCAATTCCAAACAAACCACATAAAACCCCTCTTGGTCTTTGCCTTGAAAGGGACTGGAATGCTCATAGCTGCTCAGCTGGGACAGGACCTGTGCTCAGTCAGGGGACCTACACTTTCTCAGCCTCAGGCTACATGTACCCCAAGTGGTTTACAAGTCAAAGCAAGGCAAAGACCAAGTGTTTGCATTACACAAAACTAACTTGTTGTTGTAGACATACATAAATTATTTTATAGAATACTCCAGACAAGGAAAAAGAAAAATAAACAACAGAGCAAAACCAGTAAGTGCCACTGGGTAATGCAGCAAAATACACTTTTTGAGGATATTACTGATAACACCTTATAATACGCTGGCTACCAGGGCAGTTTAATTCTAAAACTACACCCAGAAAATATAACTTCTTTATAATAACACTCTGCTTAAAATTCTGAAATCAAGTTGTGAGCAAAACTTAACTACAAGTTTTGGGTAGAATGACCTTCATTACCAATTTAAAATAAAGGGTTCAGCTTCTCTCTTTAGAAGTTCAAATTGGAGATGATGTCTCATATATGAAATAGATTCAATGGCTTTCTTAGCAGAGTGGAGGCTGCCATAAATGCCAGTCTCATACCTTTAATTCCCTCTTGCATTGCAGGAACTAACTCTGGCTCTGCTTTCTAAAAGGTTAGGTGCTGAGCATTTCCAGTGCTAAAAGTTGGCTAGCTCAATTCACATAATAGTAGCTATGTTTTTTTTTTTTTCAAACTGCAAGGAAGACGTTTCATAGAGTCATAGAAATACTGATTAGAAGGGATGTCTTACCCATACCAAGCTCCTGCTTGAAGCAAGGCTGTCTCCAGCACTGGATCCCTGTCTAGTGGGCTTGAAAACCTCCAAAGACTGAGTCTCCTCAGCCTTTCTGGATAAGTTGTTCCAGTGCTGCACTGGCCTCCTGGCGAGAAAGCGTTTCCTAACTTCCAATCTGAACCTTCCAAGCAGCAATTTGTGGCCATTCCCCTTATTATACAGTCTGGCACTGCAGAGGAGAATTTGGCTCCATAGTCTTTCCTTGGGATATTCCAAGATTTTACACCAAAAAAAAGTTTCTGAATGGGAAATTGTCAGGTTTCTCAAGTGTTCCCAATGCAAAAGTGCTAAATAACACCTTTCATTGGGCTCTGCATTTTGAAATAAAACCAAATAAGGACAAATACGAGTATTAAAATCTGAGCATTAGGCTATTTAAATGAAAACAGATTTATTTTACTATTCAAGTTTTCCCAAAAGCCAGGTTTCTATGGATTTTGTGGGGCTAAGAAGCAAGCTCCGGTTGTGAACAGAATTTCCAGTATCACAGAAAGTTGCCCAATTTTGTGTTCATTAATTTGTATCTGTATGCTTTAATGCCAATTTTTGGTAAACTTTAGGTAATTGAATTTCACTATTACAAACCCTAATGAAAAGTAGTCAAGCAATTCTCACACATCAGTTTTCATACATTCCTAGTGTTATATTCAATATGCTTGCATATGCATCTAATCACAGAACCACATTAAATCAGGTTACTCTTATAAAACACAAGCCTTCAAAGAATTTTGAGTAAGTTTTTGTGGTAAAGTATTAATCACAAATTATTTACTCAGCTCTAATAATGAGTAACAAGTTTCTTTTAATAGCAAATGTTACAGTACTCCACAAAGCTTGCAGTCTTTGGTCTTATAAATACTTGCCTAGTTCACCGTCAGAGTTAAATTTTTCGGAAGTTACAATAAATACTCAATTATAAACATCAAAAAGAATATAATAAGTAAAAACATTTCCTCTAGATTTTCAGTGTAGCTTTTGGCTATGTCTCAAGTCTCAAAAGCTCTTCTAAAACTATCATTATTTCCAAATGCTTCAGTCCTGTGTCTCAAGCCTATCCACACACATCTACACACATTAGTTATATATGCTCCAGCTGGACTTCACGAATTTGAACTTGGACTTCAATAACTAAACCTCACATTTTTCTGCTTTTTATAAAAAGCAGGATAAACTCTATTTCTCATTACATCAGATCAGTGTTAAGGAAACAATTAGCTTAGTTTGATACACACTTAAAGAATGAGTGGCAAATAATTCTTTGAATACTGTTGTGGTACATGCAGAAACCTTGGTTTGTAAAGTATACAAATCCTTGTTATATCATCTTTTCTCCTTGCCAAGGCACACTGACACTAAATGGATGTTCTTAAAGAAACATAAACAAAATACTGAATGTTTTTAATACGTAACAGAAAAGGTTGTACTGCTATGAAACAATGGTCCTTATCAATTAACACACGGGAAATTAACAAACGGAATGCACTATGCACTGCCATTATACCAAATTTGACCAGTAGAAGAATCTGAACATGAATTTTTCCCTAATATGTCAATGTGAGAAAAAATAAAACTGAGTTACACCACAATGTAGCAATGTGCAAACCAAGGACTGAATTGGGCAAACACGTATTTGGAAAAGTTTTTTCAAGTCACATACTCCACTGATTTCAATGCAATGCTTCTGCAGTTGGGACCCAGACTTAGAAAACATATGTCTCTTGAAGTATAATGACTTAAGAAGGCAAATACACTTCAACACAGAAAAATAAGGAAAGAGTACTGACTTGTTCCGTTCAGGTCAACCATTAGACCATCTTGTACATGATCTTGAATAAGCTGTAATGTCCTTTCAAATATTTCCCCAGCTCTTGCTTGCTCAACAGTGTATGGATCCCTTGGGTACCGAAATAAGGCTAGCAAATCATTTGGAGAACGAGGACGACTGACAGATAATTTGAAAAACAACAGTAAGCGTACACAGGAGTTACAAAATAACAATACTACATAAATCATGTAAATGTCAACAACATGATTAAAACATACCTTGGTTACTCATCTCAATATGGAAGGCAAACAAAAAAAATTTAATAAAATAATAAAAAATTAAAGATTTAGTAGCAATTAAACATTAAGTAGCCTTTTAAAACACATTGTCTCAGCAGAAAAACTGGTGCAGCAAATAGAGATCTCAACACAAGTGTTTAAACAATACAAATCCTTGTGTTAAACTGTCAGTATTCCCAGAACTAACCAGAAGTTAACAATGTCATTTAAATAAGAAAATGGCTTTTTGCTTAATAAATGTTCCATTATTTCTAGTACACACAAAATCAATTTTGACTTCTCAATACAAAAAAAAAAGAAGGGGATACCTGTCAAACAGATGTGTACGTGTTGAATTTATTGCTCTGTCAACAGTAGCAATTGCTTCCACAATTGATGTTTGTACAAAAGGATCTCCATTTCGGCTGACATTAGGAACTACAGAAAGAGGAATTCACATGTTATTGCAAAAATGGCCACCCACAAAATGATACTTCTATAAAACGGAGTCTAGACACGACATCATTTCAGTTGTACAAAGCAAACCCCTGTTCTTTAAGCATTGGTTCATCCAAATATAGAATCCTTAACCATTTTGGAATTCTATCAAAGTAAAATTCATTTAAAACAGAAGCTAATGTAAGTTTAAAACTCAGCTTGCTTAGAATTAAAAAAAAAAAAAAAAAAAAATCATGTGAAGATAAATGCATACAGCATTTAACTGTCCATTAATTAGTCCTACAATTTCAAGTAAAAATGACCAAAGAAAAAATGATTATTCAGGGTTTTTTTTTCTGGTGTGGTGTATTATCAGCTTTCAGGTGTTGATATCAAAAGCCTGACCTATATCCACTGAAATCAATGCAAGTATTCCTTTTGATTTCAATTAATACTGAACTAGTAATGAATTCTATGTAAAATTTACAGGGTTTACAGGAACATGTTACAACAAGTGGAAAATACTGAAAAACTTAGTTTGCCTTTTAGAATTTATGCATCACAAATTCAAAAAAGATGTCACAAAAAATTAATAAAACACCCCCCAAAAAAAAAAAACCACAGAATTTTATATTTTCCCAAATAGCTACAGTAAATTAACATTGCTCCTCTCCTGAGCTTAGTCTAGTAAGCAACACACATTAATTTTAAAGGGCTATAAATATTTTACTTATTTTGGTCACTACTTTGTTTTCTACTTTAAAATTATCTAGCTTTTTAATACTACACTAAAAATCACATACTTAAAACCTATTTAACGACTCTGCATAATACTGGAAACTCAGTAATGCACAGGCCCGTTCATCTGCCTTTTTATGCAGTACTCAGTTGCAGCTGGATGTTTGTACAATGTATCTAAGGCTAACAACCTTTCTTTCAGTCTAAACCAAGAACTACTAGATCCAGGGCAACAGCTAACAATTTCCAGAGTGTGTTTAGATTGGAAAAGTCACACAGGAAGAAGGGTAAAGTAGGGAAAAAGTCCAAAGCAAATAGACTGGAATAAAATCAGCAGATGTACAAAATCAGCTGACATAAAAACCGTTGTTTGCAATCTTTTCATGACTATTTTTTTTTTTTTTCTTTTCTAGGCAATATTTCATTATTCCTTCATAACTGGCAGCTTAGGCTGTGTCTATATGAGTTTCAGAGTCTAGACCTGGGTAATCAAACTTCACCATCTATACTGTCAAATAAAACAGCCCCTGGCACTCTATAGCTGTAGCTGAAGCCCCTCTCTCTGCCCTGAGGCCAGCTGCCGTGGGCTGCTGACAACGTACGCCCAACATCCAAATTGGGGTGACCCTTTCCACAGTCCTTGATGTCAACAGTCCCTCATCCAGCCTAATTACCAACTGTCCTCCTTGCTTGGCAGCCTCATTTTCATAGCAACCATACAGAAACATTATCAGATAAACTACTTATTTTAAGGAGAAATATAATTTACAGGTTTGCTACCCTTATTTTAGTTGTTTCAGAGAGTGCCTGTGTGCCACGAACCATCTTAACGCTGCAGGCTGTAAAAATGTGTTGGCTGGCTACCTTCCCCTAGCGCTCTCTACGATAGATGTAATCTCGGTGTTCACTTCAGATACGTGTTTTGCAGAGCTCTCTTTCTGATTCATGGTACACGTGGGCTGAATCATAAACCTTTGTCAGATGTTAACTATACTGTACTTCATTTTTGTCTAGAGTATTTGCTGCTAGTAGTTCTCTTTTTAGACTGATAAATATTAAAAGCTAAAGCTCCCTGCAAGCCTTTCACACAATACTTTTTTTTAGGGGGACGTGAGGAGGGGAATTGGCACTTTTTTTAAATCAACGAAAACGTAATCCACACAGCTCCTGACTTACACTAAATCCAGAGACTTTTACAAAACAACAGAAAAGGACAGAAGAAAATAGTAAAAGAAAAAGATCTTTAAAATATTATCAAACATGGCCAGCAAAACACACACACACACCCTGCTTCTATACATTTGCCTTTATTCTGTCTCAATATTAAGCTTTTTATGCATTAAGACCATCCATAAAACAATAGCTTTGTTTAAAAGAAATGCTGACACGCAAGTTTTTAGGCATTTCTGGCTACGCCATTATTAATAGATAGCAAGTAACCAGTACTTGAAATTTGTCTGCTTGTCCTCCTTTCTTCTCTGACAGCTTCATTTTTATAGCAACCATAGAGAAACAGTATCTGATACCCCACTAGTTTTAAGGAGAAACATCATTTACAGTTCCAGGCTGCATGCAAATTAATCAAGGGTAATTTTACGTTTGTTCATGCTACAGTTCACAAGAAAAATAACCACGTTACAATTAAATACTGCAGATTAGCTACCACCAAGTTTTGTAGTTTGCTGATTTCAGCAGATGAGAATAAACAGTTGACACCTGCACTAAGTGAATGAAACTGGTTTCCATTGGGGCTACAGTTCAATTCATGGTTTAATTTTTCAGAGCTCTTATTGATTTGAGAACTGGCTAGTCTTTTCCTAGTTTTATTGAAATCATATGATTGGTGTCATGGTAATCAACGCATTAGAAAAAACACTATGTATGAATTTAGTGAACAAAATACAGAAAATCAGACATATCACTGGGAAACAATATCCAATATGTTAAAGAAGTCATTGCTCAATACTCATTTCTCTATGATACAAAAATACTTTATCTTATTTTATACTGAAAGACAAAAAAACCAGTTCCCACAATATTTCCATCAAAATGAGTCTGAAAAATCAGCAGTTTTATTCAGAAAACCATTAGGGTCAATCTGTGTAACAAATTTATTTCCTCAGCCTTGCTTTATTACCAGTTATTACGTATTAATAATTGATAACTATTATTTGCCATTATTCTTTCAAATAATTAGAACAAGCTCCAATGTTCTCCTTTCCTTCATGTTTTCTCCTTGAGCTTCTGATAGAATTCAGGATAGTCGTAATGATCTTTCACAATGGTTGCAGCCTAATTTTTAACCAAGTGCTGCAAGTGCCCATTTAGAGATGCCACAGGACATTTTGTCAAGTTATCACTAAAGATTAGACTGTGTATTCAACTAGCAAATTCTAATAGGTCTAAATAATATCTCAAGAGGAAAGCAGTGTGACTAACTGGAGCCCAAAGCATTGTTTGTTTTGAAACTTAACTCCTAGAGACATTTTGGCTGACATATTCCCATCTTACTCACATCTGTGCAGATAGTTGCCTGAATTGAATAATAATTAAAAAAAAAGAGATTATGGGAGAAAAAAAATATGAATAAAAGAAAGAAGTTAACATTTGATTAACTTTTTTGCCTCTTACAAATTAAGCAATTAGAATAAAACTAATAATCTAACTCATACCTCTGATTCATACACCTTACCATTAACACTAAGCACCATACTAACAGAGGAGTATCCTATGGTATTCCGGGCAACACATTCATATCGACCTTCATCAGCTGTTCCAACATCACGAATGGTAAGAAATCCCTCTGGACTAACATGAAATTTTCCACTCTCAGTTACCTGTACTCCATCCTGCAGCAAAGCACAATGTTTGGTTATTCTAAATGCTCTTTGGTTTCAAACTTGAATTTTTGTCTTTTCTCTTCTATTTTTACATTTTATTTTATATTTCTATTTTGTATGCCAAGACAACAGTCAAATAGATTTAGATAAACTCACATAAAAAAACTCACATACTCTTATGTTGACAGGAGGACTTGCATGTACTTCTAAATTGTACAGTGTATTTATTTACTTTAAACATACTCATTATTATAAATCAAACTATTTTAATAGTTACAGGTCCTCATCACATAAAATTTAAGACCCCAAAATAAGATAACACCTGTTGAGGACATAAATACTTGATTTTACTCAAAATTAACCAACTAAAAAACATCTCAAAAGCTTTTTATGTATCAATTCTTCATGTCCTATGCATTTAGAAGCTATATAAGGTACATAAATGTACATTTTCTAATGCTCATTAACTTAAGAGAAGAAGATATTCCGGAAAATTGAAGATCAACATTTGCAACACAATAAATCACTGGTAACTCTGCTAATAACTCTAACAGTTTGATATAACAGTTATAGTACCAATGCAAATCAAAGCGACAAAGAGGTTACCAAAGAGTTGGAACTGAAACATGTTCTGGTTGAAGTGTCAACCTAACAGTGACAAAGACTCAGCAATACAGTATTTTTACTGCTTTATATCTATAATATCATTGAAAGTGTGAATATTAACAGGATATTCCCACAGAACTGTCACTAAAATAATAGGCTTTTTAAGGCCCAGGTCTGTATAATCACAGAATCTTCTTGGTTTGCATAACCATATATATATTTATATATATATATAATTCAGGTTTGGTAACTATATACATACTCTGTATTAAAGAAGATTTGATAATCAAACTTCAGGTAATGCTTTCAGACACCAGAGCAAGCAATAATTTGACAACGTGTACTTTAAATAGCGAGTTATGAAGAGATGGAAAGCTGCTGCCTTTCTGCAGTGCCTTTTTGCAACCAAAAAAACCATCTAGTACCTTGTTCCATGTAATTACTGGCTCCGGCTCTCCTTGAGCACTACACGGGATCTGCACGTTTGTGCCAACCTCCACTGTCATGTCACTGGGAACGCTAGCAAATATAGGAGTCACTAAAAAAAAAAACATTGACAAGGAATGAATACAACTCGTGCAAAAGATGAACTAAAAAGAGGTCAGCACTGTTTTTATTTGTTCAGTTACCCAAAATTTCTTCATCTCTAACCCTATTCTGTCTTCAAGTTTGTACTTCCTTATAAGTTTGTCTTAGAAATAAAATTACTTATTCCTGATATCTGCTTCAGGCTGATTTTTAAGTACTCTTAACTTCTAACAAAACATGCTAGCAGTCAAAAGCACTTAAGTTCCATAAATATAAAGCTCTGAAAAAATTTTCTGTGAATAGCTAAATCTGAACAAATTCACCAGAATGAACACCCCGTCAACTTCTGTCAATTTTTTTTAAGTTTTAATTTTTTAGTTTTTTTTAAATAGCAACAACAGAGATTTCTCAGATGATGAAAGCCAAACTTTCCATAACTTATTCAACTGGGATTCCCCCAGCCTGACTTACAGAGATGCTAAGCCTTCACAGAGCTCCTACCCCCCCGCCACCAATGAGCCCTAGGCCCTAAAACATCAAAAAATCACCTTCGGTTTCAAGGACACAGAGTACACAGTCACCTAAATCCAGTGTGAAGAAAATCAATGCATTTTTTTAATCCTCATTTTCGGATTGCTATCCCGCACTCTGATATCATCATGAGAAGCACATACAAGATTAAGAATTGTATTTCTGCTGTAACGTATCAATATTTTGGGGGGAGTGGGAAGGGGCTGCACTGTTACAGAAAAGTATTTGGCCATGTAGCATACATTTACACCACCAACCAAATTTGGCCCCGGCGTTAAGTTGCTTGTATGCAAATGGCTATCAAGAAACCATTTCAAATAAGGCATCCAGAGGCAGGCGTCCAGCACTGGAGGTAAAAAGGTCTGGCTCTGTGGATATGAGCTGTGTCACACCAGCAAACAGACCTGGACCATTAATCTGTATTCATTAATACAGATTGAGCCACAGTGACCACTGACTAGACATTCCTCAGATGAACAGTCATTTTGTCAGAAGCACAGAAGAAAAAGTCTTCTCTTCTTGCACGATTGAAAATAGCATTGCAATGAATGTATGGAGAGCTCCAATCTCAGAGGATTGAGAGCTCTGAGTAAATACAGCCTTAAAGCTTGTATTTACTATCTATTGGTGACCGGATTTTGCAACCCGAGTTACACAGAAATCATTTTACTAAACTTTACACAAGTTCAGTGAAATGTAACTCAGCTGGAAGGCTATAAAACTTTTTAAAATTGAATTTTGTTTTATGGAATTTTAGTCAACAATTTTACATAGGTGAAAAAACCCTCGGTTTTGACAAATCAATCTCTCAGTACTACTCTTAACTAAGAAAAATCAATGGATTTTTTTTCTGACAAACATCTAAGCCGAGGAAGACATTTGAGCCCCTTTTACTAAAATGTTGTTTAAAATCAGGTCACTAACAAGAAATGCTTTGAATTAAACGTTTAATCTCCTTGAAATTGCTTAAACACAAAAGTACTTAACTAAATTATAAATATTAATATGATTCTAATTAATCCTAGAAGTAGCTTACTTAGAATTTACTTGAAGAAAAGCATAAGAAAAAACAGTCTGTTTTTTTTTTTTTTTTTCCTGTGTCAGCTTATTTCAAGTATAAGGAATGACTTTTCATTGTGAAGGTCGTGTTGCTGTTGTAAAATTGTGTTCCGTTTCTGGACTTCCAAACATTATGTTAATAACACTATCATTTCTTTACAAAAGAATAAATCAGATAAACCTCCTTCACAAAAGACAGACTGCTCTAAAGGAATGATACTCTGTACAAATACTAAGTGTCCATGGATGTTATTTACTAAAAAACACCTGGAATCTAGAAATAGATATAATGAGAATAATGATCAGAGATGTGAAATGTTAGCAAGACCCTCAAAGTCCATTTTTTTAAACAAAAACCAAAAAAAGATATAGCCTCATTCTATCAAAAAAGCCATATTAAGTTGTAAGCTTATGTAGCTGCCAACTGACTTTCAACAAAGTCTACCACATGCTCAATTTATAAAAACGAATAATAAGACACTTTACAATTGAAAACCAGCAACTTAGAACCATTGTAAAATGCAGAAAAAGTCCAGAACAAAAACCCAGCACTATTCAAGCTCTGTTTCAAAAGTTTTTTTAATTCTAAACACAGATAAAATACTTCATATTAACCTTCTGTGCCATCAAAAATAATTCACTCTCAATCTTACATTTTAGGAAAAAAAAAAATAAAATCAAACACAGTACTGTGTATTTTATTGTAAGCTTAAATCTTTTGTGTTTTTTTTCAGCAGCTGCACATGGAGAACATACCTCTAGGCTGTACGGTCAGGTACACGACAATTCGCTGGGATCCAATAATATTGACAGCTTGGCATTCATACTGTCCCTGGTCATGCAGAGCAACCCTGGAAATCCTTAGGGTTCCAGAGGATAGAACTAAGTGTCTTCTGTCAACAGACAACTGGCCTCCTGAAACACAGAGCAATAGCATTTGCTATTTATAGCAGTGCAGAACAAAGTCCCTTTGTGTCAGAAAAAGGGAAATCCAGAAGATTTTACATTTGATACAAATTGGAAAAAATTAAAGTCTCTTTAAAAAAAAGGTTTGAAACCTTTACTTCTCAGAAGATAAACACGCAAAGCAAACAAAACATACGTATGCACACAATCATAATCCTGATCTCTGATTGTGGTAGAATTAAATATTTTCATTTCAGGAGCATGATAAAGCATCTAAATACAAAGGCATGATGAGAAGAGCAGCAACAGCTATTACTGTTCACTTCATATGATTGCCCTGTGTGTAAGGGAGAATTCATCTCATCTGTCTAGACCATCTACAGAATCCATAGAAAAATACATACAGCCCTGAAAAAACGGATTATAATAAAAATTATATAAAAAGTACATCACTGCCTGTACCCTATTCTTCCTTTCTGGACTTTTCATTTGACTGAAGTGATCTTGGTAGAGGGAGAAACAGGGACATTATCAGCACTAAAGCGATCAAGACTTTGTTAAAAATCTGCTTTATCTACCATATTTTAGAATTTCCTAAGAGTTGTTTTGCCTGCTAGAGTTATTTCATTTGATTCAAGTGGAATATTTACTTAATAATACATCCACTATGGTATTTCTTCCCACTGAATTTGGCTTAATGCCTTTATAGCCACAACCTGACAAAACAGTCAGCAGAGTACACCCCAGTGTTCCCGGCAATCCACGTTAAGTGGCAGAAATGCAGTTATACTGGTGCCAATTACAGGTTGGACTGTTCTGGTTTCTAAAGAGAGCATATCCCACTTAATTTCAGATCTCCAGTTAATGACAGTCATCTCCATTTCTTCTGCAGTAAACTGGCAGTGGTAGGTATTGCCACATTTGGTTTGTCTCTTATTTCTTAAACATTATTAGGAAGCTATTACGGAGCCATTTATTTTAGTGACTTTTTTTACTGAATAATGAAAAATGCTTGGGCAGCTAGCTTCTGTGAGACACCTTGCCTTTTCTAGCTAATGCAGAAAGAGATGAGCTCTGTTTCCTTCAGAGACTGAAGCAATTGAACAAATATATGCAATTCCTTTCAATGCATGAGTAATTCCAACATGACAGCTATTCTAATAGTTTAAAAGCAAAATGGAACCTGCTTACCTCCTTTAGTCCAGGCAATAACAGGCTGGGGATAGCCTTGTGCTTCACAAGGGAAATCAACAGTTTGGCCCTCAATCACTGTTTTGTCTTGAGGAGTGACAGTAAACTGAGGTAGAGCTACAGAAGAGAAAATAAACTGGTTAAAAAAAAAAAAGCCAACTGGAAAATGCACGACTGTTTGAAATCACGTACCGTTTCCTGTGTGACTTGAATAGTTCATAGTGGTGGGAAAAGAGATGCTAATGGGACTCTCATATCGTGCCTGCTATAGGGCAGCCACTTGGGCAACAGGAACATCTCCCTCACAACCTGGCCCTGGTGTCAGTGAAGGCCTCTGGGATCTACTGCCATAGATCCAAAATAAAAGGTACAGTAAGACTTGTAGAATCAGACACAGTGTTTCCTGAATTAAAAATACTTTCTTCTGTTTTCTCTCAAAAAATCCTCAGCTAAATTGTGAAGAAAATGCCATGTAGCCAAACCCATCCCGAGCTGCCTGTTTTCTTCTTTACACAAAAAGGAAAGCAGCGAGTGGAGCGTGGAGCAATTTCTGCAGTAACATCATGGCATTATCAGTGTGAGAAGTAATTTGCTCAGCTCTCAAAACACAATCATCTATTGGTGAATAATAAACAAACCAACCACATGGACAAGTTGTTTTGTATAGCTTTAAAAATTGAATTCATTAACACAGCATTTGCAACCTAGACTGTTTGCCAACTAAAAATCTTAACAGCAGAACAGAAACAAGCTTAAATTTAAAGGTTACTCAAAACGTTTTGCAAATAAAAGTTCCAGCATAAAAACTTTTGCAAAAAATATTCTCCATATGTAAATATATATATAGGAGGCTTTTGATATATTGTTCTTGAAATACTTTATATTCATACTATTGACATACAATACCAAAATTATCGTGATCACAGTAAGTTAAAGTACTTTGATTTTTTTTTTTTTTTTGCAAAAGAGCTATGCTAATGCCTCAGCTGGCAGAGTGACAGTTTACATGAAACTCAACAGAAGATGTTCCCACATTCACTGAAGTGTCCACAAAAGAAAGGCAGCACAGATGTGTATTCAAAACTCCATTTCTAGTACTCCAGGCACAAATTCTAATCTCTAGGATTGCTGCCTGTTACAGGAAAAAATTAATCCCCCACAGATTTGACACTATACATTTATTCCTACAGGAAAACAAAACACAGTAAGAAAGAAACATATCAAAATAACAGTGATTAACTTCTAAGAATAATCAATGAAACCTAACTTTCAGAGAATTAGTATATAGTATCTTACTCTGAGTGAAATGTATAGCAACTTTCCCATGGACTACACTAGAATGGTTTAATTAAAAGAAAAAACTCTTATGGTTTTAGTTTGGCTCTGACAATTCAGAAAAAAAGACAAAACCTCACAATTTAAAGTAATATACTCTTCCTAGTATGTTTTACAGCATGTCACTCCTAGTTTAACATTACTCACCTTGGACTATGATGTACGCAGTCGCATGGATATTATCTATGCTGTTAGTTGCAAAACAGGTATACTCGCCACTGTCCTCCTGCTTCACATTTTGTATGTAAAGTCCTCCTGATGGAGTTATCGTGACACGAGGGTCACTTGGTAAAGGGGTTCTGTCGCCTTTGGTCCAGGTAATTCGCGGCTGAGGGTGCCCAGTTGCGCTGCACTCCAAGGTAACACTCTCTCCAACTAGCACTTCGGTATTTTGTGGCTGAATCACAAAACTTGGCCGGGCTGTGAGAAAAGAGTGATATACCTAAATATGACTTTTAGCTCACAAAACACTAATTTAGCTGGATATTGCAATAGTTAGGGGAATCTAGGAGCTTTTTTAACAGCTCTGTTCCAACATACTTCTAATCTTGGTGCAAACTATTCCTCGCTTTAAGCCTAATCTAGCTGCAGACATTTAAAAATATCAATAGATAAAAAATAAAAGCTCATATAATTGCACTGATGTTTTTTCTTAACTCTCATTAAAACAATTTTCAAACATTTTGTTCTCATTTGTTGATCTTTATAAAGGTCTCTTCAGAGGCATAGGCACTGAGACCCAGAAAACAAAGTGGCTAAAAATTGACATAAAAGCACAAAAGGACAAAATTTATTAAGCTAATTTAATAACTTTTCCCAACTGCGTGTGTGCTTTGCGGTGACATTTTAAGTTTACCTCGTGCTGAGTGTCAAAACAAAATTTTCTCCCCGCAAAGTTTGGAATTTAAAATCACTACCATTCTGGGCAGGAATTCAGTATTTGCAAACGTGAAGCACCAGCCAGACAGAGACTCAGGGTAAAAAGCTCCTGAGCAAGGATGGATGCATAGGGCGTGCCAAAGCCTTCATGGGTGGCCTCTTCAGAAGCCTGTGGTTTTCAGGTATCCAGAGAGAACACTATTGC
Organism: Numenius arquata; assembly: GCF_964106895.1. NCBI lineage: Eukaryota > Metazoa > Chordata > Aves > Charadriiformes > Scolopacidae > Numenius > Numenius arquata. The sequence continues at coordinate 42,112,787 of NC_133584.1, forward strand.
ACTGAGCAACATCGCAATGCAACAACCGCTTTTCCCAACTCTTCTACAAACAGCCTACAGGACTATCAGCAGAATTGCATACTAAAATAAAGATAATAATTAACTGGCTGGTTTTCATTTTTGTTCTTGGGATATTAGAACTTCACGATCTAGTTCTTAAGTCACCCAAGCATGAGAAATCTACATGTTAAGAACGTACAAAGCATCTTATATTTAGCAATCTTATTATCAAAACAATTCTCTATCTGAATGCAAAATTCAGACTTGATGTTCTTTACCTGGTGACTCAAAGTATCTAAGAGTAACTTCCTGAGTTTTCACTTCTCCAGCCACATTTTTTGCCATGCACTGGTAAATGCCTTGGTCTGTTTCTTGAGTATTCTGAATCATTAACGTGCCATCATCTAGCAAGTTTAGACGGGAATCTTCTTTCATACTGAGCTCATTACTGTGAAGAAAAGAATCTGCTGGAGTTAAAACTTTAAATCTCAAGCACAGAAAACTGACAAACAAAAAAACCCAAAATATATTACCCAAAATAAATTGAGGGGAAAGAAAAGTTTTACAGTGTCAAGTAAAGTAATAGAACGTTGAGTTTCCTCCTAAAGAGAAGAAGAGGGAAAGCAAAAAATGAACCAATTTTGCTAATGCAAATATTACATCTTCAAAATGAAAAGCCAAAGTACTTTTGAGTAAAAGCTTACAAGGAAAAAAGTGAACAAAATACACATACCTGGCCTCATTTTCTTTTAAGGCTGTTCTAACTGGCCAACCAATTTTAAATCTTTCTGCTAGAAGTATACAGCGTAAGTTCAACACTCAAGATTCATTCTACTAGGAGAGGGGTTAGTTGCTCTATAACCATCTTTGTGCCAATGCCTGTCTGGATGATAATTTGCATATTTATAATTTGTACTGGCTTGAAACGTTAAGATCAGATCTTCAGGCTATATCATGGATACATTTCTGTGATACCAACTAAGAATAGTTAGGGTTTTTTATTAAAAGAACTATTTCTCACTCTATCCCTCACTACATGATGAAGAAAGCACAGAGGAGGGACGAGATCTCATCCCCTATGTAAAAAACCCAGCTGGACTGCTGATCTATTCAACATACTGCTCAACAGGTCAATGGCTTTTGACTGAAATCTTGCCATATTCAACTACCTTGCAAAGAGCTTTGCTCTCATTCATGCAGTCAGGAAACAAGCCAGAGTCAATAATCCCACACCCCAAGCTCAAATTTCTTCTTAAAACTCTTTCATATGTGTATTCTGAATACATGTTTTCTTTGTTTATTATAAAAAGTACATGAGCCAAAGTAAATTTTAATGAAATAATTATACCATCCAAGTTCAAGGCTCTGCTCTTGACATGCTCCATAAATACTGTGCCCTTGCTGCACGTGAGGTGCTCACTGACATCAACACAAAGTTACGGAATCAGGAGTCTACGTTGTTCCATTTTATCAGCAACTAACAACCTAAAATGATTCATTTGCTAATATAAAATGTGAGGGAATATATTTTCCACGTCAGGTTCTCTATTTGTATAAGAGCTATTTTAAGCCAAAGTCTGATTAATCCAGTGGTAAACTCACAATTCACATGTCCACAGCATGCTCACATCAGTCTAAAGTGGGGCAATGTGCTGCCACATGGCTGGTTCAGCCACTCTGTGCCCAGTGCTGGAGGGAGCCAGGCACCAGGCAGAGCTCCAGCAGTGGGCTGGCCCTTGGGCTGCTGAAAGATAGATGTCCTTTATAGGCCCTTCCCTTCATCCCCTAAGCAGTGAGGGGAAGCAATGGAGCGGGTTGCCCAGAAAGTTGTGCCCCCTCCGTCCTTAGAGGCTTTTAAGACCCAGCTGGATAAAGCAACCTGGTACGAACCCGCTTTGAGCAGAAGGCTTCACTCAAGACCTCCTGAGATCCCCTCCAACCTGAGTTCCCCTACAATCCTGTGATAAAAGCACTTGCCTGCTCTCCATGTACTGGTCTGGGGAGCCTGGAAATGGATACAACTCTCTTCTCCTGGAAAGGGGCTACACATTGGAGCAAAGCTGCCTCCCAGGAGCTGGGGCTCAGGGAAGACCTTCCCTGAAACCTCTTACCCAGCTGAAGTCCTTTAAAAAAGTAGCTTTTGCTCTGCCTCAAAATGTATTCAAACACCAGCTAAGCCACAAATGCACCTGCAAAAAGTCCATATTGTATTGCCTGGTATTGACCAAATCATTTATAGGTTTCACAGGTGTGAGCAACTTTGCAGGTATAACCACAGTTGAAAATCTTACAAATAGTATTACAGTCATAATTTAATATCTTCTAAAATTATCAGCTCTTCAATGTTTAGAGTTACTAATAAAACAGATCTGGATTTATTACTTCATATACTTCTTTTAATTATATGTTTCTGCTGTAGCCATTACATACATTAGCATGTAATGCACGTGGACATGCACCCAGAAACGTACGCACACTCAGACAAACATACTTACACCAGGTTTCTCTCTTCCTCTTTTAAACTTACTTGTTTCGAAGCCAGATAATTTCTGGTTTAGGATTGCCTTCAGCTCTGCAAGTGAAGTACACTGTATTCCCTGAGGTAACGTCCACATCCTGAGGCTCTGATGTAATTCTTGGCCTCTCTATATCAACAATAAAACGTATAAGGAACTCTTACTTGTTTTAAAACTACTAAAGAATGGTAAATAAAAAATTTTCCATACACCTTGTAGAAAACTATTTTTCACAAACGTTTTAACTTATAAATATTTATATGCCTAACCAGGGTTAAATGCACTTTTCCTTATGCCAAAGGGACTGCAGGTTTTCTGACTTCCTCCATTGTTCTTTAGGATCTTTTAGCTGACTGGAAATGGATTGTGAAAATTTGTATCAGGTTTTAAAGTAGCTGTTTTATTTATTTGAACAGAGGTTCAATTTGCTTATGAAGGAAAAACTTTAAAGCAACAGGCACAAGTGCCATTTAAAATAACTTCCTTTAGATAAGTATCAGTGCCTAACCTGCCTCCTACAGAATAATTTGTCCAGCTTGCTTCCTGCAGTTTCCATATTCAGGCTCCTTAGATGTGCAGAGAGCTGGTAGGATGCCATATGAATTATTCTTGCAACAAATCCCCTTTTTACTAACTTTTTCAAGAACCTTGTATACACCTACAGTCATAATTCTCATGATGAAAATTATATCCGATACATAACCAAAAGGACAATTTACTTAATTTATATCTTGTCTTCGTCATGTGGCTGGGCAGGCAAATGCCCATAGCTTGATGAGAAAACTGCATTTTGATTTTGGGACAGGAGAGGTGTGGGGCTGAGCCCCGGGGTACCCATGGGGCCAAGTCATTGCACCCCTAGACTGAAAGAATACAGACAAACAAAAGGATTATAACAAAAGTGCTTATCTATTAATCCTTCAGTGACAGGGCATTTCAATGCCTATCCTTGTAAGTATAACCGAGTAAAAAAGAAAATTCAGTGTCGCAACCCCAATTCCAATAATACCAACAAGAGTTTTAACAGTAAGATCTGTGAAATCAGGAGCAGTTATGTACAGCGTCTTTCTTCCCTGTCCCTTACAGGACACCAAACAATATTAACATAACACCAAAGACCCTAGCTGACAATCCTTTTATGACCAAACCAAAATATAAAAAAGGAAAAATAAACTCTTTCCAGATAATCACATTTAATTCCTCAAGGAGACGTTTCAAACATGACTCCATTTGTTTCATTAAAGATAGGCTGAGGGGTAAAAGCAATCAGTTCTGTCAGCAGCAGACAAAAACTGAGAAGGAACACAGGGGGATTTCTGAAAGTAATCAATATTGACCAGAGGTGTTCAGTGTTATCAAAGAGAACAGTACAACAAATTCTAACAAAAAAAATAAAATACAGTTTAGGTACATTTAACACATTAAAGAAGCCACCAGGAAGTGGCAAACCCACCACAATTAAGTTCTTCTGGAGTTATTGTGGCCACTGATCTTCCTTGGATCCTTCGTGGATATTCACAGGTAGCTGCTGCTTGAGCATTACCCGACTCTGCGTACGTCTTCAACAGCTCTGCCAGCCACAGGATTTCACAGTCACAGTGAAGAGCGTTTGAATCCAAACGCCTGCATAAAACAAGAAGCAGCCACAGCCCCTGTTAGCAACCGTCCACTGTTTTGCTAGGATCAAAGTGGTTCTGCAATACCAGAAGCGCCTTTATCTGTGAATACAGACCATGGGCAATATGGAATACAAGTGATGGTCACTTGCTTATATGCATTCTGGTAGTCTTTATTATAATTCTCCCTACATTTTTTTTCTGTTTAATACCTATAATTGTAGTAACTTCACAGCTAACCTGACATTTTTACAACTTCCCATTTTGCTGATCAGGGAACTGAGACAAAGGCCCTCAGCTTTATTTAAGCATTAAGCTCTCGTTGAGTTCAGTAGGTCAGTAACATCGTAAAACACCTGCCTATTGCAGATAACAAGAATCCATAAATTCTGTTGACTTTCTTTCCAGTAGTGAAGGGCCCTGTTACTACATGGAGCACTGCACTTTCTGGTGGAAGGCCCTGTAGGAAAAGAAAACATTAAGTACAGAAATCTGTACCATTAAATATATCTATATAGAGACTGGAAATAAAATTGCATGGCAAAGGAAACTTCAGTTTGGTGTATCTTCGGGGGTAGTAAACTTTTTGATCATTTTGCCTTTTTACATTTTTTTTATCCTCTTGTATAAATGCCCAGATACTATTTCTTCCCTGTTCTCCTGTGAAAAGAACAAGGAAAACTATTTTAAAAGTTACTGTACAAATGTCTCCCAGTATATTGGATGTTACTGGTAGAATTTAAATCTGGAACATGAAAGTCACAATGTGACCTTTAGGGATAAGCTGTCCCAGGTCCGCTAGTCCCAAATCAGTCTACCCCAGTGTTCTGTTCCACTAATAGCCACTATTAAAATTCCCCTTTACCTAGCAATTATGTGAAGCATCATCCCTTTCTGTTCACTTGAACTCCATGAGAATTTAAGGGAGGTATAAGTGAAGCAGCTACTACTGGAAGGTGCACACATCATCAAAGTTTACTTCATTCTGCCTTTTACTCACAGTTAAAGGTAGGGTTTCACAACTGCCCTAAACCAGCAGCACCACCTTTGTGCTACACCCCTCACAATCTCTTTCCTGGTGACTCGCTGCCCAGCACACCCTCCGCAGTCCTCCTGGAAAGGGGGGTATGAATGCATGACTGCCTTTCTCAAAACAGCAGTCTTGGATCATTTAAAGAATGCTTATCCTAGATCAGTGGAGATCCACAGTGAGGGATAGAAAACCCTCTGAAAGTCACCTTACTATGGTACACCTATTGAGTTCAAGTTTTCAAATGCTCCTGAGGGACTAAGAAGCCTCTAATTTTCCAAGTTTTCCAAGACTAGATTTCCTCTAATCTTCCAAACATTCCAAGAAGAACTGGCTTCTGGAGCTGCTTTTAAAAGTAATACTTACAGTCTTAAACCATCGAGTACCTTTTCATAACCATGTTTTTATCATCAGATAAGGACAAGTAAAACAATTAAAACAAAATACCAAAATAATCAAATATTGAAAGACATCATAGAACGATCACCCAGTAAGACACAGACAAAAAATAAAATAAGAAAAAAAAAAAACAAAAACCAAAAGGACAAAGAAAGGTCCATGTATATTATTTACTCTACAAACCAAGACTATATGATTACAAATAATTCCAAGACAGGAAACAAAAGGATTTAGTCAATCACTAAAGACAGTAGGATATTAAGCAAAGGTCTCAATCTATGTACGTAAACAACTGGAGCACAGCTTAGGAAAAATTATTTAATATTTAAAACAATTACACAATGAAAGGCACCTGCAAGGAAGATAAATATTGCAAGATGAGATGCAGTATAATTAGATTATTTAAATTTTCTTTAGTTCAATAGTAATTCAGTTTACTTACAGTCTCTTCATAGATTCTAAGTGACTAAATGTTCCAGGAATCAAATGAGCTATTCTGTTGTTATGCAAAAATCTGTTAAAAAGCACAGAAATATGAATGTAACAATTCTGATTTTGAGATTCACTCATTTCATTTACATTCTTTTGAAAGTCCTTTAAGAGAAAGTAATTTTACAAAACAAAAAATAATTGAACAATTTTCAGCAATTCATTAGATGCTAGTTTTTAAGCAGCCTCTAAGGTGTATTTGGTGTGTCCATACGGGGAAAAAGAAGCCATAAAAAGACAAAGTAACCAAAAGAAAGGGAGTTCATAAGAATTCAAATTTAAAAAAAAAAAAATTCATAATATAAATCTTCTACTTCTTAATTCATAACATTTATTTTAGGCCAAACATTGATCACAGCTCTTTGGGAAACAGTTTTGCAGCAGAAAAATATACCACAGGCATGCAGAAGTGCTCACTTCTGCATGCCTCTAAGGTCAGCCTGACCAAAGTGTTCTTGGCAAAGACTCTGTAGCAGTTACAATAAAAAGATTAGATTAAAAATAATCTACGGGACAGATAAAAATATTATTTTCCAGTTTCAAACATCGGATTTAATTCAAACAAAGAAGCAAGCTGACTTCTGAATCTTACCCCAAGAAAAACAAACTTACAGCCTTTCAAGTTTTGGAAGATGGGTAAAGGATTCAGGTTCCAACGTTTCTATTTGATTAAAGTGCAGATACCTGAAAATATGTTAAAAAAAGAAAAATACTGAAACAGTGTTCTTAATGAAGCTGAAAGAAATAAAGCATTTATTATTGTTTACACACTGACAAATCTAAATGGTGATAGCGACGTAGTGGTTTAACTTCTGTTATCATCTGAAACCTGTACTTGAATCTGAGAAATACAAGACATGACAAACAAGAAGGGTTTGCAGACCACTATATACTGCGTGTTTCTGTACATATATGTGTAAAAAAAAAAAAAAAGTGTTTGAAAACCGTTACTTTAGAGATTTTGGAGATATGAACACTCTTTTGCCAAGTCTAATTTTCATTAGTATACATATTTGAATACATACATACGGAAAAAAGAAAGTAATGGGTTTTTTTACAGGAAAATGTTGCAGGTTGTTTAGAAAACGTTTATGGTTTCCAACAGAATAACATTTTTAGTGGGCAACTGTTTTCACTGCTACCACATTGAGTGAAAATTTCAAAAGAACTTGAGAAGTATCCCAACTCTAGTCCCTGAATGCTGGCATTTAAAGCTATGAATGCTCTCAAAGGCCAAACAAATTCATAGTATAAAAACAAGTTTGGTTGAATTGCTTTTAGATTAAGGGCTTCCCAGCAACTGGTGTACAATTAACCACCACAGCTGTGCTCTGTTGATGCTTATGTAAGTTATTAATATTACACAGCAACAAATATTACACAGCTGTAAATCCTGTAAAACTGAAAAAGTCTAATGTAACAAGATTATAATCTGTAACTGCTGTGAAAACGGACTGTGAAAAAGAATCACTCCAGTCTTGGCTATGTCATGGAGGTACTCCATAACTTTAGAGATGAGAAAACAAGAAATAGTTGATAAGACTTGCACAAAGAACTGTGAAAATGATTTATAGACTTCAGATCCTGATTATATCCAAATGTATCCAAACCTCTAAAGTTTCCTATTTGACCTCCGACAGACTCAGGAACATCTGGAGAATGTGTATATCTAGACATCACTGTGGGCTGAAGAACGAAAATACCCATCATTTAAAAAAAAAAAAACAAAACAAAAAAACCACAAAAAAACCCCAACCCTGAGACCCCAAAATCTCCTGAAAAAAAATCAGTTCTTCAGCATGAAAAGTAGAAGGATGCGGGTAGTCCCTTGTGCTGGAACATCGCACGCGCTCTGCTCCCTGATCTGAGCCGAATGGTCACCGTGGAGAGAGGAAAGGGGGAAGAAGCAGCGATGAGGGCAGCGACCGTTTGCGGCGAGCCCCGGGAGGCGTTGGGGCGGCCAGCCCCGTGCCTGGCAGTGTCCCAGACCCCCCGCCAGCAGCAGCACGGCCCCAGGACGAGCCAGCCAGCGATGCCAGGGAGCAGTGAATGGGGACCACAGAAAAAAGCCAATAAATCAGCGTGGATGTGACCAGGCACATCAGAGCGTCAATCTGCTTACTGCCAGTGCAACGCACGGCCACCTACTCTAGCGGGCATAGAGTATGATCCTCTTTGCATAAGGAAACAAGAAGCACGCCAGTCTCCACCTGCCTTTTGAAAACACAGGCCAATTTCATCTAAATTAAAAAAACAGATATCTCAAAGGCAGGTACTTCCTGCCAGGTTCATTAAAAACAGCAGCGGAGAGAAGAGAGACCTCGGTCAGGTCCAGCCCTGAGGAAGGACTGGCAGGACGGGGCCAATATCCACCCTGCAGGGCCCATGGGCAGGCACAGCTCGCCAGGAGCCAGGGCTCTGCTCCCCCACCTCCCCACCACCGGCAGTACTCAGGGGGGGCAAGGCAAAGTGGGGATCACTGCAGTGGAAGAGGAAGAAGGGAAAAATCAGGCACAAATATAGGGTTTGTTACTTCTTCTGAAGCAGCTTTGGTTTTGGCAAAAATTACATACACAACTTCTTGTGCAGCCAACAAGGATTTTTTTCATTTTTAACTTTGTTAATTCTACTTGCAATTTTATGATTCATGGGCACCTTGCAAACATATCTCTTATTCTTCCTTGGCAATGACAGGGCAAGATTTGTAGGTACAAGTAATACCTCTTACTAGAACAACAAATAACATTGGTAAAAGCAGGCACATTGAGGCACACAATCCCCTCTTCACATCCATGGATCAGAGGTGAGATTAGCAAAGAGAGAAAAAGAAAGGACACCTCTCTCAGATGCTTTAAGTGATGTATACATCATTAAATTCAAAGCAACAGCTCATAACTGCTGTTTAGTATTCAAGACTACTATAATTACAGATGTAAAGAATACTTTATGTGCCTGAAAACTCATCTTGTTTTTCCAACCAAATTAATCAGTCTAATGAAAACAGTACTTCCATTATAAAACTTGCCTTATTTACAACCTCAAATCATCAGATACAACTACAATAATTCAGGCACTGAAGCGCATTATTAACTTTACCTCATCAGAAATCATGGTGCCTAAAGTAGCTCACAAAATCAAATAATGAAGTCCAACTGGAAAATACTCTTAGCTGCTTCATGTGACAAGTTAGTTGGGTTTTGCGGGTCTTTAAATTATGACCTCAAAAATGGCCTGAGCAACTTGTCAGGCAATTTATAAACAGAACAAGGTGTTTAATATGTGGGCAAACTAATTAGCAACAAGTGTAATTCTAAAAAAATAGATGCAGAAACCAAACTGCATTGTAAGTCTACAATAAAAAGAGTAAAAAATCCTTGGCTTTACGACCTACACTGTAATCACATTTTATCACTTAGGTTTATCACTTACTTTCCTTTCTTCTACGTACCACATTAATTATTTTCAAAAGATTTTTAGTATTTTAATTAACATGAGAATTTCTTGGACTGGAAATTCACTTCCATGTCTTTATAGACATCTTTTATGTTCAGAGTATAAAACCCTTTTAAAAATAGTAGTATGATGTAATGAATTTGATATTAAAAGGCCTTTCATAACGGAAGTTTAAAGAAAAAGCATGCAAGAGTGATTTTTAAATAGCTTTCTGTCTTCCTTTTTCAATTCTGAATTCACTACAAAGGATGAAACAGAAGGAAAGGAAAGGAAAAAAAGCCCAAACCAAACACACCAAATGGAAGATAAAGATTTGATCAAATAAGCATGGTACAGATTTTATCTTTGTTACTCTTAATCTTGGAAGATGAACATTGGCAGTAAAATTCAGTCACAGTAGTATTCTTCACAGCACTAAATTTAGGATTACATCTTCTGTAGCGTAATATTTTTGTAGAGGATTACTTTTATCATATATGCCAATTGTTCATTTCTAATAGTAGCTCCACATCTTTGGGGAATTAGTTACAATCCATTAGTTGAGCATAATCTATGTTCTAAATATTTAAATAGCATGTTTGCCATTTAATTATTTGAAAGAGAATGAACAAACATATTTATCCCACATTTATCAAAGACCTTTCCCTGCCCAAGGGTACAACAAGAAGTAAAACACTTAAACCACATGGAAGGAGATTTAAATAAGATGTTACAGTAATAATACAAAATATTGGAACAGAATATTTAAGGAGGTTATGGAATCCTCTCTTTAAAGATTTTTAAAATAAGGCTAGATAAATATCTGTTTCCAGTCATTTAGGTTTGTTGTCCCTAGCTGATCTTATTTTAGAATAGCAAGGATTTGTAATTTTCAAGGCCCCTTTCATACCTTTTGGGTTTGTTTGTTTATTAATTAATTCTCTTTCATTTTTCCTTGCCACAGGTATTTCTAGCAGCAATGAGACTTTAATCAGGCTCCAGTGTGTTAAACGTTCATAACTGCTCACATACAGTTATGCAAAAAACAGGAACTCTTTGTAATATAAAACTTAAAAAAATTCATAGCAACATTTCAAAGCTACTGAAAATTGAATGGAGGGAAACAAAATGAATATAACAAGCTGCATCACTATATGTAAGATAGCATTTTTATCTATTAATTTCCCCCCAAGTATTCACATGTGTACACAAATTACAGCATAACTCTAATAACACCTTATAAAGAGCAAAATTAGTATGTTAATATGAAAGTTGAAAGAAAATGCATAATTAGTATTCCACTAAGATTAGGTAAACAGATTTAAATAATTCCTTTAGTATTTGGGGATCCCACTAGTTAAGGACTGCAGAGAACACTTTTTATCCCTGATTCATACAGGTCTTAAACTGAGATCTCAAAACATACAGTAGATATTTGAAAGAAAAGCAATATACACACATCTGGAAATAGACTGCATTTAGAGCTCAATCTTGGGATCCAAATGCAGCAAACTCATGACCTCCCAAGCCAGGTATTTGTGACATTTCAGGTGGGATGCAGTTGGCTGAGCACAGGCATATAGAGGCATATAGCAGTTGTCTAAGCACAAGTACATAGAGGCAGCTTTCATTGCCTTTCGGGTGCTCTGATGCCTTCTGGCTCCTGCTCTGAAAATATGCAATTTTTCTGCAGCTTTGTGTCACATTTGCCAGACCCAAACATATGTCTTGCAGATCTAACGTGGTCTAAACTGGTAGTAAGCGGCTCCGTTTCATCAGCTGACCTTCTCCCTTCATGTCCTGCCATGAATGAAGAGTTAGGTGACAAAATATGTATGGCTCACTGTGTTCAAACATCTAAAACTGCCAAGTTTTTTCAGAATTTACTCTAGCACAGGCAAGTTTCAAGATCTGATTCAAAGACCTTATTCCCCTGGCAGAAATTTCCAAAGAAAAAGATATTTCTACTACATCAGCAGCTAAGAATTCTTCTGTGGAGGTTTAAGCAGGATCCTGCTAGCAGGAACAAATACTGAGGTTTTTCCTCCTTTATACATGCAACAAGCCTCCTAAATGAAACTATATTTAGTATATAAGGGTAATGAAATATATATATATATATATATATCAGTATGAAACTGATACACTTGCAGCATATCAGGCTTGTGGCATGGGGCAGAATATTATTTTGGAAGTATTAATAATTCAATAAATGGCCCTCATTATTTAAAATTCTACACAGAAAATCAGAATTGCTAATTGCTATTAGCATGCAAGCAAGCCCTACCAGTTGCTGTCAATATGCTGCTTTAATCATTTCTGGAGTAGGAGGAAGAGGAAGAGAAAGGCATTAAGGAAACAAATGACATATTTATATATGTTTTATAATTATCACTTTTTTATATAGAAGCTCTTCCTTCAAAAGGCACCTATTGGCCTCTAAAATGACCTTGTGTGATTTTGTACCCATCCGAAGTGTCATTTTATGTCAGATACACACTGTGTCCACTAATATCCACTTGAGGTTTATAGTACAAGGAAACTGGTACATATCCCAGAAAATTTTTAATACACTGATAACTATCAGGAGTTTCAAAATTTATGTTGGTCCTAGAAGAACGATATTCCGCCCCCAGAATTTATATGCTACAAAACTCATTGGTCTGGTACTGTTATTTGGCAGTCAAACTGTGCAATAGCTATGCATTTATAGCTCTGTTTTTCTAAACATTACCACAATGAATGCTTAGCAATGCTTTCCGATTATTAAACAAAATATAGTTAAACTTAATGGAATCAATACAATCAGTTTTTGTCAAGCTAAGGACTGCATTTTTCATTCTTTTCCAATAGAAATTATTCTTCAGTCATTACACAGGAAAGAGTATGCTTTTAAACAATCTTTCTAGAAGACATTACTGGAACATCTACATTACAAACTATGAACCTTCTTACTTTTTAAACATCTGTATATGGCAATGATTAACACATATCAATAATAGTAAGGTTTTAATTTTAAAATCCCTTTTTATTTTAAAATGTAACAAAACTGGGTTAAACTTCAAGAGACTAATTCAGCTTTAGTTATGCTGCATAAAACAAAGTAACTGCTGCAGTCAAAGGAATTGCAATGTTATAAAACCTACAGAAATGAAATCAGAATCTCTCTCTAAACAATACACATTAGTTTTCAACATTTTCCACAATAATGCTTCTTCTTCGTCAAAGCTATGTAACAATGTACAGGGACACCGGGAATGCAAATCACAAATAAAAGACAAACACAGAAATGAGGAATTTGACACAGAGATCAATTGTGTTTTTTCACATGCAAATGATTATGGGGCTCTCTGCCTAACAACCCAGGGAGTGCAGACATGCAGAGCATGCAGGCAGGATGTACGGATCAAGGCGTGCACTTTTCCTCTGCAGGGGAACCATGGAGATGACAGCACAGAAGAGAAAAGGCACTTACAGTTGTTCTAGAGAGGCAAGTCCTTTAAATGCTTGCCTGTCAATTGACTGGATTTCATTCTTGTACAAATAGCTGAAACAAGAAACAATCAGTAATATTAGTACACAAACAAGAGCTACATGAAGGTGGAAAAGAAGAATTAAGTTGACACGTGAAGACAGTTTTTCAACTACATATTAGGAAAAAAAAAAATACAAAACAAAACCTAAACACATACACATAAAAATACTTTGTCCTTGAGATTTCATCCCAAATGTTTGCCAGGAAAGACAAAAGTCTGGAGCCGTATAGGCCCTGAGATTGTCACCCAGATGCTTTTGGGCTTCCCAGTCCTCACTGTTATTACTTACTGTTTCTTTGCCCCTCAGTTTCTTGATGGGCTTGCCAAAAGTCAAAATAAATTCAACTCAGTGGGACAAAATTGCAACAGAAATGTCTTTACCAGAACACACCGGGGATTCCATTGGCTCTTGGTTTCTTTAAAGTATCTCATCTGAATACTGGTACAAATATTCAAATTATGATGGACTAAGTCTTTTTACTGGACTTGGAGAATAAACAGAATTTCTATAACTCTGCCTGTGTCACCTTTTGAATATTTACAAAAAAATACAAGTTAGGATATTGGTATCACATCCATAAAACAGCATTATATATTGGTTTCATCATTGTGTGTAAGATGGACATTAGGTCCCCATTGATACTCGATAATATAAACAGAATAAACATATGCAGAGTACCAGTATGTTCACGTGTTGTCTATACCTTTTCTACAAAATTAAAATAAATCAGGGTGGATCAGTGTATGTGCTCATGTTCATCATGCTTTTAAAACAGCAAGGATGGTTTAGCAAGAGGGTGTTGGAGAAGAATCACATGGTTTAGCTGATGACTGCAGTTTCTGCCTGGGGGCAGCAAATGAAAATACTTCTGGGGTTCAATGCCGGTCACTCTCTTTTTGTGTTAGGTTAGGAACAGGTTCACAGTTAAGAACTTTCTCACAATTATTTGACAAATGATTTGAAATTCAGTTAATCAGGCATGGATTTCTATGAAAAAGTGATGAAGAGACTTTGGATCACAAACGGCTTTATTAGCAGGCATTTTATTAGTAGTGGGTTTTAGCCCTTCTATTATTACAGTTTTCAACAACTTACTGGAAATACTGCAAACTTCTTTTGATGCAACAGATAAAATACTGGCTCTGCTGGAGTCGCTGGGAGTTTTTACACTGCTTTGACAACGGACAACATTTCACAATAAGTCCTAACAAGGAAAAAAGTTGTAGGTATCTGATGTTCAACTCGTAACAACTTTGGGGGAGTTGTATGAAGTAGTATCCTTCCCCTAAGTCTAAACTTCGTTTACCAATGGATTGCTTGCTGAGATTACAACACATATACAGAGACTCGGGTGTGCTTAATTAACATAGATTTGCTTCTGAACAAAAAGCAGAATTCCTCCAATAACAGAATAACAAGGAAGCAAACATTTCTGAGGTTTTTTAAATGGTCAAAATCCTGAACAAATTAAACTGGAAAAAAAACCACTACCATGTAAAATTACTGTAAAAACTTTCAAAAATAATATGAAAAGAGAGAGAATAGACATATTACACATTTTGGATGTGGAATTGGTTTTTATTCTCTTTGAAAAAAATATTATTTCTTGATTATTCAAATACTCATTTTGAATCAGATTTACCAATTTGAGGATCACAGACATTACAACTTTGTCTCTACTTAATTTTCCTCTTTGTATGATATTAAAGTCCTATCTTATTTTCCAGTGAGAATTTTAAATGCACCATTTCTTCCCACTCCTTAGAAAATTTTAAGGACTGAGCAACTGAAGTGTTATTTACCTTTCTTAGTACACTCCACTTGGCAGTATGGAAATTCCTCTTGTTCCTCTGGGTACTAAACTTCTGATCAGATCAATGAACTTCTGATCAGATGGTTTAAATAACCAAGCTCAGTTAAGTATCTCTTGTGGGTATCTGACTAACTTTATTCAAGAAATATGAATTAATTTTTTTTTTTTTAAATTTTGCCAGAATCAGTCACGTAACTTTTATTTACTTTCTGCATACAAAGCAAGGCAGAGTGAAAAACAAAGATGGGTTAGAGGAAGACTGGGATAATGGCTTTGTAGTTTTGCAGACTTTTACCACCACACTGCAGGGAAGGGAGCAGCCCTTCATGTCCTCTTTTGGAGCTCTTACCAAACCACTGTAGGGGGACTTTATTTGCAATTCAGCTTTAAAGTACAACTTTGTCCATTCTGATCAGAAAATCCTCAGCTGCAGGACACTCAACTGACCTCAGTCTATCACGTCGCCCCTCTGCAGAGAAACCCCTGCAACCCTAAGACTACAAAAAATGTATGTCCTATGACAGATGTGTTAACCAGACTTTCATTTAACTGTGTAGATGTTTCTCTCAGGATATTAACAGAAAGGAAAAATACATAAATATTTGAAGAGAGAGATGACAGAATACAAAATACAAATAAGTAGCACTAACAAAAAATATTTGTGTTTCTCTAAAATGCTACTGTGCCTAACAAGTAAAACATTGTAAACACTGCACTAATCTTTAACAAAAACATTCTCAAAATTTATCCCAGTTACATTAGCAGAAAACAGATTTAGAGTATAATTAGGGAAAAAGTAATTTATCATTTAATTTACCTAAAAGCTCTCTTGCAGAACTGAACCGCTAGAATTTTATAAAGAATGAATAAACAGTGAATTAAGATAATGAAGGGCTATATTCTATTAAGACATTAAATTATTTTCTGGCGAGTACTACTAACTGTTTTCAGAAGAGTTAAATAAATAGCATTTTTCCAGAAATGTAAGCAAGGCTGATAGAGGCCAGAGGTACTGGTCATATGCTTGGGAAATGAACGAGAAGGTAACCGGTAATCAGAAAAACAGAAAAAGTAATTTTAAAGTTTGCTAGATCCCCTACAAGGATAATTTTTGTTTAGTTTTTTTTTTAATGGACTGTATTATAAATCATGTGATTTAGGGAAAGTAAGATCCAGATATATTTGTTCTGAATTGGAGGGGAAAAAAGGTAAAAAGTAACAGCAATATCACACATTGTAGAGTTAAACCTAACAAGTAAATAAATATAGCAAAGAGAGATTTATATAGAAATATAAAGGAGATGGCGGAATTAGCAATATGAACTGCAAAGCAGTGAGATCTGGAATCACTGGATGTGTCCACAGGACAGTAAAACAAGTAAAAAGCAAGTAAAAACAAGTAAAAAAAAAAAAAAAAACAAGACCATGACAGCTACAGTGGCAGAAGGTACAGACGGAAACATCACCTAATCCTATTTCTGGAAGGGTGGGATCAGCAACTCAGCACTTTGGCAAAACAACAACATTTCTTCTACCACTATTACTTCATTCACTAAAAGGCAAAACAAACCTTGAGTGTTCCCTTTCACTATTTCCAAAACTGATACTTTTCATACAGTCTTAATTTCCATCGCGTATTGCAATGCTGTCATGTCTTGATTCCTCACCTCTCCATTTATTGTAAGTGAACATGTATCAGTGTTAACTGCCAAAGTTATTTTCATTCTCCAATTTTATTTCCTTCACTTCCTTCACACTAGCTTCTACTTCACTGCTCTGTAAATGCGAAGTACCTTCTCTTTACCTGGAAAGGATTTTCAAAATCGCTAATCTATACTTTATATATTTCCATATCTCCTCCCTAAATTCTTTCTTTTTAACTTAACCTTATTTTTTCCACTGCTGATTCCAAATCTTCTAGTATCCTACATATTAAAACAGTAGTGTGTGTCTACCTTTGTTTCCCAATTATCTTTTCTCTTGAAGAATAAACTGTTTACTTTCAGGATCAGGAAGGATTATCCTACCAAATTTCCACAAATCTGCCTGCATCTCTATTATGAAGTTGGGAAGCTTTTCTTTCTCATCTTACTGACTAGAGGTGGTAGTACAGAAAACTGAATAACTCACAGGAAGTCAATTAAATATGTTCAGTGTACCATATATATCATGTACACATATACACCTTGTATCAGGAGCGACAAATTACAAGCATGTTACCAATTATTTTGCTCATATGAAGACAACTTCTAACAGGAGTGTTTACAGGATCCTGTGCAGAAGGGGGAACATAAGACCCAAAAAATTACACAGAATCACTGAAGTGCAGAAAGAAACTGTATTATGGATGGAGTCCAAGCTACTAACGCCTTTTTGATCCTTACTGAAGAACCATATTGCCAACACCAAGGTATACGAAATAACAGACAGACTGGCAGAAAGAAAAGCATCCTCTTGGTTTCACAACAAAAAAACAGTAATTGCATTTCCTTCTTCCCAACTTTTAGTATTTGAATTCAAAGACAAATTATTAACAAACAACACAAGATCAAGCAAAAATGTTCACAGAACTGTCAAAATTTCAAATATATAAAGACCAACAAATATTTCTAAAAACTAAGCTTCAAAAATCATACCTGCATAATTTTCTTTTTATAACGTAAAGATCAACTTTTACAATGATGAATATTTTTAATGCACACAAAATTGAGAAAATATCATTACTCTTTGTCCAGATTCGTTCTTTGGACAGAAAATTCTGAAAATATACATACCTCAAACTCTAAGCTCAATATCAGAAAGAAATAGCACAAAGAAGCATTTGAAAATTCTAGGGCTTCTTTGACACATACTGGAAAAAAGTTTTGCCTGAAAGCACAAAACCTAATCTTCAGTAGAGATACAGGAATGGGCCTTTACATCTACCTCTCAGACACTGGCTTTTTTTTTTTTAATAAATATACTGTATTATGTTTTATACTTATATATTTTACATATAGCTATATAGTACAGTATTTTTATACATATATTCATATTTACTAATAGCTATACATTTTATATTTATATATAATTATATTTTGCTAAACCAAATCCACCGAGAAATTACTTTTTTTTTTTAATTACTCAGTGAATTATAAATTTTCAGAACCGTCTGCAATCCAGTACTTGAATTCTCATAAGAACACAAGTAACATCATGGACTAATGATCTCACTTTATGAAACACAACAATACAAGTTAGGTTTGCAAATATCCATAGGATCAGGCCATACAAAACCTCAAATATTCCAGATGATTTGGCTTTATAATATTAAATTCTGAACAGCATTTAGAACTTTTGTACAATCTCTCCCCCCTAATTTCTACTTCAGTTGATCCTATTGGAAAAAAAATGGTGTGTTTTTTTCCCTTGGTTCCAGAGAATGTGGATGTTAGCATGTACTTACTCAGCTGAAATTTTCACAGCTGAACTGTATTTATTTGGTATATTTAAGCCTTCTGTATTGATTATCTGACCAGTACCATGGTCAGATAGCTTTAAGGCTGTACAGTTTAAACTAAACGTTTATATCACAGCCATTGAAGCAGGCAAAAAGATATTCTTAAAGTATATTTTAGCAAAACAGGGGATGACTTTAAAGAGCTCTCTGAAGTCGAATGAATTACCACATTGAACTTGCTATTCAAATTTTCCAAGGAACAAGAGGAAAAGGAAAATATCTTAACAACACAGACATAGATAAACATTACTACATGTATAACTGAACAATGATTTGTTCTCTTATCTCTTTTCACTCTTTTATTGACCAGAACAGAGCACATAGATGAGTTTTCTCTCATGTTTACTACAGCTAGGCAAAGGCAAGCGTGTGAAAACAAAGAACTAACAAGAACCAAGTAGTATTTCTGCAGAGTTGCTGACTGGAAAGCAGCTTAGCCACCCTGCATTAGTAGACCTTACGTACTCCACTACCAGATCCACCATACAAACACATTTTCTAACAAATACAGTCATCATGAACTTTAATATTTCATTGGGCATAGTCTGTTCAATATTCTTTTTCGTCCTATTGTATATAGACTAAACAATTTCATTACTGAAAGACAATACACATAAAAATGTCACCAGGAAATGTAATCAAACACAGCTCGGAAAAACAGGTAATGTGTCTACACAAATTTACGTGATTTCATTTTCCTCCCTTTTCTCACCTCCTTAAAGCTATTCAAGCTGCATTCTTGAAAACTAGATGGAAAATTAAACTTCTTAATTCTTTCCAAAACAATGAACTCTCAAAGTGATCTCTTTTTTTTCTCTGTACAGCATTCAAGCATGAATACTCCAAGACAACGGAGTGAAACTTCTCTACATGACACTACATAAAGTGGACTTCAGAGACCAGATCTGAAAATCCATGATAACTTACTATTCATCTTTAGTCTTTTACGCAGATAAAACCAACGTTTTTGATGCCTATTCAGATAAGTAATACACTTGATATGTTTGTTCTAATGGGAGCAGTTAGTCTTAAAATATACAGGGTGACTGCAGACGTAGAACTTAATAATAGCAACTAGTAAGTCACTTAAAATCTACTACCTACAGATACCAGTCTTATATTAGCAAGTCTCAAATTACCTACTTCTAGAAACAAAGATTCACAATTGTCCCCACTCCATGAATTAATTTCACAGATTTTCAAAGCAGTTTATCTCCTGATATAGTGAGTCAGATTAAAACATAATCTCAGATTAAAATGCTTTCTTATGCAAGAAGTTCAGTTATACACTGATGCAAAAAGTGACATTTATTTAACTTACAGATATTTCAGATTTTCAAGGTCTTCAAATGCCCCACTAGGTATTCTTTTGATTTGATTGTTGTTTAGGAGCCTATAAAAAGAAATAAACAGACATTTATTTTAACATAAAGGAAGAGCAGGGAGAAAAAAAAGTGTTATAGTGGGTTTAATATACCATTAAAAGGAAAACTTCAAAAAATAAATTAAAAAAAAAAAGTTTTTTCCCCTAACAGTAAGTGTTAGAAGAAAAAAAAAAAAATTACATGCTTACAGCTGCTTAGTCACTACCTTGCAGGAGAAAACTCTGAAGAAATTAGACAGAACTACAAAAAGAAAAAAAAATATCTTAAAACTGATATAATGTGGCCTTCTGCAGGTATCTGAGATAAAGAAAAAGAAAATCTTGGTCTTAAGTCTACACATTGGTTTGAAATTGATAAAATTGATATTAACAAACGTTTGTCATTAGCAGGTGCATTAAAGTGACTATTTTTATGCCTATCTCACACAGGAACACAACTGTCTATTCACAGATTTACACTCATCCCTCATGCAGTGGTTTTATGAAGAGAAGGGAATCCAAACTTAATGAATCCTGTCTTTATTTTGAACTTCAGAATCTCCGATCACTGATTCTGACAATTGAAAGTTGAGGCTGGGTATCTGACAGAAATTATGCTTCAAAACTGGGGATCAACAGCAAAGGATCAAAGGTGACTGGCAGTAGGTTTAGCTAGTGAAAATGTCTTGGTAGTGCTGATTTGGTCAATATACTTTGGGGGGAAAGTCCTATCATTTCCTCTGGTGTGAATATGCAGTGCAAGATGTCTCAACACATTTCTTGTTACGTACTTGCAAGATAAACAGATAATAGCGATCCAAAGCTCATTGATATCATTACTGTAATTCAGTTCACACACTATTTGTGTTCTAGAAAACAGACAAATTTGTAATCATAAATTACGTACATTTAAAAGTAAAAATAACTGTCCATCTTAATTCCTCCTCATGTCTGCTAATATATTAGAGAAACACACATGCATTTGTTTCAAAAGTCATGTTTGAAGGAATGACAAAGGAGATACTAAGTTAAAACTATAATACACATACTATTTGTATTACAGTTTGTAAATAGTCTTTTAGAAATCACGGACTTTTCTTCACAAATATATATGATAACAAAGAAGTTATAACTGAGCTCTAAAAAAGGCAGCTCAGTAGGAATAAAACCTGCCAAATTCTGCCAGTCCTGGCAAGCACATCAGAATAGGAAAGTTCAAAACCTTAGTTTGTCAAATATTTTGTAACTTCAACACATTTGCACATCTGAGCTTTTGAACAGCTTTGTTGTAACTCCATGATTTATTATGTGATATTCCAAAGTCATTTAGCAAAATTTGGAAAAAATTATACAGTAAAGGTCTGTATTTTTTATCCCTCCAATTAAAGTATGTTAATAAAATATTTGGCTTTAAATAATTTCCTTTTATATTTTAATAGACAAATACCTGGTTTTGCTTTCAAATACTTTGGGCCTAAACCCCACTTCCCTCACCTGTGTAAATACTACAGCTGAAATTTGTGAGACTGCTTACCTGTGATAAGTGAGCAAATTTGGCACATTATCAAATTAATCATATTAAATCAAAAGAGGAAAGGGCCTTAGGGTTGAAAAAGAACTTACAGTGTGTTCAGGTTTTTAAGCCGTCTAAACTCTCCAGGCTGGATTTCTTTAATCCTATTAAATCTTAGGTCTCTGTAGAATAAAGAAAGAAGAATCATGTTATTAAAAAAAAAAAAAAACTATGTATTTTTTCATATGAAAAACCAAACTAAACACAAGTATTTTGTGACCACCGTGACCAGCCTCTGTCCATAAACCACAGCTTTTGACCAAAGGAGAAGGCAAAACAAATCCAAACAGTGTTTGGCAAGTTTAAGCAAAAGGTTGACCAAATCCAGCCTCAGTGGTCAACGCTGAAGGATGTATCTCAGTTGAACCTGCAGCCATGAAGGACGTTCTCTTCCACAGTGAAGCAACTTGTAATGCAACGTTGAATTGTGTTTCACTAAATTGAATTGTCTTTGTATTTTAAAAGGTGCTTGTAAATAATGCAGTGAATAAAAATGCTTTGAAATAAACAGATATAGAAAAACCTGGACCAGAGAAAAGCTCAGGAAAAAAGAGACAACTTTCAAGACTTTTAAGCTATGCCATTCTTTTGTTTTGGGTAAGGAGGCTTAAGTGCCTTACCTTGTGCTGCTTTTAAAACATGCAAATCCAGCTGCCTGAAGCTATTTATTTTTTTATTTAATTTTACTTTCACTTATTTTTTTTATATGTTTTTACCATCTTCAGTTTCCTGTTAGATCTGTAGCTTAATGAGAACTTCTCCGAGAAGAAGGGAACTGATTTCTCAGGCAAGTGAAGTGCCTGTGGGGCCAGGGAGCGAGGCGGCAGCAGGGTGGGGATGTGGGGAACCGCCGCAGCTGTGCCACTCTCACTCCTCTCTCCTGCTGGAAGCGGTTCCCACCTCTGCCCACCTCCTGTCCTCCCCTGGCCCCCAGTCCCATGGTCTTACCGCTTGCTTGCGCTGGCTGTCATACTCCCAGCAGCTCCAAAACCCATTTAACCAACTCATCAGGACCAGCAATCAACCCATGCCAAAAAATCCCAGGAAACCATTTTCTGCCTGATAAACAAACCGAACGGGCCTCCGGGGAGGGCACACGGGTGAGAGAAGAACTGCAAGGAAAGATCAGGACCAGGTCTGTTCTCTTCCCTAGCAGAAGACCATGGGCACCAGGACCTTACAGTCTCTGGCAAACAAACAGAAGGGAAGCAAACGCAAAGCACATAAAATCTGACAGACTTTGAACACACCTATTGCACTGTCCTTCCTAGAACACCCACTTACCAATTGCTTCCAAAAAGCAGGACAGACAAAAACCATGTCGTTACTTCAATTTTTGCACCAAATCCAGTCGTAATTAAAGCATAAACATGCACTGTGTTTTAACAGTGTGGTATGTTATCAAGAAGTCTCTCTGGAATTTGGTATTTAGTATAAGGAAATATAGAAAAACAGACAAAAAGTCAGCTGCATACTAATCCCATATATGCCCACTGACTGAGGTTGTACGTAATGGGGGGTACAGTTGCCTGAAGTATTTTGCAAAGAGCACACTTAAGCATCATTCCTCAGGAATTAGCCCATCAGGGCTTTTTAGCTCTGGAATAATGGCCTCAGAAGGACTTTTTCTACATAAGTGGTTTAGGATGTGGCCTACTGTTCATTGGAAGGAAAGGATTAGACATGTGGTTCCGTTCTCATTACACTCCACCCAAAATATTTGATCAGTGACTGGAATAAATAAGGGATGCAAACTGCTATCCCTTATTTAGATGTGTAGTTAAACTGGCTGCAGACATGCAGGACAGCCCCCTTACTCAACTCCCCACTGAACTGAGGATTTCCAGATTTAGAAGCACAAATTGCCATAGCTTTAATTAATTCTTTACAAAAGCACCTTCTTTAGTTAGAGCTAAACAGCATTACATTTTGTTCATCGCTCACACAAGAAATACTCACTTATCACACATGAAGCACACACATCTCTGATGAGAAAGAGATGCTGCCTATGAGTCACTGAATCTCAGGTGCTGCGATTTTCTAAACAAGCATTGATGTCATAGCCCACACTGCGAGAAGATACAGCAGATCCCTCTGTAAGCATCATTGGACCTGACATTGCACTTTACCAAGAGGTTTTTCTAGATTATCTGAAAGTTTATTGGGTTTCAAGGAAGCACTTTAATTTTGATTAAAACAATCAAAAGTGCAAAAATCCAATATTCATGAATGGAATATTGCAAATGGGAGTATTTTTCAAAATTCTCAAAATACTATTACAACTAGCAATGTTTAGCTCCTAAACAACACAGGACTGCTCAATTTGATTTATTTTTGCATATATTAGTTTAAGGGTTTTGATACAGGCCACTCACATAAACAAACCAGATAAATATGGTTTAGAGGAAATCTCTGTAAACCAAGTGTTCAACTGGTACGGAAAAAGAGGATAAGCAAAGACTAGTTATTGAACTGAAATGTTGCATGAAATAGAATTGGGCAGAAATCTGCCATAAGGTATTCAATATTTTAAGATAGGGTTGGTAGAAAAAAAAAAATGCTTACGAAGTTTGCAGATGTTGGCAAATTTGGAGTGGCTGCAACTATTCTGGAAAATGTTTGAGATTAGAAACAAGCCTGAAGTTACAAATCCCTGAAAAGTGGAAATAATTAACTGAACAGCAATGAGACAGGGAAGAACCGGACAGGCACCAGTTCTTTCAAAGCCAATTAAGGTTTCAGTAGATGATGAAAAAAGATTTAAAAAGCCTCAGTCACTACTGCCATACCATTGTAGAAGAAAAAATAATTTTACACTAAAGAGGAGCATCATTATCTCAGGCTTGAAATGTCATTCTCCCATGGTACAGACCCCATGTCCAACTTATGAGAACTGACTGCATTTCAGGGGACAGAAGAACTCAGAGCAAAATCAGAACAGCAACCAGAGTGCAGGGAGACATCCCCTAGGAGAGCAAACAGCAGGAATGAAGACTGTTAGACTGAAAAATGAATACTGGTAGCTCAAGTAGCCCATCACAATCCAGATCTGTTGAAGACATTTTGTGCTGCTGAAATAATGTGTGGGTAATCAGCATGATGAAGTTTCTTGTCCCTTTTTTTTTTTTCAGACTAGTTCCCAGCCAACCATCTTCCACATGGATTTTTACTCACAAAAAGCCTGCTCCCTCCCCATTCATTTCTCTTTCACCTTTTTCATTGTACCCCATTTTGCTTTCACAAGGTGACTGCTGTACGCTGTGCTTCGGGGCTCAGCGAACCTGACTTCCACTGACCAGCCAGAGCACACCAGAAGGTTAAAACAGCAGACTGAGGGAGTCCACCCCAGTTGCAGACTCTCATTTTTCCCCTTCCTAATCTCTAAACAACAAATGAAACAACCAATAAGAATTATGCAAATACCTACGATGATGGCAACATGGGATTTTAGGGTACTATAATAACTTCTGCATAATAATCCAAACCTAAATGTCAGGCATTTAGTTCTTCAAATAAAAATCTAGTACACCTAACTCCTAATTCAGATTATCTCCTTTATTATGTGTTTCACAGTGAAAACATTTGCTCCTTAGAATTATACCTAGACAACATAATAATACTTTTAGGGCGGAGTGTGCTACTGCTGCTTTCTTGTATTGAATTCTCTTAGCTTGTGGTCCAGTACCAAAGCATCTTCCTTCAGAGACATTCTGCCTCACCTCCCAAAACACTTTGCTAACATTCTTAACTCTTAGCTCTCGTCCTCAAACACAGCCACATGTATTTATACATGTAAAAAAAGAAGTCATTACAATGAAAACAAACTTTCCCTTCTCCATAAAGGCCTAAAACTTGTCTTTCTGTCAGTTCACCAAAAAATCCTAAATACTGATGGTTACCACTTTCCTCCTTCTTGCAACCCTCCACAGCTTACGATTTAAGTTGTAAAAATATACTTCTGCCATACAGACTTCCCCAGGAGCTAAGCCCGTCACTTTGAAGCATTACATCTCCCCTGAATAACACAAACAGAACAACACGTTGACGATGCCTAGTAAACCGAATACTCTCAGGATTATTTTCCTGGCCCCGTGTCATCTGCTCTGTGCTAATTCATGGAGCGCGACCAGGAAATGTTCGGCAGAGCGCGAGGCTGCGTGGGCCAAGAACGTGCCAGGGAGCACGCTGACAATTTAGCGATTGGACGCCCCTGTGAGTCGCGTTCCAGCGCCTGGGAACGCTCGGTCAGGATCCCAGAGCACTGCTGACAGCCATGGGTCAGGATGGGTGCCAAGCAGCACGCAGCAAAGGGGGTGCGCATACACAGTGGCTTAGCAGGCTTCCCGCGCGCCCTTATGGGAATGAGATTTTATGGAAATCTGTAGGATTCTAGATGTATGGCATATAAATAAATACAGTATCTCTATCTTTTCTGTGACAAAGTAAACAAGAACTGTGCTGCAGACACTTTTTGTCTGGACAAAAATAAATTCTGTTCCTAATAAATTCTTTATTTGAACTAACTTTTTTAAAATTCCAATTTAGCATTAAAAGTTAACTGTTAACAATACTTTTATCTGATTAAACACAACGAAAACTTCTAAATATATAAATACTAAAGAACATTATGCAGCTTTTACTGTGCCATAGAATCCCATGCTCCCATGGCAGCTCCTGGCACTCCAGAACGCCTGATTTAAGGTTTGTATTCACAGCGCACAGTAATGAAACTCTCTGTTAACACATCTTGATAGGGCAAGGCAATATTTGGGCATATAAATTCCTTGCAAGTCCACAAAACAATAGTTTATAAAACAAATAGAGCAATAAATACTAAAAGGCATAAATAAATATTTGGAATATGAAAATCACACAGGCTACACAGTAAATGATACAGTTTTCGCATACATTGACCTGAAACAACAAGCAACTTACAAGAAAAGTCAATTGAAGAAGTTTCTTATCCCTCTCTGTTTGAGATACAGGAATCTCTTTTAGAGCAGGGACTGTTTTTGCTCACAACAAACCATGCACTGCAATTAAAACTGTGACTTTTATAAAAAATACATTTAAGTGCAGTTTTCTTTTATTCCTTTCTTTTTTTTTTAAATTATTGCAAAACAACATAGAAGCAGGAGAGTTAAGGCTTTACATGTCATTACTTTTATAAAAGATTGGACTTGGTAATAGTCTTTTAGACCTTTATAAAAAGTTGTTTAGACTTTTATAAAAGATTGAACTTTAATAATCTTAATTCAGATTCCTTTTTGCATATGTTTGACTTCCAAAGATTCTGCTACATCATCAAACTAAGAAAAATCATCAAGTGTTCTAAATTGAACTGATTTCAAGTAGGGCTGCCAAGACAACATCATATACCCCTGTCATGCACCTCACAAGGCGGCAGCCTCAGGATCAAGTTGTGGATACTCAACACCGAAACAAGTCATCCCCAGTAATCACCCCACTAATGATAACCTATTTGATACCAAGCAATAAGCACTCACTAAGCAGCAGCGAATACAAAAGGCGTTGTCCTAAGCCGGGCAAATGGGCTAATTCTTTATGAAGAATTGCTGGAGGAGCACCAGGAAGGAGGACACCAGGGCTTCTCATCTGCTTGCTCTACCCCAGCCATATCCTTCTCACCTCTGCCTGCAGACTGGGTACCCTGCCTCTTGTTAGGGCTTGGAGGATTTCCCTGAGATCCCTTCATTGCTATAAAGAGAGTATATATATTAGCAAAGAACTCTACATGTCACACGCACATCTGACAGAAATGCTGCAATTACAGAGATTTCAAATCTAGTACCGCAACTACAAGTATTCTTGCCATTTGTAAAGGTTATGCAAGTTTTTTATTATACACAGTCTTCTATGATTTAATTCTAGTGCGCTTAAATCCGAAAGCAAAAGCTTTCAGAACATTAACTTCAAATAAAATATTTTGTAAGAGCAAAACCCGCTGAAAACATTCAGAATTTTGGTTATCCATCTCCCATCCTCTTGGCAGCAGGTTGGAAATGAAAGCAAAATAAAACTGAAGACTCATTTTCTAGGGTGTAGCGATAAGACTTCCAAAATGTAACATGGGGAAAATAGCTTCCAACTTTAACAGCTTGAATCACTACCATACTTCCCAAATAAAGATATGTCCAAAATCTTAGACTGAAGTAAGGGAGATAACTTAGTTTGCTTTGGATAGTTTTTGTTCTATGATTAAAAATGCTTGAGAGGAGAACTCTACATACAAATGGAAAGTTTTAGGCACAACATGTACTTTCATCTTCTGTTTATAGCCCTTCTGATTTTGATAATTTCCAAAAAAAAAAAAAGGCTATCAATCCTATTTCCCTCTCAGATTAAAGAATAAATTTTAAATAATACGTGTATTTGTTATTGTTTTCACTGTCGAGGCTGAGGAGAATAAGTAGCTACTCTAACAAGGCATTCACTGCTTGTACTAACCCCAAAGAATTCTGTGACATGAGACTGTGTCTTACTTAGTACTTTTTGGGTAAACCTACTGTTCCACATGACCCATATTTCCAAACTTTAGAAGATCCCTTTAATCATTTGGTAATCTCCCAGCATTTGTCATAAGTTTGTCTTGTCCAAAAATGAAAATAGTCTGTTACGTTGCTTAATGATGTTAAATGCAATCTACAGGACAAACTAAACACCATCGTACACTTGCACTTACTAAATTTGCTCTGGAGGACTATTTTCCAGCATACCTCTCTCAGATATTATCAGATTATACATCGCATTCATACGTTCATGCTAAGAAACACTACAGGAAAATCAGACTAAGTGAAACAAACAAACAAAAGAATTTCAAAATAAGCAGGACTTCCAAGTTTCTCCAAAACCAGTACCCACCAAGACAGAAAAAAGCCAAAGCATCAGATGTACCATTGGCAAACTAGAACAATGCATTTTAACTCAAGTTTAGAAAATCTGCATTTGTGTTAGCCTATCGTATTGAAAGCATCTGATTTCATACTTTAAATTGAAAATATCTGGCTATCTTTGCCTTTTTCTTGTCCAAAGCTAAATGTGGATGAATTCAATATAATCGTATAATACACTGATGTTTGATACACAATGTTGACACATTAATGACTTCTATTATAAATCTTCATTAAAAAGAAAAATATTGAACCATTTACTAATGAAATCAAATCTTGATTTTTTATTAGTAATGAAGGTAAGTATCTCATTACCTTGTTTCAAGGGTTAACCAGTACTTAAGCATTAATTTAGGACAGGGATGAACTTAAATTCAGAGATATTTCCTCAGATAAGCAAAATCACCACAGCAGCAAAATGGAAATATCTGAAAGGATACTATTGTCTTAAGTATCTTAAAAACGGAAAGGTTCTCAAATGCTAAGTGCGGATCATAAAAGAGCAATCCCCTTGCCCAATCCCCTGCCTCAAAGGCAGACACTTTTAAAAGGTCCAGTAAAAACTATTTAAAGCTAAAACTCTTCCTCTATATGTGATTGTAAACTGTATGGTAATATAATCCTTACTACTTTGACAAATTAAAAGGTGGTGGCGGCTTTGGTTTGGTAAGAATCAGCAGGAATAATGTGAACTACTTTCAAAGGATAGTTTTCTCATTGTTATAACTTTCTGATATTGAGAGACATAAAACTTGAAAAAGATGCATACGTGAAAGACAACGCCCTCTTATTAGTCTTACTAATAAGACTACTTACTTATTAGCCTTACTAATCAGTAAGGCTAGTCAGGAAATGTTCATTGGCAAAAAGTGACAAAACAGAAAAATAACAATTCCTTCAGCTGCATGATATATACTGGATCTGGAAAAAAGTTCAAACTAGTTAATCGTCTTTTCCTGTAAAAAAAAGGAGGGAGCAATTTAATAGATAAATATTGAATTGGTAGATCTATTAGATTGCATAGGTTAAACTAATAATCTAAGTTAAAGAACAAACCTTGCATTAATCATTTGTTTTGCTCTCTTCAGATGTTTTAATAAGGTAGGAATTGTCATAACTAGATCACTTTGCCATTAGCAAATTCAAAAGAACAGAGTAAGAGAAAAACATATATTTTTTCTAATCGTTGAAGATTAATTACTAGCCAGCAGAAATAACCTATACCATAAATGCCAAACTACTATGTTTCTCAACACAGAACAAAAGATCTGCAAATGCCAGCAAGACTACATTGCTTATGTCTACTTTATTCTTATTCTTTTTTTATTCAAGGTCATCCCAGCAGGAAATGAAAAACAGCCATCAGCATAGTAAAAACATTCAAACAGAGCAGAGCATGAAAATTGCACAAAAGAGGTTATATAATCAAGTCAGTGCAGTAACTGGATGATGTCAATGGCACTTTAATGCTGCTTTAACTACTGCCCTGTAAAAAAATGTGTCACTTTGTTGAACAAACAAAGAGAAGGCCACCACTTTAAAAAAATAAAACCAAACCCCACTTTCAGCTATAGCACTACTTACAGTAATCCTCACTGCTAGCAGTGTAACCTCTTCAAGAATACCAGAGGAACAAAGACTTTAATTTTTTTTGCCTGGTTTTAAGATTTAACCCCAGTGATTCTTTTACAAACAAAATTACATCATTCTCCTTTTTCTTCGCAATTCATTTTCTTGATTAATTTTTCCCCAGTCTAGTTACTAGACACAATATGTGACTTTCTCTAATTTACACTGAGATTTTTTTTTTTATCTGTACATCAGCACCCAGCACATAAAATAAAGCCACTGCGTTTTTAGATGGGAACCTAAAACATAATTCTTACATGGTGAGTGGGTATCATAATATACAATAATATTAGTATACCATAACTTTAGTAACAAAAGAAAATATATACCATAATAGTAAAGTAAAAGGAAAAAAAAAAAAAAAACACAAACACAAAACAGTAAGTAGTATACCATAATTTTAGTAACAAAAGAAATGAGATCACAGAAATATTGAAATCTGTAGTATAGGATGCAGAACATTTGTCAGTACTCACCTTGATCATTAAACCATGCTTACAAAAATACAGAGAAATAAATCTGGATCATCTATCAATTATCTAACTTAAATAATACCCGATATGCACAAATATGTAAGATTTGTTGAAAGACCCTTCAAGATTCTAAGTCTTAAAAAACATATTTATCAGGTACAGCTTTGGTGTAACTCCAAGAGCTAAGGATTTGTTTTAACTAACAATTATTTTCCCATTAGGGTTGAAAGGAAAACTTCTGAAAGTGAACTCAATGAAAAGCAATACAGTATTGTCTTACTAAGTCTGTAGATCCCTCTGCTGCCCTCGTTGCCAATTTTTCCAACCAGCTATGCAGTGCCATTAATAGGACTCAAGTGGGATTTACTGGTTCAAAGTTTTAGGCATGCAGGCTTAATTGTCAAGAATTATACACGGAAATTTTACTCTGGCATGATCATGGCTCTTCATCTCATCCACCTTCAGAGTCTTTCAAAATGCATCCCCTACAGAAATGCTGTTATATTGAAATTAGAAATTTTATTTTATAACTGTTTCTAATTCTCATGTATCTTACAAAAAAAAAAACCAAACCAAAAACAAAAACCCAAACACAAACAAAAAACCAAACAAACAAACAGCAATAACAAAAAACCAAACCCAAGACACATAACCAAAAATCCCCCCTTTTACCAGTATGGGTAGAATTCAAAGAGATATAATGCTGTTTCTGCAGTCTGGAGAAAAAAACAAGAAAAGGCAAAATCTGTCTTTATTCCTCTCAGGGGGAATCTATTTCTAAAACCAAACAATGAAAAGGTTGTTGACAGTACAGCCATATGATTCATTACTGATTATTTTTGACAGAAATATCCTTGGGAAAGGGCTGCTTTCTTGTCCTGCATTTGTGCCATAGCCAGTAAAATAGGGCATGATAGCTGTGCTAACCCAAATACGTGATGGTTAATGGCAAGCAAAGAGTGAACTAATGGGTGGCACAGTCTGTACTGTAAAGAGCTACTGATACATCGAAATATTTTTAGAGGATTAGTAATAGTTAGAGATGCAAACTCTTCTCGGTTTCCTTCTCAATATTTATCG
Organism: Numenius arquata; assembly: GCF_964106895.1. Lineage (NCBI taxonomy): Eukaryota > Metazoa > Chordata > Aves > Charadriiformes > Scolopacidae > Numenius > Numenius arquata. The sequence continues at coordinate 42,144,147 of NC_133584.1, forward strand.
TTTCAACTGTACTTTTTGATCAAAAAAAAAAGTTTCTCCTCTACAGCAGGCTAAATAAGACACCAAAAAGGAAGCTGACTAGTTTATGGAACACCATGAACCACTGAAGCAAGTGTGCTAACAGTTTAGTTTGGTTTTGTAGTTCATAATCTTGTGAATTACTACTGTGAAAAATCCCCCAGAAATACTGCTTTTATGCTATAGTCATAAATTAGTCTTTTTTCCCCCCTATCTACCATTTTGCAAAATAAATAATGTTTCTGCACCTCTCTGTCTCATAGGGCTGCTTAAGTCTAAACGCTGTATCCATGAAAAATTGATACTCTCAGAGGAAAGAACTGAAAGCCAGAAAGAAACATTATCGTCCCCTGACCTCCCACACAGGACAAGTCACACAACAGTTACAGAAGTTCCTGTCTTAAGGCAATTAATTATTGCTGTCAGAGCTGAACCATCCCTTTGAGAAAAATATAAAAACGTGATTCAAAGAGACCATGAATCAACCTAACAACCTGCTAGTCATTCTAGCAGTTAACCATATTCACTGTTAAAAATGGGATAGTCTCACCCTGCTTCCAGCTTGAGCGTGTTTGTCTTCAGTTTGTGCTCACTAGAAGTAGGCAGCTGTGAGGAGCAGCATTGACCATTTTTCTTAAAACAGGTCCAGAGGAGTTAAGCATTGAAGTTCATACACGATTTTTTTTTTGCAGCAGTTCTTAAAGATTTTTAAATAAATACATAAAATCCTAAAACTTCAAAAGGCAGGAAAACATACTCACAATTCTCAGTAATTTGTCTGATTTTGTTCAAAGGCGAATTAGTTCATTCTTTCTTTACTCTGAGGAAAATGGATGCAGGTGCAATACAAGCAAATGAGCCTGCATATATGTAAAAGAAAATACGCACTGATGCAGAAGGGTCACCTGCGTTTTATCAGAGTGCCAGAGGTCAGATCGCTTCTTAAGCCTCTTTCTAGCTCTGACATGTCACAGTCCCTCTCCCACAGGAGCACCCGGCTGGTAAAACCTGCACTGGGTGATACCAGCACAGAGCTGAGGGCAATAAGCTCTCAGCAGCTGAAAATAGGGCTGGAAAAGAAGTAACAGACTGGGTGGGTAAACTAATATACTAGTATGGAAGTGTAATTTCCCCATCAGTGCAGTTTTGGGGGCTTTTCTTTCCTCAGGGCAGGAAGCCTCATTGAGGTTGTAGCAAGGTGGGGGTCAGTCTCTTCTCCCAAGTAACAAGCAATGGGACGAGAGGAAACAGCCTCAAGTTGCGCCAGAGGAGGTTTAGGATGGATATTAGGAAAAATTTCTTCACCGAAAGGGTTGTCAAGCATTGGAACAGGTTGACCTGGGAAGTGGTAGAACCACCATCCCTGGAGGTATTTAAAAGACCAGTAGATGTAGTGCTGAGGGACACGGTTTAGTGGTGGTTTTGTCAGTGTTAGGTTGATGGTTGGACTCATTGATCTTAAAGGTCCTTTCCAACCTAGACAATTCTATGATTCTATACAGTGCGTGTGAGCTTGCATTATATTTATTATACCAATAAATAACATCCGGCGTCTACATTGCCAATGACCTTACTAAAGAATGCCCATTTTGTCTCCTTCAATTCAAAAAAGAGTCTTGCAATACAAGGTCAACATCAAGCCAAAGGATGTGGAAAACTGAAGGAATTATGGCATCTAAAAATAACATCTAAATTTGACTCAAAAGCCTTTATTCACTGTAAATCTATGCGTCACTCTTCCCTCTCTACTAGGCGGATTTTATCACAACACATTTCCAACCGTTATGTACTTTCCAGCTATTTCCAACACAGAGATTGCCATGTTAGATTCAAACAGACTCAGAGGTGGTGTTAGAATTTATCTGGATACTTGTTTTTATAGAATGCCAGGGATGGTTTACTATTAATATGGAAAGCACTGTTGGCTTGCATAAAGAGTAAAAACAAAAATTCAGGTACTCTATCACTTGGCTGCAGACAGGCTTCCTGGTTTCAGACAAAGCGACGGCTCTTCCTTCCACTTTATGGAAAATCCCAGGTCACTTCACCGAAAAGGCTGCAGCTCTTAGAACCTTATTTTCTGCTTCCTGAGGTTAACAAAGGGCTGACAGAGCAGATAAGTTAGCTATTTTCCTGCTTTGCCTCCAGCTCCTCTTGCTCCTGGCAAAGCAAACTCAGAAGAACTGGGAGTGACGGGGCTGCATTAAGAATCCTCTGGTATCTATCTCCTCATTCCTCATCAGCACAGGCAGCCTCAGCACAGGCATCTGTGCCTTCCTGGGACACTGCTTTCTGCCTATGAAAAGCAAATGGAAGAGACTACTAGAAGACATCCAACATTAAAGTACCCAACTGAATGACTTTCGATGAAGGGAATCTCTGGCAACAGAGATCATTCCTTCCTTTTTCTTCTTGCTATGTCCATCCTAACATCTACATCAAAATCATAAACAAAAAACAATTAAAGCAAATTTAGAGCTACTACTCATTTCCCACTCCCACTTTCTACTCATTAGGGAAAAAGCTATCTTACAGAACACATCAAGAAAATAAATATAATATAATAATAAATATTATGCTTTATATATTTTTAATCATATCCCACGATATGTAGAATCAATCAGCACCCATCTTGTTTTACCTCACATGCTAGTACTAGGATTGAACTAAATAAAATGCCTACAACTTCTTTCCCTGCATATTAATTTTTTTCTTTCTCTACTTAAAGTAAATCTGGATTGACCAGATTAAAAAAACTTGGAAAACTGGATTGCTGCAAATTATAGCTGTGTCTGAAATTTCCAGATAAGTGTTACTAGTCTTGTATGTGTTTGTTAGTTATTTAAAATGTCAGTGGTCTCAGGAGATCATATCTATTTTGCTTCAAGTCAAGCACCCTCTTCCTAGCAGTTCTAATATTGGCAGTATTACATCAACAATTAATTAGCAAGCACTTTTTAATATATCTGTAATTATTCCATCACATTAAGAAAGTACTAAAAATACCAGAAAGAAGCACGGAACACTTTTAGACAGAATTTAGACAGAATATTTTTTACACACTCACACATTGTTCCTAAGGCCAAAAAGTCCATTTCTGAGTGTAAGTGAAGACAATTCTGTACTACTTCAGTCTTCACAGTTTAATGCTATTTTAAAAGAAATAATTCAATTTTATTTTTCCATTTTGAACACGTTTCAACTTACATCCTTGTTTTCATAACCCCTTATCAGTTACAACTAGCTATCACTCAGGCCACATAAATACCATTTGGGCCACATGGAGAGCAACTTCACAGACTTCCCAGCAACACATTACAGCTAACATGGACTCTGAAGGGGTCTCTCCTGGTGTTCAAACAGAAAAGAAGATGCTTTCAACCATGTGTGTATGCGAAAAATGGGGAAAAGTTAAAACATGATTAGTCTTGCCAAAGCAGAGTGAAAAATATCTATAGGAGAGAGGAAATATCTCTAAGACATTAAATTAAATACAAAACTGCCTCTTAGGAAAATTGGATGTTTTAAAATAAATACCTAGTATGACAACTCAATATATGGGATATTAATTAAAAGTTAATTCAGGAAAGTTAAAATTCCAAATGTTTGCAAAGAGAGACATTTGCTTTTGCCACCAGGCGGGAGCAGCATGGCCCAGGCAACACAGGCCAGGGGGCAGATGGAAGGGAGAGCGGAAGGGGACTTTTTCTGCAGGGAGGTCTCAGCGGGGGCATTCCCAGTCCTCTGTGTGTACAGAACCTGGCCCTTCAAGTTCTATCACAAACTCGGCTTATCTTTTTAAGGTTTTCCCCGAGGGCAGGCCTATTTCGGTGAGGCCCCAGGGGCAGGTTAATGGCTTCCCTCAGGAAGCAGTTCCTCCCCTCCTGCCAGGCCACCTTTTCACCGGGGTTAACACGAGTGGCCACAGGCATCACAGGCCACAAAATCAGGGAAACAGTTCAAGTGAAACCAAATGTGTCTCCCTTGTTTATTTTTCAGCTGCTTCTGAGAACTGAGTGAGAAGACCAAGTGCAGGAACAAGCCACTACTGTTGGCACCCAGCAGCCAAAAGAAACCCAAGTACCGCCTTATAGGGTATAAATTCTAAGTTCACCTGAAAAGAATCCTCTTGGACACACAGCTAAACTATCATCGCTGTACGACTGGTCAGAAGCAGAAATATACCCTCTCATCCAGAGGCATACAACCGCCAATTTACAGCTGGGATTTCCACAAATGCTTACGACACCTTAAGTAGAATTTAAGAGGCTGAGGAGTGCAAGCCACAAACCCAGCAGCTAACCTCTGAAGTGCATAAATTTCTACTGGTAAAGTTTCCTCGGGCATTAGATGTTGTGCTACTACAGTAGTGTCATGGCTGAAATCCCTTCTGAGAGATTATACACTTGCTCTGATCCTTCCCACGTTCAAACCTTCGGGCTAAAGATAAGGCTGAGCTGAATGGACATTTTATTACCCACCCACTGAAGCTTTGTCAATATGCAGTTAAAAACAACAGATTTATGGAATGTAAGAGACACCAACCAAGAGGAAAAAAAAAGCAAATTTTAAAACCACAAAGGTATTCAACAAGTTTTTCAAATCCTGATGCTATCAGAAATTTCTTACATATGGGTCCAGATCTTATTTTATGGGCATTTACCATCATGTTCAATTATCTCCAAAGTTCAAACTTAAAAAATAAAATAAATTAATTCCACTCCAATCATCAGATTGTTTTAAAAACAGTTTTTTGTTTACACTGTCCAGAAGATTGGCTCCTGAAAAATGAAATATCCCTTCACAGAAATAAGGATATTTTCAAAGCAAAGACAACCTGCAAAAGCCAATCAGTAAATAAAAGATATTTTAATATTTAAGGATCCTATAACTGCAATTTCTACCTCAGGTAACAGACTAAGATGTACTCATTATAGGCTAATAATGATATATCCTTTTTTTCCAATTTTTCAGGAAAAGAGTTTGGGAATGTAGTTATGGAAAAAACCATAACAAGCAAACAAACAAAAAAAACCCCAAAAACCAACCCTCAAAACAAACAAAAAAGTCAACCAGGATCAACCAAATTCTGTCATAAACAATGTCTGACAGGCAAGACAGGTACTTGCTTTATGCTAATGCTATTATAAAACAATTCCTCATGGATATCCACTGGAAAAAAAAAGTAAGTGAAAGGTAATGGAAAACTGTTACCTGAAGAATCTGGTTTGCACAGATATTGCTGGTTTAGTATATATTGTGGTAATTCAGATTTTACCAATATTGAAAAGACAAAACTAGTTTGAATTCAACTCGATATTGTTGAATGGTGAGTGCCAAACCACAACTAGTTCTTATTTCTTTCTTTGATGAATAAGGGATTATAAACACATGCCATGGAGTTACAAAACAATACACCTGAGTACCTGAGTGTGTGGGCTGTACACAAGTTATTTACCTAACTCTTGTATCTGTTCTCTAAATGTGGTTCACATTCCAAGTTCATCGAAAATGCAAAACTTCCCCTGTACTGTCTAAAGAGTTTGGCACACCCACAAATTTATTCAAAAAGGTAGTTATATCTTACATCCATTGATGGATAGATATCTTTTATACAGACATGACCAGTACAAAGATTGACACTGAAGAAGATTTTCTGGCTAAGTTTCCAAAAAAGCCACTCACAATCAAGAAAGATGTTTCAGCATGTATCAAAATTTTAGACATTTCAAGTGATGTAGCTTATTCATAGAGCACTCAAGAAAAAGAATAGCCTGAGTTTTAAAAATTGCTTTAAATAAAGTGTAGGAGACGTTTCTATACTAAAAAAGGCCTTTATAGACCTTTAATAATTGCCTGGTAGCAATTATTTACACTCCTGACAGCTACGTCTTCAATCTACACATAAAACATGCTTTACCTATACATAAAAGTCTAACTAGCGAACATTTTAATTGATTTACTTTAGATGATTCTACCCCCTACATAGGTGCTTTTACACTTACTTAAGCTTTGCCCAGGCCAATAAAATTAAATCAGAAAGTTAATGACTTGAATCTGGCCAGTGCAAACCACCTACTCACACAATCAAATTGTTCTTGTTGGCTCTTGCAGCCCTGTCGCAGCTCTGCAGCTCTTCCTGCCCTGTGGAAGTCTCTCCTTTCTCTGGCACTTTAAATCAAACGCCTGGGCCTTTTTTACTGGCGACTGAGAACGTTACCTAAGTCAAAGATCTGAATTTTATGATTCAGTTTGTGCCCTTAAAAAAATAACTTAAAATACTCCCACCTCTCAAATTTCTCAGAGAGCTTACCAAAATGCCATCAAACCAAAACTTTTTTCTTGAACCCAAATTAGTTATTATCCCGAAGACTGACAAAATATCCCTTAAAAGGCATCCTGCTTTGATAGGCAGCTTCCCAGCAGCAAATCAATTGCTGTGTATTTTTCATATACGTATGCCACACCACCACATTGCTGCTCCAGCTTTTTACATTATCTTAGCAGTGGTGCATATATTTGTATTTATTTTGAGCTTTGAATGGATCACTAGTTATCTATGCACCAGACCACACACTGCCCCAGGTATTTTCCAAAATATTTTTCAAAAATTAAAAAAAAAAAAGTTTCCTCACCCACCATGAAAACATTATGAGACTTTGATTCAGACACACTTTATAGATTTAAATACTGATGACAGATTTCATCTGATTACCATGAAATTTATCTGATAATGAATCATTAAATAGAAGCCACCACAAGATATCAGAGTGAGATTTTATTTACCCTCTGTAGAGCATGGTGGACCTTGGACATAGGCTACAAGCCTCTGAATTCAACTCTTCTGAGAAGCCTGCACTGAATTTCATGCTGCCCCAGCTATGCCTCACACTGCCTAGAGATAAGTCAAAGTAAATATGGACTCGCTTATTCTATATTTTTTTCTCCAGTGAAGGAAACCGGCAGCCATACAGCTAATAAAAGGCTAATAAATCCATCAGTCTGGCAAACGCAATGCAAATAACTTGACATTTAGCAGTCATCATCCTGCTTACCAAAAAGAGTCATTAGTTAAGGTAATGCTGTGCACAAAGTAATACTCTTTTCCTTTTTTAGACCAGCCAGGCAATGAGTAGACTGTTGTAATACGTGATTTAAGGGGAAAGAATGCTGAAAGAAAATGTTTCTGAGAGATCCTGGGAGTGGCAATTGGAAAGAGAATAAAAGATCTGAAAGTCCAAACAACAACAGATCACAACAGAAAAGGGAGCAACGTCACAATCATTAAAACTAATTTTGGAGTTAAATACATATGGTCATCATTTTGCTTAGTGAAACATAGAAAAAACTCAGAAAAAAAACCAAAAGAGAACACTACATTGTACCAAACTTCACAGTTTTGATTCAACAAACTTTCACAAGGTTCAAGAAACCAAGACAAGGCACTGCACAAACTCTTCAATGCCCTAATCTTTGCTAATCTGTGTAAATACAGATGAAACAAAACCACATTAACCTGAGAACCCACACGGGTCTCTCCCTAATGTGTCTTTCTCAAGAAGTTTAAGAATCTTTGTTATTTGCAATAAATTAAACATTCATTCAATTTTCTTTTTGAAAGAATCACTTGACTCATTAGCAACAGTAATAATTCCATACCAAAAAGATCAAATTTGGCAGCCTGATAAGCAAAGGAAGGAAAAGGAAATATTTGAGTCATTCCATTCCAGCTCAGCCAGCTCTCATTGCACCATCTCTTTGGATTGTCTTGAAACTCTGCCCATGTTTGCAATAATAAAGCCTGTAAAGCTATTTTTGTTTTGGTTTTGGTTTTTTTCATGAAATCCAAATGAAACAAAGATAAAGACAATTTGGCTCAGTTACTGTATATGTATACACATACATGCATACACATGATATGTACAGCATGTATATATATATAAAAACACAGACATTCACACAAGTATTTAAAATATTAACTTATTTTTATACATAAACTTCTCCAGAAAGACAAGCAACTACAAATATTTAGCTTGCGTAATATAGATTTTAAAAGTCACCTTTATAAATAGACCTTTTCTGTAAGTGGAGTCTTAGCCCATAAGGCTATAAACACTCTGGCTTGCTGGAAAGAGACTCAGCCAATGTCCAAACCCAGGAAGAATCAGAAACCTAGGGATTATTCATGTATACAAAGTTAAGCATAAATTCACATTTGCGAGATGAAATCTAGAGTGTATGAAATATTCCATCACAAAAGAATATATGAAATGGGGAAAAATACTGTAAACAAACTACAATAAGCTTTGAACGTCTCAGAAATATGAATCCAAAAAGAAATAATTGAAAAAATACCATTTTGAGAGATGAATCAAGATAGGTGCAATTTTATAGTTTGTTTTTCAATTGTTCAAAATAGAATTGGGGCCTGAAAACATTAACCTAGGCTTTTCATTTTACCCTTATACACAGTAAAATATTCCTGTAAAAGGACATTTTGTAATTCAAAAGATAAAATATATGTAATTTTACACATCAGACAGTATTTCTCTTCTTCTTTTGTTATTTTCTAAATAGTTGTCTGTTATTTTTTCATGTCAGAATGGCAACAGCAATTTCTTCTATGATATTATGTTGTTTTCTTTCCACAGTTTCCTTCCATCTTTACCCCAAACTTTGTTCTCTTCTTTACTGGCTGTACTTTCTATTTCTCTTTTCTGCTGGACTTTCAACCTTTTAATTTAAACTTAGTTTACTTACAAGCCAATCCATAAGCACACATGTACAGCCTAACATTTATTTAATATCTAAAGTTAAACTAAGTTTTCTGCTGGTTAATGACATCCTCATCTCATCTCTCAATAAGCACAGACCTCACCTAGGAGAGCAGTCAGTAAGAGCTACTCAGAAAAACGGAGGAGGTTGGAATATTTTGGTCATATTTTTCTCTTAGGCATGTGTTTACCACAATGTTAGATGAGACAGTCACCCCTCTCCTTGTGTCTCAGATTCAGAACCTCCTGATTATGCAAGGGATAGGCACCTCCCTGTTATTTTTCCACCAGCCTTCTCTGGGAATTAGGAGAGAAAGAGCATATTTACTCATGTCCAAGCTTCCATTTCTTACTCTTCCCAGTGAGTAATCCCATGTTTGTCTCTGCTACTCAAAAACTTCTTATTCAATGTCCCTCATGCCCCTAAATTCCCAAACGTCATGATGAAAAATGATATAACTCATCACTTTTAATTTTGCTGTTGTTTGGGAAAACTGAGTAATAGGAATGGTACTGAAGCTGTTAGCAAAATCAGGAAGACAGAAAAATGTTTACAGTTGTGACTTTCAACTGGGGACCTAGACAACAATACCAAGCGATCCACTGATCTATATAATCTTCACGGCTTTCTAAAACATTTCAGTAGAACAAATGAAAAATATCTTGTGCTGACCACAGTCCAAACTCTCAAAGCTGTGGAAATTAGAAAACAATCTTTTCAAATGGCTAGAAAGCAAATATCCTGCACAGTCCAGATGAGCATATAAAGAGATGTTGGTAGTAAATGGCAAATTTTCATCATCGGGGAAGGTCACCAGTAGAGTTTCACAGACAGCTGTGATGGGTTTTATGTTGTTCAATTTATTCATAAGTGGAAGAGGGATGAAAAACAGAAAGAACAAAGTTTTTCTTATGTTATTCATCTATTTTAACAAAGTCTGACTAGGAAGAACAGTAGATGGACCTGTCAACAGTCCATAAATTGCTATTAAAATGCAGACCTAATGCATATTAATACAATGTATATGGAGAAAACCAAACTTAACATAAAATGGTGGGCCTAGAACTGATCGTTACTACTTATGGACAAGATCTTAAGCTACCCTTGACAACATGAAAACAAGAGTTCAAGAGAAGAAAACATGATGATGTGAATTATTAGAAAAGGAACAGAAAATAAAAACAGACAATCCTAATGCTGCTGTATAAATCCCCAGTTAGCCCACATACCAGATCTGTCCACATAAATGCGGAGGAAGGTTATAATTCCCTCACCTCAAAACACAGCAGAGCAGAAAAGGAGCAATTCAGATGATGAGAGGTTAAGAACACCAACCTTTCAGTGAGAAGGCTCCTCAGCTTTAAAAAGAAATGTAAGGAGAAGCTTAGGATCAAAGGCCATAAAATCATGGCTGGCATTGAGATGACAGAGGGGGATAGAATATTCACTGTTTCTTCCAACAGAAAACGGGGGACACCAAGTGAAGCTAGCAATTTGCGGGCTTCAAACAAAAGAAGGGACCAATTTACATACACCACGTAGTTTGTGTAGTACTCCTTGTCACGAAAAGTTATCAGTGTATGCAAGAGCTAAATTAGTTGAAAGAAAAGAGGTTAACCATTTGTGGAGGAAAAATTCATCAAGATTTACATAAAATATGGAAATAATCTTTAGCTCAGAAAATCCCTAGGCTGCAAATTATTATAGGGATGAACCACTATATGCTGCTCTATGATGCCTACTTGTTTATAAGCTGCCCTTTCAGTCACCCTCAAAGAACCAAAATTAGGTCAAATGTATCTTTGGTTTTACTCATTATGGACATCTTTCTGTAAATAAATACATATTTAGCATTTTAACACTAAAATCTTAAGTATTTACTGGTGAAAAATACATCTTAGTAAAAAAGATGAAAACCAGAAATTATATTTATTAACTGTAACACAAGACAATATATTCCTCTGATGACAATGTGTTAAATATACAGTAAGATACTTGCAGGAAACAATGGGTATGATTTGGCTCCATGTGTTTTCCCATTCTTCAACAAAGACTTTGATGAGGGTCAACTTGCTGCTGAGATGACAAAAATACTTTCCCACTAGTGGATCTAGTGCCTTGCAGATGAGTCCTCATTTCAAGAACGTATTTGGGCCTTCTGCTGCTTCCCTCAGCAGCTTTGCCTAACGTCTCCCAGTAAATGCCAAACACTCTATCAATATTGTGCCCTTCTGCTCGCTGCTAACTACTGAGGCACATTCTGCAAGCTCTGCAAATGCCTCCTTAACACATTCATGCCTTGGTCCTGGCTCACTCCATCAGCAGTACAGATTGCCTGGGAATGGCTTCAGCAGGGTTCGCATCCTACACATCCTCCAAAATTGCTTTGCTGGGGAGGTTTGGTATCTTCTGCAGTATCCATTTGATTTGTTGGTACCCAGAGAATAGGGCTTAATGGAGGAGAAACACTCTCCTTTTCGCAGCAATTAACAGACTTTAAAGTAAATTACTTTCTGTATTGTGTACAATATTTTTGCAAGTAGCTTCTTCCTGTTGAAAATACCACCCAAACATTCTCTTCTGAAAAACGTTTTGAGCTTTTGTTTAGACAAATAAATATCAACATCTACATACAGATGTTTAAACTTGTTTTGTTAACAGAAGACTAGTCAACACAATCAGGCTGGAGAAGTCTGGAGATTATTTGAAAAAACTGCCTAAACAATAGCAGCTTAATTCAGTTGCCGGAACAGTGGTGCCCATGGTTGGTTTACATGTCCTAGGCTGAGACGTGTTCGGAGCAAGCAGGTATGACACAGGCCCAATGGGAGACCTGAGTCGTTTTTGGAGAGGCAGCTGGATGCTAGAAGCTATTTTCTCAAGGGAATTCAAATGGTGCTAGATACTATGGTTAGCAAGTGAATGGAGCCCTAGGTGTCCCTTTTTGGGTGAGCCAAGTCCTGCTCCAGGCACTATGGACTGCACTGGCTAAGTTCCTACTCAACTAGAAAGGGACGCTCAGACACCAAACACAGCTGTAGACTCCTGTGTGTAGAGACTTACACGTAGGTACTGTAATCTCAAATTGAATTCTGCACTTGGTCATAAAATTCCCATGAAGGAAGACCTAAGATAATTTTTACTGAAATAATCTTATGTGTTCCCCCTGCTTTGTGTAATTCAAGCAAATCATCCTGGGCATCTAATGCAGTTTGCTCCCCAGCCATGAGTCTGTCAAACTCTGTGTCTGTATTCAGTTATTCTCAAACATTTCAAGTAAACCTTCAGTATCTGCTGTTCTTTTTTGAACACTAAGTATATACAAATCTGTGTCTTATCTAAAACCTTATACCAGTGTCATATCTCTCCACTACCTCCTATATGTAAATTGATGCTCAGCAGTGAGGTGATCGAGCTTACTCACAGTCCAGATTTGAGACTACAATCCTCTGTCCTTCACGGTGTCGAGGTATATTTATTTGCTGTCTTAATTGCTTAATCTATTGGAAGTTTTTTAAAAGGGTTTCAAAGACCTGATCAGAAGGAAGGATCCCGCATTTTTCAGATGAGAATGGGCTGGTGGATTGCTCACTGATAATGCATCATTTGCAAACAGCAGATCTGCAAATACCATGCATCCTTCTGCTATGATAGTCCAGAGACTCCTGCACTGACAGAATTCATACATGATACCCATTTCTTTTCCCTAAATGCGTCTGTTAAGAGGCATAATGTTATCACAAATCAAAACGGAAATGCAAGATGTCATTATGTTTCCATTACCCATATCTCTTTGGTAATTCATGTACACTCCAGATGTCTGATTTGTGTAATTCAGTTAATTTTATTTTTAATTGTATTAAGATAGATGCTCTTGAAAAGTAAAGAAAAAAGTAATGCTTTTCACTGGCATTGTGAGTATACGTCAGATTCCACAAAAATTCTCAGGGAGCTATGAAAAAAGCATAAGCACTTCTTAGACAACTGCCTAGAGAGTCACCATAGAATTAAACAACTAACACCTTCTTTTTCTTTGGATGGATCCTTGACACTTACACTATAAACCAGAAATTAAAATAAATAAATAAATAAATAGGTATGCACTGTAAACTATCCAATTTGTAGAATATGTTGGAATCATGTAAACAAAAGCAGTAACAAGACTGTTGCCTTCAATTTCATTTCAGTGACTACCTTCAAAAGCTACTCACCTGGAATGATTGCAATTTAAAAAGTCCTATTAAGGTCTGATCTCAAAATTATACTCACGTATTGAAAAGGTGTTTTATTCATAACAGACATGCAGGAGAGCCAAAGTAATAATTACCCGTAGCAAATATTATGATGAGTGACTTACTTCAGAATATATTTTTTCCTCAATAATTTGCATGCCATTCTTAGTGCAAATCAACTCCACTTTCGTGATGATTGTTTTTTGTCAATTTTTACCTTTTCTGCTTACAACAGAATGTTAGTTTCTACTCTTGTTGAGTCTTTGAGACCCAACTGCAGTGAATGCAATTATGCTTGTACATCTCGCAAAAACATCAGAGAGCATCCAGATGCTGCCAAGAAAAACTGTGAACAAATTTTAGTATTGGTCTGAGTGCGTGTAACTAGTCCTGTAGACAGGTTTGGGTTTTGGTCATGTTTAGGCAAGACACAAATAGTAACATATTGCATCGATACTCGAAGGACCTCTGTCAGAATCACAAACACCAAGAACTAGAAATGGTTGTAAAACACAGAAATCCCCTAAATAAATGTAAGATGGGATACAGTTCAGGGAAGAGGGGACAGCAATAGTACCACATCCAGAATTTTACATTCCTCAGCCACTTAAATGGTCTAACATAAATATGTTTCAGCAATTTCCATGAATGCATGAGCACTCTATATTTAGTCAGAGATGAAAGGAAACTTCCAGGATCGTACTTAAAGCATGAGGTGGTTTTGCAAACCACTTTGGAAGTGGGTCTCCATTCTTAAGGGAAGTCAGCACAGGACCTGCTGACTGGGATGCCGGCCCTAGTCCTACAAAGACTCTGGGCAATAATCTCATCTTGGGTGAAACCACATGCTCACGCAAGGCTCCACGAGCACTTTCGAAGCTGGCAGAATCCACCCTGCAGAAGAAATCTAAGCCGTGGATCCCAGCCTGCAGCAGGGAAGGGGGAAGTGCCAGAAAGTGGGGGAAGCAGGAGAGAGTGAGAAAATGTACAGCCAGAAGTAGCACTGGCAAGGTCAGCAACTAGTAATGTTATGAACAGTTTTCAAAAGAGAGCCTGAGATTAGGAGTAGACATTTTTGATATGTGGGGAAAAACATTTGGCTGCACTGTTGGCCTGGGCCCCATGCTGTTTTAATCCATATAACAAATTATATGTGAAGTAGTGCAAAGTCAACTCAGCTTCCAAAATGGGACAGTTTTCAGAACCAGTGCTCAGCAAAAAACAATATAACTATATGCTTATAAATGAGAAAAAACTTACGGTGATGTTATTTTACAAAATTACTTTGCACGGTCAATCTGTGTCCTAAGGAAGAAATAAAACAAGAGAAGAATGTGGAATTTACCAGTGCCAGTAAAAATGGGCTTAACCCATCAGCAACACACTTTGCAGGACTTCATAAATCCATGTTTTAAAGGGGAAGGCATTCAGTTGAAATTAATTCATTCTTTCTAATTATCTAGCTATCAACACCACTACTACAGAAAATGTATTTAATATACAGGCTCCACATGAAAGACAAACTGTGATAGTCAAACCAGAGATGAAATAACTGCTTCTTATTTTCATGCTTAAAAAAACTATTCTTGAGTGTAGAAAGCCTTCTGGGGGCAACAGGGTACCTCCATGAAGCGTAACACTACACTCACTATGAAGCATAACAGTAAGGTAAAAATGAGCGGTAAACCCTCTGGTAATTCAATGTGTACCTCAGACATGTAACAATTACTCTGAAAGTAGATCCGACAGCTAAAGCTAGGCAATTCATATACAATTGGTAAGCTATTTATGTATAATTGGTACCTTCAAACTACTGATTACTAAATAAATTGTATCGTTGTTCTTTGTCCCAGAGATTCATATTGCCTGACTATGTTCTGGCCCATCTCCTCCTCATTCACAGCCATTCAGAACTGTAGCAGAAGGAGTAATTGTGCATTTACAGACATAGCATTACTTATTTTATTTATTACAGTCACCTAGTCGGTTGGTGAAAAAGGAGAATACCCATTACCAGATGACACGCAAGGCCACCGTTATGTTTTGAAGAACGTTGATCATCTGCAGGCGTATTTGGGGAATTACTGTTCTTTGTCAAGCTGAAAAAATGTTTTAAACTTCTTTTGCATTACTTCTGCTGCACTGTAACTTGCATTATACCGGAATGATAATTCAGATTTGGGGTACTAGACAATTTGATATATTAGTGGGGTTAGATGAGTATAACGCTTGCATTGTTCACATGTTCTCCTCTGACTCACTGCAAGATCGTAAGTACCCACCGTAAGGGGAGCTCCACCCTGGCTAGGTTTAATCTAATTCTTTCTGCTGTTGCAGGCCCTTCTGCCTTTAACATAAAACCAAGCCACGAAGACTTGACTCCATACCGTAAAGATTTTCTTCTTTTTTTTTTTTTTTCCTTTTTTACATTTAAAATGATTCACAAAACTAACTTAACACAGTTTCCTGTAATCTCAAGGCAAAAGGTGTTCTGTAAATGTACTTTGTTTCAAATGTAAGAAACATTAACCACCCACTTCCTGTATTGTTCCCTAAAAGGTTTACAAGTACTGCAGGACTAATCCCATTCTGCCAGAAGGCTGCGCGTCTTGCCAAAGAGGGACTCAGTTCATGTTAAATGACTGTACTCCTCACGTTAAATAATACTTGGAAGCTGAAACACACCAAGGCATTAGAGATCCCTTTTGAAAATATCTGACAAAGTCACAAGTCAATTTATTACAGGAGGCCCCGCAGAAAATTCCCAGGGCCAAGCTCTGCTCGGCTTCCACGGCTGCGTGTGTGTAAGGGAAGGACAGGGCTGGTGCCAAGAGCTCTCCGAGCCCAAGGAACATATAAAGCGGGTCAGTGGAACAAATCCGTTCCTCACAGTAAGCCTCGAAACAAAAGAGCGTGTGATGTTCGTTTAGGTATTTGCCTTTATGACAGCCAAATACGGCTGGAAAGGTCACAGTTGCAGTGAAATCCATGTGAACGAAACAGTCCCTGTCAATACTGAATTTTACCACCATCAACACAGTCCCACTCAAAACAGTGACTGGACCCTAGAGAAGAATGGCCGGGCACTTGGACTGAGACATTAGTGCCTGAATTAAAAAACAGGACAGAGAACTGTAAGTTCTCAGTCCTCAGTCCTTTGCAGGAACTCGAACTGGGTTAGTCTTTGGTAAGCCCCGGGTCCGGGTCCCGGTTTGCTCACACATCCCCACCGCGTCTCACAACTAACAGTGTGCTACACACATCCCTGTCGCTCCCCCTGCCAACTCAACGTGCTTTTAAAAAGCAGTATACTTAAGGAAGCAGCAAAACCCTTCTAGGGACGATTAGGCTGGAGACACAATGCCCGCCGGTCAACCAGAATATCCACCTCTCACCGCCCCCGCAAAACCCGGGGCACCGGCCAGACCTCACTCGCACCCCGCGCTGCCACCGCCGGGCAGGGGCAGGACCCCCGGGGCCACCGCCACCCCCGGGGCCACCGAGCCCAGAGCGGCCCCGCAGAGCTCAGCCGAGCCGCCCGGGCAGAGCCACCGCCGCGGGTCCGACCCCCCCCCTCCCCCGACCACAGACAAAGGGCTGAGGCTCCACCGCCACCCAAAGTGCCTCCCACCCCACAGGTATCCCCTCCTCCTCCCCCTCCTCTGCCCTCCCTCCGCCCCTCTCCCCGCTGCTCGCCCCCCGGCTACTCACAGGATGGTGGTTTGGGGGGAGACGGCGGGGACGCTCTCCACCATCAGATGCATGCAGCGCACCGTGGTGCGGAAGCAGAGGCAGCGGCTGGGGCACCACACGCTCCCGCGCTGCGGCGGCGGCGGCGGGGGCTGCGCGGCGGCGGGGGGGGCGAGCCCCCCGCTGCGGAGCAGCAGCAGGAGCAGGAGGCAGAGGCCGGGGGCGGCCGCCGCTTCGCGCCGGGCCATGCTGCAGGACGCGGGGTAGGAGGAGGAAGAGGAGGAGGAGGAGGAGGGAGAGGGGCTCCGGCAGGTCCGCGTAGCGCCCGCTCCGCTCCCCGGCCGCGGCTGCCGCTCTGGTCGGCGGCGGGGCGATCCCGTCCCCCCCGCGCAGGCTGGAGGAGGGGACGGCGGTGGGCCCGCCCCGGCCGCCGGCGGGATGGGCGGCCGCGCCCCGGGTCTCCGCGCCGCCCTGCGCAAGGCACCGCGGGGCAGCGCCGCGCAGCGCCCTGCCGCCCACTCCCCCCGGGGCGAGGGGTCCGGCCACCCCCCCGGGCTGCCGCTCCCCGTCACTCGCCTGCGTTCCCGGGGGATGCGGCTGCGTGCACCCCGGGAGAGGCGAGAAGAAAGGGAAAATGAAGGGAAGTGAGAGGAGTGGAGAAGGAAAAAGGAAGAGAAAGGAGAGGAAAAGGGACAGAAAGCAAAAAGAAGAGGGGAAAAAAAGAAGGAAAAAAACCCAAAAAAACCAGAAGGGAAAGAGAAGAAGCAAGTTCAACAAACTAAATCCCGTTTCTGCCCTGATCTGAAAGACTTATATACTGCACAACCCTTGGACTATCCCCGTCTTAGCGCTGCAACTTTTACTGCTGAACCAGGAAAATCCGTTGGATTTGCCCTGAATTACATTCAGTTGATGTTTTTAGGTAGGTGTGTACACTGGCAAGGAGGTGTAAAGGGACCACCAGAATCTAACTGTATTTAGAAGAATAACAGTTACAGCCTAAAATCCCATGATCTCAACACTTTCTCAAAACAAATCTTGTGTGAGAACACAAAACTGGATTAGCTTTGAGATTTCTAACATTGCCCTAAATATGTTGTTCTTCTGTGGTGCCAGGTCCAAAATAGGTACCCTTTCTCCAATCCTCTCCGTGGTTTGACTATCCCAGGTGGAAACATTGGAACGTCATTTCGATGATGACAATTGCAGTGATCACAAGTAACCTATTAAGTGTAACAACAACATATTCTCTTACAAATGATGGGTGTCAGCACTCCCAGTTCCACCCCAGAAATAAGCTGTGGCACTTCTGCAGGGTTGCCCACATGCCTTTTTCTTCAATAGAACAATGTAGAGGCCATTCTTGCCTAAAGCTTAACTATGGTTATTCTTACTCTGCATCACACCACGAAAGCTTGGTTTTACCACAAGTTAGGAAATTACTTCTTTTTAATTTTTATTTTTTAAAAAAAAAAAAACCACCAAGTCTGTAGGAAGTCAGAGCCTGGAAGCATGCTTCAAGTGCTGGAAATCACTGATAGGTCAAGAGTCAAAATATGCTGACATGAGTCATTATCTGTAACTTTCTTTCTGCAGAAGTACTATTTGACTATGTTTTTCCTGAGTCACTATGTCTCTCTTCTCTGAAGTGAGATGTGACTGCTTGTATCTTCAAAAGGAGACAGCCAATAGAAGCACAGAAGTGTTTGTCTTGTTCTGAGGACGTCCAGAGTCCTTTAAAACATCCGTCAACCTTCCAGTGAGCTGGAGGCTGGTTAACTGGGAACCTGGAGAGGCTTGTGAGAGTTTACAGAAGGAGCAGGTAAAAATGTGCGTCACCTCAATATCGGTTCAACAAGCAGCTGGTCTGTGTCTCACCTCTGCATTTGTGATCAGTGTCGGGATGTATACATGTCTTAATCTGAAAATTAAATTTGCTTCCTGGTCCAGGAAAAGCTTGGGCACTTTTGACCTACAAAGTGCAAGTGTTGGCACAAGTAAGTTTTTGTCCCGGAAATGCCACTCGCATTAGAGCATCTTGGTGGTTGTAAATCTGTCATCCTGCAGCACCCATACTAAAAGCAGCAGAACATCTGAGGTTAGATAATTAAACACAGTAACATAGAGATTTCACTAAACTGGGATATTTGTAGACAGTTTATTTTGTGGCATTTGGTGCTTTATTATGATTATTTTCAAAAATAACGTACATAGTCAAAATTAGTTAAGTTTTCTGTAGGAAATTAAAATTGTTCTAAAAAGCTTTTAGCACTTGGGGACTTGCTAGGGTACTGTGCATGTAAGTGTCTATGCTATACATATGTAATTCTGAGAGTGAGATTAAAAGTGCATAGATATTTTCACTCTAATTAGGCAATTTAGCCTTAACAACCTATATAGCATTCTTGCCATTAACTTTAAGTTATATGTAACCTCCAGGCTCTTAGTTAATATATTATTAATGCCTCATAAGTCATTTAAGTTAGCCTTTTTTCATGCCCCATGCAATCCGGTAGAGTATGAGGTGGCGTGCAATTAGCTCAGCACTAGACACTGGGTAGAATATTAATGCTTCTAATTAAAATATAATGCAGATCAACTTGATATTCATTGAGATGCTGAGACAGCAGTCGGTTCCTTCCTTGTCAGTGCACTGATTAAAGAGTGAAGGCTACATTTTCTCAGGCCAAGAACTGCATCTTGTTTTCAGTCTATAACATGCTAGTTTGGCAGGGAAAAGAAGCGAGAAATACGGCTAGACCAAAAAGTCTTCACAGAGGTGAATAAGAAGATCCAAAAAAGCTTTCAAGAGATTTTCTCCAGTAGTAAAGGGGGAGTTAAAAAAGGTGCTTAGAGAGTGGGTTAAAAAGGAAATCCATTTTACTTAAGGCTGCGTAGGAAAGGTATTTACATTATTATGTCTTGTAAATTAAGCTAACTTTTGGAAGTCCTCACAGTTTCTTAACTGTTCTTCACAAACTTTCTGGAATAAGAGAGTTTTCATCCCCAGATTATGATTTACCCTTTGAACTAAATAAAGTAGGAAACTTGTGGAAAAATGTCTTTTATGAAGTAACTGAAGATTATTTCAATGCAGTTGCACAGGGGAGAAAGCACATTTCTGGAGTTTCCTAAGTTTTTAATTGTCTGATTTTACAACCTCAAAATCTTTCCTATTTTTTTTTTTTTCTTTTTCCACCACAGATTTTGTGTAATAAAATAAGAAGAGTGAGAAGTTTGTCTTGAGCAAACTTGAGCCACAAAGTATTCAGGGCTACTATAGCTGAAATCAATGAGAAAGTTCAGGGACTGATGTAAGAAGAAAATCAGGCCCAAAGGCTTCTGTGTGGTCATTTATGGTATTCATGAAACTGCAGTTTTCAAAGATTGGAGGAAAACTGCTCCAATTTGAGCACTGAATTTAATTTAACTCTCTGTGTTCTGGTCCTTGCATGTTTTTGGTGCTGAAAATGTAGACATCACTCCATAATTATAGTTCCCAACAATGGTGGCATCCTTTTTGGCTTCTGACACCTATGTTATGATTTAAAATTGCAGTTGTCTTTTTAATCTGGTTTATCTACATCTTACTTCTTTTATAAAATGCACTGCAAAAAAAACACCTGTATAATGATTTTAATATTGATTACATGCATTCTAAATTGGTGGCAGGGATGGTTTCTGATAAATAAGACTTGTTTTTGATATATCTTTCTATTCTTAGCCAGCTCTCATAGAAGAACTTTTATAAAATGTTCGGGGTCGTTTTTGATGAGCCTGCATATAAATATCTATGGGAAATTTGTCTTCTGTTTCTGATTTCTGTAGTTGAGGAGCTGACCTAACAAAAAAAAAAAAAAAGATATTTATACTGGAAATGAGAGATCTTTCTTTCTGAATGCTAGTAGAAGTACTTAGCCTATAGTTAGATATAGTGTAAATCTCCATTTGCTTTTAAAAGTTTCCTACTTACCTCCCAGATTTTTGTCAAATACTGCCACTTGCTGGTTTTATTCCATACCAGTAATTTATTTTTGTAGCTTTTGCTTTGCTGAAGTAATAAAAAAGGCTTTCTAAAAGATCACATAATTAATACTTTTGTCTTTTTCTTTTAAAAAAAAATATCTGATATAAGAAATATAAGCTCAAATCCTCTTCAGTTTAGTTTATATCTCCATGTTTGCATTCTGTCTCTGGATATAAAATGAGGCATTCAAGACATTTCAATATGTCTTCGGATACGTGACAATGGAAACACTTTGCATTGACTTTGGCAGGCATGGAATCATGACCTAGTTTATTGTTTAGGACCCTTTTGGTTAATATTAACAGTAACAGTTAAAAGGAATAAATTGTCCAAATAAAAAGCACAATAAAAAACTATATTTGAAGTGGTTTTATTATAATATACCAGCACAGGACTAAAGCTTAAACACATCTGATCTTTAATCTTTTAAAGGCAGAAGCAAAATTCAGACTGGTTTTGAAAGAATATAGTGGTGCCTTTTATTTCTATTACATATGCAAAGCGAATGCCATGGGGTAGCTGGATGGTATGTCAGCAAATGTGATAAAAACTCAGGGTATCAGCCAAGTCAATTATTTGAATTCTTAAATGCTTGTTCGTAAACTTTTCTCAACTACACAGGAAATCTTGTGCTGTACTCGGATATATACTTTTTGAAACCCTTCATTCTTCTTCATATAAGAGCAATATAACTTCTCTGACCCTGGGCATTCAAGAGTTTATGACATGGAATCATAGAATCATTTAAGTTGGAAAAGACCTTCTAGATTGTCGAATCCAGCAAAGAAGATCGAGAACATCCTCTCCACAGAAGTCAGATGCAAATATCCTTCTTCCTCTCAGTTGGGAAATTGATGTTGTTGATATCTTTAAAAGCTGCCATTCTCCTTTCCTGAATATAATATGAATTTCCAGGGAAAATTGCTCCTTCACTGATTACTTTGTTCTTTCCAAGTTCAAACAAGAGTCTACCGTTCTCTGGAACATGCTAGGGTGTCTTTAGTTGCCTCATGTCTTGTAGATCATCTGAATATGTGTTGTTGGTTTCTTATATGATAAGAAATTCCTGGGACAGGTTCTATATAAACTGGCAAAAAAAGGAAAGGTTCTCTTCCAAAGCATCTTTGAGTTTTCACCTCAGCCAGGCTACCTGGTGCTAGTGTATGTGTCCAAGAAAAGATACTTACCATATCTTAAATCAGCCAGTATAACTTATATCTACCAGATATTTCTGGGGGTTTTGAACAGTGTGTTTTAATGTATCCTCCCTTTCAAAGAGAGAGTTTGCTGGGTGTAGCTGTAGGAAATGGACCTTACTAACCCATTTTCTGATATTTAAGGAAATGCCCATAAGCTTTGTTTTTTGGGTTGGGTTTTTTATGTTGTTTTTTGCTGTGTAATGTGGATTTATTAAATCTATTTGGTTTTTGGTTGTTTTTTTTTTGACGGCACACAACTATCACAGACGGCAGTGGGGGTAAAACATTTATTAACCTGCATTTGCTAGTAAAGTTAGGCTTGAAAAGTAGGTAATACAATAGGATAACCATCTTTTTATCCTAGCTTTTTAAACAATATGCTAGAAAAAAAATATTACATAAACATACAAAATAACATTAAGTCTTGCTTTAGCAAGCTGCTTAAAATGTAGGAAACCCTAGGTCCTTCCTCAATAGCCAGGCAATGTACCTAGTGGAAGAGTTGGCCTGTAATGGTAAAGGAAAATACGAAAACTCCCCTGAAGAGACTTTCCCCAAGGAAAATGTACTCAAACCGGCAAGCTCCTGATTTCCCACAGAGTAATTTTCCTTAATACCAACGTAACGGGAAATTGGGTGTTATTAGTTTAATCCCTTGCCTACACTGAGGAAATACCTCGCCCAGAAGAGACTCCAGGCTATTATTTGTACTACAGCTGTGCCTGGAGGCCTCAGCCAGGATCAGAGCCACCCAGCCACATGTTTTGCAGACGTAAGTAAAACATGGTGCCTTCTCTGAAGACAGAGAAATGCAGTAGGACTGTGCCCATTTACCAGATGGATACCGTCAGGGACCTGGGTGCCCTGAGCTGGGGAGGCCCGGCTACTGGTGTGCAGCGCCAGCCTGGGAAGAGCAGACCCGGTCCCTGAGGAGAGGGAGCTGCTGTGGGGAAACCCAGGCCCCCCTGCAATGGCAGACAGCCCTGCATTTAAGCTAACTGCCATTTCCAGCCTGGCCTCTGCTCAGCCCTGTCCCCACAGCCCTGCCCAGCCATCCCAGGGCTGTGTCTGACCCCAGTTCCCCCAGCGGGCCTTATCCCAACCCCAACCTATGGGTCAACACCCTGGTCCAGCCTTGGCTCATCCCAGTCCCCAGAGAGGTCCCCGATGCCCAGGGCTGGGGGTGCCCCAGTGCCCCCCAAGCTGTCCTGCTCCTGGCTGGGGAGCCGGGGGACAGGCCTTGGCTGCCAGGCCCTCCCTTCCTGGCCATGGGGATACCAAATCCCAGGAAGGGTCCTAGAGGTAGTGTTGGACAAACCCTGTTGGACTCTCCAGAGAAGTGTAAGTATTTTCTGTTCTTAATTTTAAAAGAATGAGCATCATCAGGAGAAACATAGTCAGCAGATCAAGGGAAGCTGCTTTCTTCCTCAGCTGGTGCATGTGAGGTCCCGCCTGGAAGGACACATCCCATTCTGGGCTGTCCACATCAAAGGGGGATGATGAGAAACTGGAAGGAGGACCACCAAGATGCCCAGGGTCCTTGAGCTCATGACCTATGAGCATAGCCTGAGGGATCTGGGCTTGTTTCATCTGGTGAAATGGGGTCAAGGTTGTGATCCAACAGCAACCTATGACATCTTGAAGAAAAACTACAAAAAATTATAAAGCAAAACAATTCTTTGCAGTGGCAGATGTCATGATATATCAAGGTGCAATGGCTGTAAATTGTGACTTGAAAAGCTTAGGTTGAATATTTTTCACCAGGATGGCAGTGTGGCACTGACACGGGTTACACAGAAATGCTGGGAATTCTCTTTCTGAGAGATTCTCAAGATTTGGTTAGACAAAGCCATGGCTTATATGAGAGAGTGCTGGCAACAATCCTTGTCTAAACAGGAGGTCGGACAACAGGCCTTCAGACATCCTCTCCAGCCAACATCTCTGTGGTTTTGTCATCAGCTGACTTGCCCTTGGGAAATGTCTATCTTGATGTGGGCCTAGGTGACTATCTTGGGCAAGATGCCTCACAAGCCTAAAAGGTGAGTCATTAGCAACTTTACCAGTATGACACAATCTGGATGGAACAGGAATGGTCTGCTCTAGTCATCATGGCCTTAGCTCCCAGTGAAATGCAGCAGTTCTTCTGGAGCAAAATCAACTTACCATAGTTTGATTAGAGTAATAGTTAAACAAAGGTCTTTAAAAAAACAGAAGTAATGTGATAATTTAACAGGACATTCAGAAGAAAAATTGTGGGTTTTACCGCATAGACTTTTGTATTTAAAAATAATAAACCAGAAAGATACAGTTCCTCAAACTTTCAGGTCAGATACCAAAGAACACTAAGAGGCAAGAAGGTGTGTTCAGCTAGGTTGTCTGAGATTTGGGCTATCAACAGACCTCCCTCAACTCATCCGTGTTTTCCTGGCTGATCAAAGTCAGTAGGACTGTTCAACTAGGGTGGGCTAGCTCAGTCCTGTTCTCTCCCTCAGGGTAGTTTTGATGTCCTGTAATTGCTCCCTGGATTGCCTAATTCCTATTTGATCTTCCTCCTTTAGTCACCTTTGATGTTCTGTTGTTGTTTGTTACAGGATCTCTGGTTAGGATTAAGTCATTTTAGACAGTAAGACATTCCAGCGAAGGGGAATGCAGACAAATGAGTACTAAAAAGAGAACAAACCAAAACTGTGTTCTTTCCTCCAGGTGGCCAACCCTGAGTTAGAGTAGCAGTGAAATCAGGGCTCTTGATTTGTAACTCTGATTATTGTAGCATGACCAAAATTTTATGTCCACTGTCTACGCTTTCTTCGTGTCAGCCCTTGAAATTTAGAATGACCTGTCAGAGAGCAAAACAGCCTTTCCAGATGCAAAGCTTAGATAAGAGTAAACAAAATATCCACAAAATGGACATTGGGCTGGTTTGTTCTTTGTTTCTTTTTGCATAGCCTGTGGAAAGCGAAATTATTACATCCAGTTCTGACTGGAAGTAGCAATATCTTTAGACTATGGGTGGGTTCCATGAATTAAGGCGCTATTATTTATCCTTATCATATAGTTTGAAACTTTGGTTAGTTGGAAGAATTTTAGAAGATTAGCAAATTTTAGATTTTTTCTGTTGATTTTTCTGGTTGTCTTTGTTTTACTTTCATTGGTAGTTCTCATTCTATTCTCCTCACTCTCTCTTTTGTCCTAGCAGAACAATAACGGCTGAAAAAAAAGCTGTCAGGAAGTAACAAGGATGAGAGAGAAAGGTTTTTTTTAAAAAAAATATTTTTTGTTTTATCAAAGAAGCAAATATTTAAAAAAATCCAGTGCCATTAAAATGTTCCATTAATTTGAAATGTTTTATAGTAAAGATATATTTCAATCTGAAACTTTAATTCATGTCTTCCCTCCCCACTGAAAAAATGAAAATATTTTTACTCTTTTGTAAATTTACTTAAGTAAATATGCACCAAATGTCTCTTACCTGACAAACACATATTGAACCAGTAGCAAATGGCATGTTATAATTAGCCCAATATTTTTTTCAGTTATGATGAAATATAATTGAGTTGAAATTCAATTAGCTAAAGTCTAATGGAGAATTTTGTGGAGAAACAAAGACAAGAACAGACCTGTCCCCTTTATCAGGAATCTCTTAGCAAACTGACAGTTGACTGACATTATAGTACCAAATATTAGCCCTTAAAATGAAAACCCCAAATCTCAGTATCATTTGTAATATCATCGTGAACAACATGCTTTAAGTATTTTAGTTTGTAACTTTTCCAGAGGCACCAGAATTAAAATGATACAGTCATTAGTTCTTCATTTCAGATCTTTTTCATCCTTCTTAATGTTTTTTCTGCCCTTTCTTTCCAAGGTACAAAGTTTTAAGGTCTTAGTTTTGAAAAACCGGAATATTAGGTGCTTGAGTGATTCCTAATTCCATTTTCTATTTTTGAGTCACAGTGGTCATTTAATTTGATTGTTATAAAATTGCGTTATTAAAAAAATATCGAGGAAGGTGAAACCCCGTGGCACAGAAGCAGAAGGGTTGCTCCTTCAAGTGAATGCTGGGTCCTGGAGGAGCTGGTGGTTAAGAGAGTCGCAGGAGAAAGGGTTCAAAGAGCTTCCTGGGACGAAGGGGTTGAAGCAAGGGCTGAGTCAGTGACTCAGAAAGTCATTGGAAGTAAGGACATGGTTGCAAGGAGCACGTGAGGACTTCTGTACAATCCTTTTTATTTCTCTTCCAGCTGCTCCGAGCCTTCCGTGTTTAAAAACTAAAACTCCTACTGTTCAAAACCTGCCTTTTTGTGTTTAAAATCTTTTTGGTCTTCTTTGGAGAGTTTACTGTGAGGAGAACATCCAGGCAGATCCTCTTCAAAGCCAGCTCAGGACCTTGTCACACTCACATTTCGAAGTCTTGCTCATTAAAGTCATAGTTTCTCTTGACTTCAGTGACATTTTGAGGGGGTGCACTTGGAACATTTAAAACAGATCATTTAACAGATGAGTATTAATAATATCAGGTAGCCTATATATTTTACCTGTTATCTATGGATTTGTTTGTAACAGCATTTAACTATGAGCATCAGATTTCTTAGGAAACAGTGGGTGAATTCAAATTGCAGCTTGAAAAATTGAGGTTTCGCTGTGATTTTCACACAGAAGCATGTAAGAACAATAATTTTCCAGGGTGCTGAGCACCTCTGTTCAGACAACTTCTGATCATGTGTGGACAAGATGCACCATATGGGATGGTTTGCATGATCCCTATCTATAGATAAGATGACATCACGTGCAACGCTAGCAGCATCACCTGAATCAGCATGTCCAATTAGAAGTGCAACCTTTGCCATGAATATTGCTATTGCTTCTTGCTTATTTGCCCACCTACCCTGAAAAAGTTTCCCTTTTTATGCCAGTCACTTCAAAACGGCTTTTAATCATACACAGTCATATGACTAAAAAAATTTAGCAGTTCAGCTGATCATGCAATATCTGTTTTTAGACATTTTACTCTTAATTTTAAATATTTTGCATTGACACCTGACAGAAAAAAGTTTCTCCTGAGCAGTCTTGAATTAGTTAAATTTGCTGCTATTGTTGTTGACACGCTAGTTTCCTGGGTGGAGCAGCAAAAACAGATTTTACTGTGAACTTTTCATTTTGTAGTTTACTGAAAGTGTTAGTGAAATGTGAGCTAAAAGCTGAAGTTCTTTCTTGGTCCAAGACACAAAGGCTCTCCTGATCTGTATTTTCTTAGGAAACATGAAGTTTTGGGGTATCAGCATTTTTAATCACAGGAAATTAACTCTAAAAATGTGTCTGGGTACATCGACATGAGAGGTGAACAGGTACTGTGTCATGTGCCATCAGAAGAACTGAAATATCTATTTTAGCAATGAGAGATATTACTCATATCAGAGCGGACACCGTACCTCTTCCTAGGCTTAAACATGTCTGTTGGTGGAGGTGTTTAAAATGATCTGATTAAATACAAATGTGGCTCAGATCTTGGGCATCCATCTGGGAAGAGCCTGAGGGCTCTGGGGCATGGCCAGGGATTTTGTGAAACAGCACACTTCACAATTTAAGATTATTAGTGTGCACGTATGCACACACTACCCTTTTGTGTTAGCATGACAAGAAAAAATTAAATCTAAAGTTTTATGCCTGTGGGGAATACATCTCTTTAGGAACAATGTCTCAGGCAAGGACAACATGGTCCACACAGAGCAAGATTTAAATGTGTAAAAAAATCTCAAAACCTGCTTTCATTTTGCTGCATCTCCTTGATGTGCAAATCCAGTAATGACTTGCGCACTTCTCTCTTTATAAAAGTCATAGTCAGTGAAGAGTGGAGTAGAAGCAATTCCACATGTTAGGATGGTCACTGAATAGCTCATTGTATTTTCATTGTATTTAAACCATATTATTTACTAACAGCACACTGCTCAGATCCTATTGAATAGAACACATTTACTTATATTAATTCAAGTAATAAAGCCATTTAAAAATAACCACAGCAATCTCATGATCACCACAAAATTGGAAAAAACCATGCAGCTACTTGTACTGTTCCCATTATAAATAATTGCTGCATATAAATTGATGCCACATTTTCATGACAAATAACCACAGAAAGGACCTAAACTAGGAGTGTTCTCTAAAGCGTAATTGGAAGCAGTTAGTGCTGCTGTCACCCCAGTGACCTCTTTGCTGCAGCTGCTGGTTTCCCTGAAGACCCTGGGACTTGTCACTGCCTGCAGCCCCAGAGCCACTGGTGAGGCACAGCAGGACAAGCATCTCCAGAGGAGTCAGGAGCAAGGGACGTCCTCATGAGAGGCTACAAGATCTGACAAAGAAGATAACCCGATCCAAGGCTCTGTTCTTCAGGGGGATAGTCACTCTTTAACTGTCAAATGAAAATTGGGTGCTTGAGCAAAATTATGGGTGCCCACAAATATAGGTCATGCAACACATACAGTGTCCTGAGGCTGTAGAAAGAAACCTGATCAGTAATCCCAACAGTACAGTTGGTGGCTCCTCAGCCATGTGCTCAATGGGAAGTGTGTGTGGCTCTAGCGTTTGTTGTTCAGTGGGAGACAGAATTTTGTTTCTTTCACTGAAGCATTGTTTGACTTTTCATTGTTAAGAATTTCTTACTTTCAGATCATAAAAGCAGGACACATTTGAAGGTAATTTAAGATTAAAGCTTGTCAGCTTATATCATATAGCAAAAGGAGCAACATTTTAAAACAGGGCAAAGCCCAGAGCCTAATGCAAAAGCAAGTAATAAGAGCAAGTGCTAATATATGAATTTCAGAAAAACAAAATGGCTTCTGAACAGCCTGCCCTGGGCAAACCTGCATCCTCCAGCTCCACCGTTATCTTGCATTCTTTTTCTTCTTGGAATAGCTGTGATACCATAGCACAACTGTTCCTATCTTTTTTGTTACTTTCTCCAGTTTAGATACATGCAGTTTTGATGGTCTGACTCTGTCCTGTGTCTTTTGCTTTTTACTAACCATGTGTACTTGTTCTTCTGCTTTTTATTCTTATGTTTTGATCCTTTCCACGGACAGTTTGGCTGATCGTGCTCTTTGGAAGCATTTGCGAGAGGAATGATTTTCAGTGTACAGTCAGTGAACCCCAGAGAATCCACAAATTATTCCTAACAGTCCATGAGAGGTACTTAAGAAAATCAAGTCTACTGTCAGCAGGGTTAAATGTTCTGTTTAGAGATCAGTGTTTGCAATGAAAAGTGTTTGCAATGAAAACTCTTGCTCTATACTTAGATCTGATTTTCTCCACAAGTGTTAAATGAATAATTGATTGCATATGCCCCATTCCACATCATCACTCCCTTTATGATGGAAGTAAAACTTTTCTATATATAGTAGTGACAAAACAGAGCTCAGTTATTTGTGAATATAGTTTCTGCCATTGTTTTTCTCTTTTTGGTACTACTGAGGCAAACAATCTCATTAGTGGTCTTAAATAAAAATGCCAGAAATGACCAAAGACGGGAAGATAGATCAGCACAGAATTGTTGTATTGTACATGAAGAACTTGATGATGTGATGGGCTAAATAAAAAGGCAAGGTTAGAGATTACTTAGAGATAATAGAATTTTTTTGGCTATATTCCAAAATTTGATCAAAATTTAGCAGTTGATGACAGGTCTAAGAGTCATCACAGGCAAGAAAAAGGAAAATGTAGTATGAGGATGTAACGACATGGAAGGTGTTTCTGGGCAATAGTAAGAGAGACCTAGTGTTAGTGCTTAGTGGATGAGAGAAAGGCTGAGGATGTTTACCTGGACTTTAGCAAAGCCTTTGACACGGTTTCCCACAGCATCTTCCTGAAGAAACTGGCTGCTCATAGCCTGGATGGGTGTACTCTTCACTGGATAAAAAACTGGCTGGATGGCCAGACCCAGAGAGTGGTGGTAAATGGAGTTAAACCCGGTTGGTGGCCAGTCACAAGCAGTGTTCTCCAGGGCTTAGTAATGGGGCCTGTTCTGTTTAATATCTTTATCAATGATCTGGACAAGGGGATTGAGTGCACCTTCAGTAAATTTGTAGACAACACCAAGTTGTGTGGGAGTTTTTATCTGCTTGAGGGTAGGAAGGCTCTACAGAGGGATCTGGACAGGCTGGATCGATGGGCTGAGGCCAGCAGTATGAGGTTCAACAAGGCCAAGTGCCGGGTCCTGCACTAGGGTCACAACAACCCGATGCAGCGCTACAGGCTTGGGGAAGAGTGGCTGGAGAGCTGCCCAGCGGAAAAGGACCTGCGGGTGTTGGTTGACAGCTGGCTGAACATGAGCCAGCAGTGTGCCCAGGTGGCCAAGAAAGCTAACAGCATCCTGGCTTGTATGAGAAATAGTGTGGCCAGCAGGACTAGGGAAGTGATCATCCCCCTGTACTCAGCACTGGTGAGGCCCTCCTTGAACACTGTGTCCAATTTTGGGCCTCTCACTACAAGAAAGGCATTGAGGTACTTGAATGTGTCCAAAGAAGAGCAACGAAGCTGGTGAAGGGTCTGGAGAACAAGTCTTGTGAGGAGTGCCTGAGGGAGCTGGGGTTGTTTAGCCTGGAGAAAAGGAGGCTGAGGGGAGACCTTATTGCTCTCTACAACGACCTGAAAGGAGGTTGTAGTGAGGTGGGTGTCAGTGTCTTTTCTCAAGTAACAGGCAATAGGACGAGAGGAAACAGCCTCAAGTTACACCAGGGGAGGTTTAGACTGGGTATTAGGAAAAATTTCATCACCAAAAGGGTTCTCAAGCACTGGAACAGGCTTCCCAGGGAAGTGGTTGAGTCACCATCCCTAGAGGTATTAGAAGACGTGCAGATGTGGTGCTTAGCGACATGGTTTAGTGGTGGAGTTGGCATACTAGGTTTGCAGTTGGACTTGGTGATCTTGAAGGTCTTTTCCAACCTAAATGATTCTCTGATACTGGGCACAGTGGGCCCAAGAAGGATTAAGTAAATCAAAGAAATTTTGAGAAGGATTAACTCCCCAGGCGCAGAGAAAGGCCTGTTGATCACAACAATGGAAAAATAGTCTTGCAAGACTAGAGGAGTTGGCTCATATCCTTTGGCAAGAGGGTTTCTCAGAAGAAATAGTAGTGCTGGCAGGAAACAGAAGCGGGGAATAGGCCTAAACTTCTTCACCTACCAGTGATGAGCTGACTACTAACATAGAGAACATGATGCTTGAATTGGGTCCAGTTGGATGTACTTGTTTTCTGGTCATGATGATCCATTTTACTGGAGCTGAGGTGGCAAAATTCATAGAATCATAGAATAGTTAGAGTTGGAAGGGACCTTAAAGATCTTCTAGTTCCAACCCCCTGCCATGGGCAGGGACACCTCCCACTAGAGCAGGTTGCTCAAAGCCCCATGCAGCCTGGCCTTGCACACTTCCAGGGATGGGGCATCCACGACTTCCTGGGCAACCTGTTCCAGTGCCTCACCACCCTCACAGTAAAGAATTTCCTCCTAATATCTAATCTAAATGTCCCCTCTTCCAATTTAAAACCATTAGCCCTTGTGTTGGCTTATATTTACAGCTAAATATATTCTTTATAATTGATGCACAGTGATTTGCCTGCTTATCAGGATTGAACACCACCATATTTCATCCTTTCGTCCTGTAGCTCTGGACTGCAAACAAATGCAGTTTCCTGTTACAAGAACATTATGTCATGCACTAATAAAAAAAAATTCTGGTACTCAGATCTAATATCAGAAATAATTTCATATATATATATAGGTATATGTGGTGCAAAAATGTATTGTTGACTTTCTCAAGAGATCTGCGAAAGGACACTGTGACTGAAAACATCTGGGTAAGAAAAATCCAGACTTTTGCTGATGATAAACAGTTAAAATAAAACAACAGCACGGCTTAAGAAGAGATTTGTAGTGGTTTTGTTTCCCAGCCAGCACTATTGAGATTCAGAGGGAAACTTCTCAATAGGAAGGTCATCCCTCAGCTGCTCTGTCAGCAGTTCAGGGCTCTTTCTGCGAAGAGACTGATCCTGGCCGTTGTCGCAGGCAGGTTACTGCATCGCGGGGATCCCCACCTTGATCCAGTACAGCAATTTCTACCAAACAAATGGTTTTTAGAGAGGGGGCGGGTGGGATGACAAATCAGACAAGCTGCCATGACTAAACATCTCAAATTACTTTTCTGTTATCACTCTGCATTTGAGTAGGTTTTTCTTATTTATTGGTTCCAAAAGCGAGGATGCCAGCATATTTGACCTGTTGCCCATCTGTCACAAAAAGCCGAATTCTGACTATTCCAGATCTCAAAAAATTTTGAGAATTGCCTGCCAGTTCTCTCCCATATGATAGTATTTCATTTAGTAATAATGTCACCAGACTGCTGTAGGTTCCTTCCTCTGGTGGTAACACGTTTGCAACGTGTTTGAATGGCTGTAAAAGTTCTTTTGCGTGTCTAGAAGTTCTTTCATATTCAAATTTTCTAAGAATTTCTTTCATTTTCCCTTTGTTCCACAGTCTTGAGATTCTCTCGTTCTCCTGATTTTCTTTAGCCTAAGTCTGATACCAGTAAAATAACCCGTGTTGTGGATATATGGGAGCAGAATAGTCCGCTACATATACATGTTTGGGCCTCATGTTTTGGATTACTGTTTGCTAGAGATCATTAGAAAAAAATTACAACTATCCTCCAAAACACGTTCACTTTTCCCATCTGTTCACCTCTTGTAGCTTCTCATCCTTTTTTTTTTTTAAACTTTACCATTTTGTTGTGTTTCTTTGAGAAAAAGTCTCACAATAAGAAGAATCAAGTTCTGATGTGAAAAAAGTTCTTTGCCAGTAGGTGACCGTAATGCCATAAGCCCAACAAGAACAGAATAGATCTGGGCGTACCATATATTCATGATCAAGAACAAACTTTCACACGTGATGCTAAAAAGGGAGATCAGACTTACTGAAATAGTGCCTGTCTTACCTACAAAAAAAATGTATATCAC